>NC_084611.1:68908769-69267269 GCF_033978795.1 Nerophis ophidion
CTCCTCAATCCTACCAACACGTCTTCCTATGAGGAAGCAGTGCCTGGGGAATCTGTGGTGGGCTCTCCTATTTCTGGGGCTGAGGTTGCCGAGGTAGTTAAAAAGCTTCTCGTTGGCAAGGCCCCAGGGGTGGATGAGACCCGGCCGGAGTTTCTTAAGGCTCTGGATGCTGTGGGGATGTCTTGGTTGACAAGACTCTGAAACATCGCGTGGACATCGGGGGCGGTACCTCTGGATTGGCAGACCGGGGTGGTGGTTCCTCTCTTTAAGAAGGGGAACCCGAGGGTGTGTTCCAACTATCGTGGGATCACACTCCTCAGCCTTCCCAGTAAGGTCTATTCAGGTGTACTAGAGAGGAGGCTATGCCGGATAGTCGAACCTCGGATTCAGGAAGAACAGTGTGGTTTTCGTCCTGGTCGTGGAACTGTGGACCAGCTCTATACTCTCGGCAGGGTCCTTGAGGGTACATGGGAGTTTGCCCAACCAGTCTCCATGTGCTTTGTGGACAGGGAGAAGGCATGGGGTGACAGACTGTCTGATTGTGGCGGTCCACTCCCTGTAAGATCAGTGTCAGAGCTTGGTCCGCATTGCCGGCAGTAAGTCGGACCCGTTTCCAGTGCGGGTTGGACTCCGCCAAAGCTGTACTTTGTCACCGATTCTGTTCATAACTTTATGGACAGAATTTCTAGGCGCAGTCAGGGCGTTGAAGAGATCTGGTTTGGTAGATGCAGGATTAGGTCTCTGCTTTTTGCAGATGATGTGGTCCTGATGGCTTCATCTGGCCAAGATCTTCCGCTCTCACTGGATCAGTTCGCAGCTGAGTGTGAAGCGAATGGGATGAGAATCAGCACCTCCAAGTCCGAGTCCATGGGAGGAAATCTTTCCCCAAGTGGAGGAGTTCAAGTACCTCGGAGTCTTGTTCACGAGTGAGGGAAAAGTGGATTGTGAGGTCGACAGGCAGATCCGTACGGCGTCTTCAGTAATGTGGATGCTGTACCGATCCGTTGTGGTGAAGAAGGAGCTGAGCCGGAAGGCAAAGCTCTCAATTTACCGGTCGATCTACGTTCCCATCCTTTCCTATGGTCATGAGGTTTGGGTTATGACCGAAAGGACAAGATCACGGGTACAAGCGGCCGAAATGAGCTTCCTCCGCCGGGTGGCGGGGCTCTCCCTTAGAGATAGGGTGAGAAGCTGTCTTTCGGGAGGAGCTCAAAGTAAAGCCGCTGCTCCTCCACATCGAGAAGAGTCAGGGAGGTGTTTCGGGCACGTCCGACCGGTAGAGGGCCACGGGGAAGACCCAGGACATGTTGGGAAGACTATGTCTCCCGGCTGGCCTGGGAATACCTCGGGATCCCCCGGGAGGAGCTGAAAAAAAGTAGCTGGGGAGAGGTAATTCTGGGCTTCCCTACTTACGCTGCTGCCCCCACGATCCGACCTCGGATAAGCGGAAGAAGATGGATGGATTATGTATTCAATATTTTTTTACTTAATTGGAATATTATTTATTTAGTCACTGTTCTGTTACAAAGAACAAGGAAATGGGATACAACTGCTATGATATGTATTTGCTTACTTACTTTTGGTATATTATTTATTTATTCACTGTTCTGTTATAAACAGAGAACAAAGAAATAGGATACAATTGCTATGATATGAAAAGAGGTAGGATTAAATAAGCTCTGCTTCTTTCCACTCCTTTTCGGGCGTGCTGTAATGAAACAAGTGGAAATATGTGATGCATTACTTTGTATCGTATGCATGTTTGAAATAAACAAACTGAACTGAACTGAACCTCACACTTTTTTGTACCTTATGTGTTCTCCATGTGTCCTGACTTTCAGCTGACAGGATGGTGATGACGGACCTGTTGAAAGCTGAGGAGATCAAGAAAGCTCTTGATGCCTTTGCAGGTTGGATTTATTGTCCTACTTACTGTGGAGTTGGTTGTGATAAGACTAATAGAAACTGGAAAATGTAAGCCATCGTGACTAAACGTTGGAATTTCTTTATTCTGTCTATGTTTTGTGCCACAGCAGACACGTTCGACCCGAAAAAGTTCTTTGACTTAGTGGGAATGACAGCCATGTCCGCCGAGAGCGTCAAGCAGGTCTTCCGGGTCCTGGATGTGGACGGAAGCGGCTTCATTGAAGAAGAGGAACTCAAGTGAGGCTCAACCCAGACATCTGTGGTCTTTTATATAAACCTGTGTTCCTCAAAGACATTATTTTGCTGTGCTACTGCAGGTTTGTCCTGAAGGGCTTCTCTGTGGATGGCAGAGACTTGACGGACGCCGAGACAAGCGCGTTCCTCAAAGCTGGGGATAAAGACGGCGACGGCAAAATCGGGATTGACGGTGAGGAGAAGCGGACAAAAAATTGGAAAAATACTGCTGTAAAAGGGGCAAGTCGTAACAAAGACTGACATGGCTGATGTAAAGGTGTATTTAACAAATGGGGGATTGACATTTGACACGTCACACTCACTTTTCCCCCTTGAAAGCGAAAAAGATATAACAAGTTCTTATTTGCACAAACCGAAAGTAAAGAACACTGCAGTAAAGAATTCAAAACAATGTTTATGTAAGATAATAGGCCTGAGCCGATCAATTAATCCATCCATCCATCCATCCATCCATCATCTTCCGCTTATCCGAGGTCGGGTCGCGGGGGCAGCAGCCTAAGCAGGGAAGCCCAGACTTCCCTATCTCCAGCCACTTCGTCTAGCTCTTCCCGGGGGATCCCGAGGCGTTCCCAGGCCAGCCGGGAGACATAGTCTTCCCAACGTGTCCTGGGTCTTCCCCGTGGCCTCCTACCAGCTGGACGTGCCCTAAACACCTCCCTAGGGAGGCGTTCGGGTGGCATCCTGACCAGATGCCCGAACCACCTCATCTGGCTCCTCTCGATGTGGAGGAGCAGCGGCTTTACGTTGAGTTCCTCCCGGATGGCAGAGCTTCTCACCCTATCTCTAAGGGAGAGCCCCGCCACCCGGCGGAGGAAACTCATTTCGGCCGCTTGTACCCGTGATCTTATCCTTTTGGTCATGACCCAAAGCTTATGACCATAGGTGAGGATGGGAACGTAGATCGACCGGTAAATTGAGAGCTTTGCCTTCCGGCTCAGCTCCTTCTTCACCACAACGGATCGATACAACGTCCGCATTACTGAAGACGCCGCACCGATCCGCCTGTCGATCTCACGATCCACTCTTCCCCCACTCGTGAACAAGACTCCTAGGTACTTGAACTCCTCCACTTGGGGCAGGGTCTCCTCCCCAACCCGGAGATGGCACTCCACCCTTTTCCGGGCGAGAACCATGGACTCGGACTTGGAGGTGCTGATTCTCATTCCGGTCGCTTCACACTCGGCCGCGAACCGATCCAGTGAGAGCTGAAGATCCCGGCCAGATGAAGTCATCAGGACTACATCATCTGCAAAAAGCAGAGACCTAATCCCGTGGCCACCAAACCGGAACCCCTCAACGCCTTGGCTGCGCCTAGAAATTCTGTCCATAAAAGTTATGAACAGAATCGGTGACAAAGGACAGCCTTGGCGGAGTCCAACCTTCACTGGAAACGTGTCCGACTTACTGCCAGCAATGCGGACCAAGCTCTGACACTGATCATACAGAGAGCGGACTGCCACAATAAGACATTCCGATACCCCATACTCTCTGAGCACTCCCCACAGGACTTCCCGAGGGACACGGTCGAATGCCTTCTCCAAGTCCACAAAGCACATGTAGACTGGTTGGGCAAACTCCCATGCACCCTCAAGAACCCTGCCGAGAGTATAGAGCTGGTCCACAGTTCCACGACCAGGACGAAAACCACACTGTTCCTCCTGAATCCGAGGTTCGACTATCCGGCGAAGCCTCCTCTCCAGTACACCTGAATAAACCTTACCGGGAAGGCTGAGGAGTGTGATCCCACGATAGTTGGAACACACCCTCCGGTCCCCCTTCTTAAAGAGAGGGACCACCACCCCGGTCTGCCAATCCAGAGGTACCGCCCCCGATGTCCACGCGATGCTGCAGAGTCTTGTCAACTAAGACAGCCCCACAGCATCCAGAGCCTTAAGGAACTCCGGGCGGATCTCATCCACCCCCGGGGCCTTGCCGCCAAGGAGCTTTTTAACTACCTCAGCGACCTCAGCCCCAGAAATAGGAGAGTCCACTACAGATTCCCCAGGCACCGCTTCCTCAAAGAAAGACGTGTTGGTGGGATTGAGGAGGTCTTCGAAGTATTCCCTCCACCGATCCACAACATCCGCAGTCGAAGTCAGCAGAACACCATCCGCACCATACACGGTGTTGATAGTGCACTGCTTCCCTTTCCTGAGGCGCCGTATGGTGGTCCAGAATCGCTTCGAAGCCGTCCGGAAGTCGTTTTCCATGGCTTCCCCGAACTCTTCCCATGTCCGAGTTTTTGCCTCCGCGACCGCTAAAGCTGCACACCGCTTGGCCCGTCGGTACCCGTCCACTGCCTCCGGAGTCCTATGAGCCAAAAGAACCCGATAGGACTCCTTCTTCAGCTTGACGGCATCCCTCACTGCTGGTGTCCACCAACGGGTTCTGGGATTACCGCCACGACAGGCACCAACAACCTTGCGGCCACAGCTCCAATCAGCCGCCTCGACAATAGAGGTTCGGAACATGGTCCACTCGGACTCAATGTCCCGCACCTCCCTCGTGACATGTTCAAAGTTCTCCCGGAGGTGTGAATTGAAACTCTCTCTGACAGGAGACTCTGCCAGACGTTCCCAGCAGACCCTCACAATGCGTTTGGGCCTGCCAGGTCGGTCCGGCATCCTCCCACACCATCGCAGCCAACTCACCACCAGGTGGTGATCGGTAGAAAGCTCCGCCCCTCTCTTCACCCGAGTGTCCAAAACATAAGGCCGCAAATCCGATGACACAACTACAAAGTCGATCATGGAACTGCGGCCTAGGGTGTCCTGGTGCCAAGTGCACATATGGACACCCTTATGTTTGAACATGGTGTTTGTTATCGACAAACTGTGACGAGCACAAAAGTCCAATAACAAAACACCACTCGGGTTTAGATCCAGGGCGACCATTCTTCCCAATCACGCCTCTCCAGGTTTCACTGTCGTTGCCAACATGAGCGTTGAAGTCTCCCAGTAGGACAAGGGAATCACCCGGAGGAGCACTTTCCAGTACTCCCTCGAGTGTACCCAAAAAGGGTGGGTATTCTGAACTGCTGTTTGGTGCGTAAGCACAAACAACAGTCAGGACCCGTCCCCCCACCCGAAGGCGAAGGGAAGCTACCCTCTCGATCAATTAATCTAGTGTAATGAAAATCGACTTTGTTAGCATCAATAAAATGCCATCTGCGAGTGTTTGTTTGTTCATCTGTCGTGTTTAATCAGCTTGGAAGAGGGTTCACTCTGTACATTGTTCGCAGCACCTTAGTGTGTTCATTTATTAGCAGAATTAAATGAATGCAGTGAACCCTCTTGTCATACATCCATTATCCTTTGTCTCAGTGGGCGACGGCTGGATTGCTAGCTTCACACACAAGATGCACA
The DNA here is from genome assembly GCF_033978795.1 of Nerophis ophidion. Classification (NCBI taxonomy): domain Eukaryota; kingdom Metazoa; phylum Chordata; class Actinopteri; order Syngnathiformes; family Syngnathidae; genus Nerophis; species Nerophis ophidion. The sequence continues at coordinate 68,914,316 of NC_084611.1, forward strand.
GACAGAGCCTCGCAAGTCAATACTTGCTAGTGAGAAGTCCCGCAAAGTAACACAAATTAGGAGGCAAAAATATGAGCCAAATGTCCATGTGTTGGAATATTACGGCTTCAAACCGAATGAGCAAGACGAGTGTCACGATCCCAATGCAGATAAGAAATGATAATATAAAAAAGAGCACTCAGAGTGAGGTAAAAAGTATGTACACAGGAGAAGCAGAAAATGCACAGAAAAGGTGTTTAAAGGAAACAATAACACTACACGGCAGTGCTAGGACAGAGCCACAAGTACAGGAAGCGTTAGCGGAGCAAAGGCCGAAAAGATGAACACAATTGGAAGTGTGAATTATCAGGAACCTGCTAGCGCCGAGTGAATGAACTGGAGAACTGAAGTAGTCAGGAGTAAATGAGTATCAGGTGTGCAGGCTGGTAGCTCCGCCCCGTGACCCAGAAACCAGGCACTGCAGCAAAAAGAAGACAGGCGGCAGCAGTGCTGCCAGATCCTGACAATGAGCCCATCGACAGGGGCGGATGAGCCAGTGTGCCGAATTTGTTGGAATGTGATGGAAACAAAAGAGAAAACGCCCAACTCAATTTCTTTTTTACCTGGGGAAAAAACTGCACTTTAAGACGTTCAATATTTATTGAAGTTCAATTTATGTTTAAAGAGATTAAGAGTCCATTTTACATTTGTTTACTTTTTTAATAAACAAATGTTTTTGACCTACCAATTAAGTTTATTGCATTTGAAAAGGTTACTTGCATTATCAATATTAAAAAATAATTACATTAGTGCTTAATTTGGTCTCAAAATAATGCTGACAATAATAATTAATCAGCAATAATTTGTGGCACAATATATCACACAGAAAAAAAGGTTATCAACGCAGGCCTACAGAAAGTATTGTGCAAAACTCTAGCTATGTTGTTTTAGGGAGCTTTTCCGCAGCAGTCATTTTGACATAAAACATAAAATAGGAATTTCAGTTCACCAGATTACGCAAAAAAAGTATGCATGGAGCAATAAAGAACCATGAACATTCTGATGATGATCTGGATAAAGGTGTGGTGGAACCATTTACTTTTGAGTCACTACAATGTTGCCCTTCCACTTAGCGGTTCATTTACAACAGTAGCAGTGCATCGCAGATTTTAATATACTGTTGAGTACATTGAGATTTGAGTACACATTTAAGATGTCTATGAACGTTTTCATTCATCCAGGTCATTGTAATCTCAGGGTATTCAATCGATCGAAACTGGTCTGTTTGGTTTGTTTTAGAAGAGGTTCGCCTATCATTCGAGTAGGCTTCATTAGTTCATGCTAATAGACTTAGATTGGTCAGATCTAGTCTAGCAGCTGGTGCCAGTACCTTTGTAGGCTTCAACAGTTCATGCTCAAAACTTAGAATGGTCAGATCTAGTCTTAGACTTAGATTGGTCAGATATAGACGAGTGGCTGGCGCCATAACGCCAAATATTTATACTCCAAAACCAGTAGGGTGTGCCTAGGCAAGGCTGGTTTCGCCCTATCGTAGTCAAGTCAAGTCAATTGTATTTATATAGCAGGTTTACAACAACTTTTAAATTGAACCAAAGTGCTTTACAGGTTAAAAAAAATAATAGTGAGAAAAACAACTGCTTTGATGTAAATGAACAATCCTACTGTCAAAGCCAACGACTATCGTTATAGTGTGACCTACTCGGAGTTTATGTCTTTTAAAAACAAACCAAACAGTGCAGGTGCGATCAATTGAATACTCTGAGAGTACCCACTTAAGTTTTTATTTTAAAAAGTGCTGACAAAATACATTTTTTTTTTCAAATCAAATGAAGTCAATCATTACTTAGAGTCCTGGAAAAAATGTTCAAGGAAAGCTCATATACAAACAGTATAACAACATTCAACTTGAGACTTTCTACAGCGGGCAGAAAAAGGAGCTGCTGCCACCAGGGGCGCTGCTCCATTTTCGGTCTTACCACGTGGGGTGAAGTGTCAAAGATGTTTGATATTGGGGTGGGGTACGTGTTTGTGTCGCATGTATTTCCAATGAATGCGTGCGTGTGTGGGTGTGTGTGTGTGTGTGTGTGTGTGTGTGTGTGTGTAAGCCTGAAGAGTGGCTCTGTTTTGTGACGTCGGAACTCTTGCAAACGCAACAACACAGCCAGTCAGTCCAACAAAAGTCAACAAAAAACGGGGGCATATCTATGAGACAGGGAATGCGCTTGTTACGTTTTTGCTGCACTGTCTTTTTAGGGCCGCTTGCAGCCAGGGAAAATGTTGTGTAATTATATGCATGAGTTATAAAGTGTTGCCTTTGAATGCCTTCATTTTTGGAGCGTGTGAAGTGATTTAACTGTGTGTGAACTCTCTGTGGAAGGGCTTATAAAGACTTTAAATGCATATAATATTAAAAAAAACCCGAAACATAAGCCCAGTGATAATCAAGGATGAAATATACAACATTGTGTCCTGAATATTGATGGCATTTGTCTGCAGTCATGAAACAGGAAGTACAAACCTCCTTTCCATATGAGTTGGGAAATTGTGTTAGATGTAAATATAAACGGAATACAATGATTTGCAAATCATTTTCAACCCATACTCAGTAGAATGCACTACAAAGACAAAATATTTGATGTTCAAACTCATAAACTTTATTTTTATTTTTTGCAAATAATAATTAACTTAGAATTTCATGGGTGCAACAAGTGCCAAAGTAGTTGGGAAAGGGCATGTTCACCACTGTGTTACATCACATTTTCTTTTAAATGTGATGTAACACACATGGAGCTCAATAAACGTTTGGGAACTGAGGAAACTATTTGTTGAAGCTTTGAAAGTGGAATTCTTTACCATTCTTGCTTGATGTACAGCTTAAGTTGCTAAACAGTCCGGGGTCTTGTTGTCGTATTTTACGCTTCATAATGCACCACACATTTTCGATGGGAGACAGGGCTGGACTGCAGGAGGGCCAGGAAAGTACCAGCACTCTTTTACTACGAAGCCACGCTGTTGTAACACGTGGCTTGGCATTGTCTTGCTGAAATAAGCAGGGGCGTCCATGATAACGTTGCTTGGATGACAATATATGTTGCTCCAAAACCTGTATGGACCTTTCAGCATTAATGGTGCTTTCACAGATGTGTAAGTTACCCATGCCTTGGGCATTAATACACCCCCATACCATCATGGATGCTGGCTTTTGAACTTTGCGCCTATAACAATCCGGATGGTTATTTTCATCTTGGTTCCGGATGACACAACGTCCACAGTTTCCAAATATAATGTGAAATGTGGACTCGTCAGACCGCAGAACACTTTTCCACTTTGCATCACTCCATCTTAGATGAGCTCGGGCCCAGCGAAGCGGGCGGGATTCCTTTGTGTTGTTGATAAATGGCTTTCGCTTTGCATAGTAGAGGTTTAACTTGTACTTACAGATGTAGCGACCAACTGTAGTTACTGACAGTGGTTTTATGAAGTGTTCCTGAGCCCATGTGGTGATAGCCTTTACACACTGATGTCGGTTTATGATACAGTACCGCCTGAGGGATCAAAGGTCCATAATATCATCGCTTACGTGCAGTGATTTCTCCAGATTCTCTGAACCTTTTGATGATTTTACGGACCGTAATGGTAAAATCCCTAAATTCCTTGCAATAGCTCGTTGAGAAATGTTGTTCTAAAAGTGTTCGACAATTTGCATACAAATTGGTGACCCTCACCCCATTCTTGTTTGTGAATTACTTAGCATTTCATGGAAGCTGCTTTTATACCCAATCATGGCACCCACCTGTTCCCAATTAGCCTGCACACCTGTGGGATGTTCCAAATAAGTGTTTGATGAGCATTCCTCGACTTTATCAGTATTTATTGCCACCTTTCCCAACTTCTTTGTCACGTGTTGCTGGCATCAAATTCTAAAGTTAATGATTACTTGCAAAAAAAAAAAGCTTATCAGTTTAAATATCTTGTCTCTGTAGCATATTCAATTGAATATGGGTTGAACAGGATTTGCAAATCATTGTATTCCGTTTATATTAAGTTCTAACACAATTTCCCAACTTATATGGAAACAGGGTTTGTATATGCAAACTAAAACACTCTACAATTAGTTTTACGGTCTTAAGAAAGGTCTCGGTTTTAGTTGTTGTCTAATTACGGCCTTTTCCCCATTGTTTACATTCATTTTATTCCTTAACAGAATTTGAAGCGATGGTGCATGAGTAGGAGACAGCAGGGCATTCTCCTCCTCCTCTTCTCTGCATCTAAGTTTGTACCAGCCACCATCAAACTCCTCTCACCTCCCCGGGGGAACAACCCACGCATGGAGTAAGACCGGCCCACCTGCTACACCAGGCAGCGTTCCACAAAAAAAAAAAAAACGTTACTAAATTTGAATTTAATGTTTCATTCAGTATCAAATCTGTATCAGGGTCCACAATTGTCCTTGATGAGTGCATAAAGATAGGGTGGTGGTAGTGATGTTGTATCCCAGCTCTCTTTAGGTTCTTTTGTCGTATTTATTACATGTCTTCCCACCCTTCATCCACCTCTTGATGACATAGCAAACACAACAATGACGTGAGAAAAGCCAGTAGGAAATGGTAATAAAGTATGGAGCAATGGTTATTTCTTCTAGTTGTTGTTTACTCACATTCAAAACAAAGTCTTTGAATATTACAATACACGGTCACCTCTGATATGAGTGATTATGAAAAATGTCTATCCTTACAATTTGCGGATAAAACAGAAATACGGTGTTGATATTTGACTAAATTGTCCTCCATGTTTCAGATTGATATTATTATATTTGTTTTTTTTCCTTTTCTTTGTAATGTCACCTCACTTACAAACCTGAGGTCCTGGCATGGCGCATTAATGGATGCTAGGGGCCGACCTGTCATTGGTCTTGGTAGGGCGAAGCTTCACGGTGGCAAACGGGTTTGTGCCTCTGAAACGAGAGCGTGACGGAAAATGTCACACAATCCCTTACAAGCCTTTTGGCGCTCATTACGTAGACACACATACACACACACAGACACATACCTTTGAGTAAATGTAACACCATGCACATCCATGCACACTCAAAAGTCTCTTTTGATTCAACTCAAACAAATACTGCCACACACAAGCAGATGCACTACAATAAATGTAAACACACACCATTTTTGTACACACGATATAGGAAAAACTATCCATACAGTACAAGTCCGAGCAGTGGTTCTCAAACTTTTTCATCATGTATAACCTCAGAAAAAACTTGTCTCTCCAAGTATTACCATAATGACCAACATTAAAACACAGTAGCGGAGTAGGCCTAAATATTAAACAAGGCAGAGGTTGTATTTAACAAGTATATTTAATATTTTTGGCCCCTGTTGGCTACATTCAGTTTAAACAGTAACACTGTGTTAGAATATCCATCCATTTATCCATTGATTTTCTACCGCTTGTGCCTCTAGGAAAATAAAACACTGTACTTTAATCAAGCGATTCTTGGCACACCACGAGATGAAGCCCACATACCACTAGTGGTACATGTACCACAGAATCAATGGAGTAGAGTATTTGTCTGTGAAAGCTAACTCTTTTACAGTATTCTTGAACTGTGGCACAAAGGTGAATATTTGTCAAAAATGCACCTGTTATTTTTTTGTTTTGCAAATTCTCCACATGGTGGCGCTCTTATTAAACCACATAAATTAAAATCATTTCAAATTGCATTGTCTTAGGAATTTCAGACAACACTCTCTGTGACTTTAATCAAATCGCCACAAAATTTGGTACACATCTATGAGCAGATGTTTGTAAATTTGAGCAAGATAGTTTAAAAAATATGGCCACCATCAAGCAGACCATATTTGCAGGGCAACATTGGGTTTAATTGTCCTCAAGTCATTGACTCTCTAATGATTATAAAACTTTGAAGAAATGATTGCATTTCCACCAAAGTCACAAACCATAGGGGGCGCCGCAAATGTCCTTTACATCTTGTATTAAAGTGTCCACACTTCTGGGAAGACTTTTTACAAGATTTTGTAATGTAACTGCAGGAAATATTTCTTGCATTTGTTCAGCCATGTCGTAAAGAACTTTTCTTTGTGCCATGGAAAGAAGAAATATCTTCCCCAAACACCTCCAACAAAGTTGGTAACAGGTAATTGTCCAGTAAATGATGGTCAAATTGAGAATTAATATTCGGGGTGAACCCAGGATTGATTCATTAATTGATGAAGAGGTGTTTCCTAAAACTTTTAAAGATATTTAATGAGGGAAAAGTGAATGAAATAAGAACTACCTTGGAAAAAGAGGATTCTCGGGTGGGCCATTAGGGGATAAACCCTAAAAAAAGATTAGAATTATATTGATATTCATACATTGAAACGAATATTTAACATTACTAATTTTAGTGTCATTTAGCACCTGTGCGTCACCATCGCTTTTCCATTCAGGGTTGGGCGAAAGCGGTCGCAGGTCAGCTGACCCCCTTTGGATGATGAGACTCTTAGGGGGAGGAAGGGGAGGTGGAGGAGGAGGAGGTTTAATCTCAATTGTCGTCAGTTCTGCCTTCTTCTCGGGGAGCGGGGAGAACGACCAGATGTCCATGGACGCTCTGCGGTTAGGCGTGGCTGGCGGTGCAATGTCACCGTAGCTCCTGCCCTCTGATTGGTCTTTGTGTGTGCCGTTGGGGTCCAGCATGTTGTTCATGCTGCTACTTCTCAGAGAACTGTCGCTAAAGGAGTAAAATGAGGTGTCCATGTTTCATTGAATGTGAATATACGCCTCAAGAGAGTAGGGCTGTCTTCAACTAAGGATTTCATAGTCAAATATGATTAGTTAAATTTAGCATATTGCTGAATATTTGTCAAATCTATGGCATAGTCTTTTTTTAAGAGAAAAATAAACATATTATTAATTGATTTTATGACTTGTAGTATATGCTGACTGGTCACAAGGTGTCAGTATAATATCACATGATGCAAGTCTTGCCGATTGGGTTATTCTTTCAGATAGTTATAAAAGGAATACAGTCGTTCATTAAAGTGAACAAAACAGAGAACAACTTTTTCTACCTCAAAAAAGTATAAACCTGATTTAAACACGGTAAAAATTGCATTGTTTAGTGAGGTACTTAGTCTGGCGCTGCACCGACAAAACATCAAACGACCAAAAAGAGGAAGTACTGTAAAAATTGTAACAAAAGATTCTATATGTGAATCTGTTGGAAGATCCTTATCTTTACAGCAGAGGTACAAAGAGCTCTTACTCTGTAAAAACTATTTTTCAGCACACAAGTATTTTACTATCGATGAACGCAATCAATCCATCCTCCCAACACACCTGCTGGATGCTTGGGGCCTCAGCTAATAGAGGATTTATATTTTGACGATTTGACTGCAAGATTGACAGTCGATTCAGACTCTTCTGAATTGAAACGTCCACTATTTGAAGACAATCCTACTAGACAGTCACCTGCTTGTGTCTGATTCCTCAATGGGACCCACATAAGCAGCAGGGAACCAGCCCTGCCTGGAGGGAAAGTTAAAGAATCCATCACATTAGACAAAACTCGACATTACTGTCATATTATGAGAACATACCGCAGGTTGCTGTCGGTGCGCCCATACAGCCAACCGTTGCGCGGTTCCTGGACCAACACGGTGATCATCTCCCCTTTGGTGAAAGGCAGCAGCTTTGGGTTGGTCGAGGAGGGATGAAACACTAAGGCTCTCATGGGTCTGCCTCCACCCAGACCCAAGGACTCTCCCACTGAGCCAGAGCGAGAGCGACTAGGAAGGGGCGACGGCGCTAGTGGGTGTTGAGAGAAGAACAGAGCTTATTAGGACTGAGTAAAGGACATAGACCTTATCAGATGCCAGTCTTGACAACACTGCTTATTTATTTTGACCAGCGGATGGCAGCAACGTACTTCCTGGGTAAGCAATAAACAGACATGGTGTATTTCATCCCTGAAAGGCCTCAAACAACATCAACTGTTGTCAAGCGGAATAGTGTTTGTGGGTTGGTTGGCTGGTTGAGGGGCGGGGGTAGGCCATGAGCTATACAGGGGGCAGTCTCAGAGGAAAACATTCAAAATATGAATGAGTATATACTCATTCAGAACTATCCATCCATCCATTTTCTACCGCTTGTCCCTTTCGGGGTCGGGGGGGCGGGGGTGCTGGATCCTATCCCAGCTACATTAGTAGGGGCCATAATGTAAATCAGAATTTCGAAAGAACTGCAACAGGGCACTTGTATGTAATCAATGAGGTTTTTGAGGTCATAATTTAAAACAACCTACTTGACTCAATCATGACTATGCTATCAAACAATACCACATCACAGCCGCAGCTTGATGCCCACCTCGCGAGGGAACATTGCCCAGTGCCTGTTGCTCCCGCCTGGCCCAGGACATGTCGTCGTCTTTGGCTACCGTCTGCAGCAGGGAACTTACGGAGCCTCGCAGCTGCAGAGACAGGATATGGTGATGTCACCCATCACCCAGATAATATATATACTGTATATATACACTATAAAAAAAAAAAAATATATATATATATATATATATATGTATATATATATACACATATATATATATATATATATATATATATATATATATATATATATATATATATATACATATACATATATATATATATATATATACAGTAGGGCAAAAAAGTATTTAGTCAGCCACCGATTGTGCAAGTTTTCCCACTTAAAATGATGACAGAGGTCTGCAATTTTTATCATAGGTACACTTCAACTGTGAGAGACAGAATGTGAAAAAAAAAATCCAGGAATTCACATTGTAGGAATTTTAAAGAATTTTTTTGTAAATTATGGTGGAAAATAAGTATTTGGTCAACGATTCAAAGTTCTCACTGATGGAAGGAGGTTTTGGCTCAAAATCTCACGATACATGGCCCCATTCATTCTTTCCTTAACACGGATCAATCGTCCTGTCCCCTTAGCGGAAAAACAGCCTCAAAGCATGATGTTTCCACATGATGACCCGCCCTATTTTGCCTCTGATTGGCCTGTCCTTAGTGTTTTGCCCTAATCTTAACCAATCGCGACTCATTATAGCAAACCAAACAACCAATCATCGATTTTCTTATATGTAAACAAACCAATCACCATTGATATTTCCCGTATATGTTGTCCCATGCCCAGGAAGTTGCTTGCTACATAGCTTTGACTTTTAAGTTAATAATTTTTTATGGAAAACCGTAGTTTTTATCACTTGATTATCAAAAACCATACGCACTACAGAAAAAAACGGAAAATATTTGTTTTTATTTTTACAAACAGTTGATCCAACATCAAAAAAAGTCAAGCCACTTTCTCAAACCAATTACACACTTATCCGGCTTCAAAATAAAAGCTTTTCCATCTTCCATATAAAAGTGTTACGCAATATATATCGGGTTTAACTACATTAGCAAAATGTGATGATCATGCTTTGTCAACGATGTTCTGTAATGTTAAAGTGTGAAATTTGAGCCTGAAAAAATGCTAGTACATCAGTTGAGGAATATAGAGGGAGGGATTTTTTTGGCTGGCTGAAATATTGTCTACATTTTTTTATAACATGTTCTGGTCGACTCTTCAATTACAGAATGTTTAGCAAATATGACATTTTAAATAATAGACGAGGTTAAAACATTGTCATGCAGCAATATGAAGACCATTAACTTGTACACCATGTAATGTACAGAATATTTGGGGCGGCATGGCATAGTGGGTAGAGCGGCCGTGCCAGAAACCTGAGGGTTGCAGGTTCGCTTTCCACCATCCAAATCGCTGCCATTGTGTCCTTGGGCAGGACACTTCACCCTTGCCCCCAGTGCCGCTCACTCTGGTGAATGAATGATGAATGAATGATAGGTGGTGGTCGGAGGGGCCGTAGGCGCAAACAGGCTGCCACGCTTCCGTCAGTCTACCCCAGGGCAGTTGTGGCTACAGATGTAGCTTACCACCACCAGGTGTGAATGAATGATAGGTTCCCACTTCTCTGTGAGCGCTTTGAGTATCTAGTAATAGAAAAGCGCGATATAAATCTAATCCATTATTATTATTAATATCAGAAGTATTTATTCGGATATGAATATCCAATTTTACAATACCAAACATCTTTGACTATCAAAGCAAGATTATTTATGCGTGAAACTGGTAGCTAAACATAGTGTAGCTCCTCCTCTGAATGCAAATGCTCTAAAAGCAGGAATACAAATTCCGTATTCCTACAAAATACAAACTCTGGCAAAACACCAACACACTGCAAACATTTTTTTTTTGATTGTCATCAAAAGCGTGTTTGTCCTTTTTGGGTTGAAACATACATACTGTATATATATATATATATATATATATATATATATATACAAAGTGTGTATATAATATTATATTGATATAACTTGTTGTATTAATATGATATAATATGTATACATACCGATGTATAGGCTAAATATGTGTGTATATAAATATTGTTACTTTACATGCGTTTGGATTTTGGCCAATGCGGCCTCCAGGTCAAAAAGTTTGGACACCCCTCGTATAAAGCAAGAAAAAAATCACTGCCTATAAACTAATAGATAGCAGAGTAAACCATATAGCAAAGTAGCCCACAGCCTTCTGCTGTGAATAATAACTCGGACCTGTGCCTCTTGGTCCAAATTACTATGGGTTCGAGATCCGGACCCTCGGGTTTCATTGACTTTCTCCTTCCATCCATCTGCTTTTTGCTGAAGAGACATGCCTGTCTGAATACAGATGAGGAAGGTGATCAGCTCATTAAATGGCAAACTGGATCAGGCCGCAATAACACCGGCAGATAATTTAAAAAGGCCTGCAGCATTTTTCGTTTTCATGCACTGGACTTGGCTTTCTTGTGACTTTGACGAATTGCTTCTTTAGATACATTCGATTAAGTTTCTAATGAGCGAGGGAGAGTTGCACTTATATACCTTGTTAACCAGGAAGAGCAACGACTGAGTGAGGCCACAGTGTTTCTCTGCCAGAAAACGATACCTCCTCTCCTCCTCCTTCAGGATCTCCTGCTGGCTCTGCCTCAAGTACTGCATGTAGTTGCTGCTCTCCTAACAAAACACACACACACACACACACACACACACAAACACGCACACACACACAAACACACTCTCTCACACACACAAACACACGCACACATTCATACACACACACACACACACACACACACAGACAGTTTTTCTATTTTTGTGTGCAAGTGTCCAAACCTGATTAGTTATAATGGGCACTGAATTTTTTGTGCACCAGTGACTCCCTGAAGGCTCCTCGTCGTAGTTGTTTCTCCAAAGCCTCCGCCTGGTTCCTCACCTCCAGTTCGTACACTCGTCGGCTACCCTGCAGCAATACAAAGCGACTTGATGAGCCACTGCGAAACACATTTTCCATTGAGTAAAAAAATCATTTTTCATGCTCCTACATCTATGTACTCCTCATCCAACTTGACGTTCTTCTCCATGGCTTGCAACACCTCCACCTGGAACCATTGAAACTGCACCAAGGATAGCGGAAATAACCAAGGATAGTGGAAATCAATCTACTGTATATGCAAATGTAATGTTCAATGAAATGGAGATTATATACTGTAAGCATTTTCAACATGTACAGGTAGTATTGTGCACTGACCACTCCCTCCATCTCGGCAGTCAGTTTCCTTTGCGTCTCGGATATCTGAATGAGGACGTCCCCTAAAAAGGACAATTATTAATTATATGACTAGTGCCGCCCAACTATTAATTTTAAAAATGAAATTAATCACACTTTTGAATTTGGATTAATCATGATTAATCACAGTAAATTACTTGCTTGCATACTGTAAATTAAATAAATTAAAAAAAAACTATTATTTTGACACAAATGCAATCCTGTTGTCAGAATGTCATACACGGATATTGTTTTAAAGTTTTATTTGAATGCATTTATTTGCTCAAAACTAGCATTTGTACATGAAAATGCAATGATTAAAAAAAAAAAATTCACATTTTACACATTAATTTAGATACAGCCTAATTATGACATTAAACAATAAAACATAGTTTTACTACAGCAAAATTATTCATCTTTAATAACAACCCAATGATAGGCAAGAATTTAGTTTTTGGCGAGCAAAGCTCGTTGTTGACAAGACATCATCGCTGCATGGCAACCCTCCCGTTTTCCCTGGAAAACTTACATATTTTGTCTCTTTCCCAGCGCTTTCATGTTCTCTGATTTTTACTGTAATCCATCCATCCATTTTCTACTGCTTATTCCCTTTTGGGTCGCGGGGGGCGCTGGTGCCTATCTCAGCTACAATCGGGCGGAAGGCGGCGTACACCCTGGACAAGTCGCTACCTCATCACAGGACCAACACAATTAGACAAACAACATTTACACTCACATTCACACACTAGGGCCAATTTAGTGTTGCCAATGAACCTATCCCCAGGTGCATATCTTTGGAAGTGGGAGGAAGCCACACAGTCACGGGGAGAACATGCAAACTCCACACAGAAAGATCCCGAGCCCGGGATTGAACCCAGGACTACTCAGGACCTTCGTATTGTGAGGCAGACGCACTAACCCCATCTCCCACCGTGCTGCCCTACTGTAATTGCATCTTTTATTAAATGAAAATATTCTCTGCGGTACTGCCAGCGGCTGGAGCACACAACAATGTACGTGTATATGCACACACCAATACAGATGATGCGGGCGTATGTCCATCATTAGCTATATCATTACTTGGCTCTACTTGGGAGTTGGAGGGTGAAGAAAATCCCTTGTTTCTTTGTATTTTCCCAGGAAATGGCCCATATTTTAAAACGCAAATATACAACACAGTTGTATATTGAAGCAAATAGGATGCAGTACTTGTTTGCAACCAGCAGAGATGCTGTTGGGTCAGTGTCAACTATGCTAAAAAAGACGAGGTCAGCTATTAAACATTGAATAGGGGACATTCTACTTTAGACATGTTGCTCTATATACAAAACTTGTTAAATGATATTTTCTTAGATTTCACGTCATAATGTAACCACAACTGCTCATATATTTAGAAACATTGCTCTATACAACTCGTACAATTATATTTTCTTGGCTTTCACGTCCTATTGTAACTAAGGTTGCAAAATTCCGGGAATATTCAAAGTTGGAAACTTTCCACGGGAATTAACGGGAATATTTGGGAATTAACGGGAATTAATGGGAAATTAATGGGAATAAACTTTGAATGCAACATGCTAGATCTTGTAGCATGATTATTAGCTAAAACAACCTGATTTAATGTAAATTCAGTAGAATTTCAATGCTACACAGTGCATTCCTCTATCACATCATTGGGGATGGCGTGGCGAAGTGGGGACGGTGTGGCAAAGTTGGGAGAGTGGCTGTGCCAGCAATCTGAGGGTTATTGGTTCAATCCCCACCTTCAACCATCCTAGTCATGTCCGTTGTGTCCTTGGGCAAGACACTTCACCCTTGCTCCTGATGGGTCCTGGTGAGCGCATTGCATGGCACCTCCTGCCATCAGTTTGTGAATGGGCGAATGTGGAAATACTGTCAAAGCGCTTTGGGCTCCTTAAAAGGGGGTAGAAAAGCGCTATACAAGTACAACCCATTTACTGTACCATTTACCATTTCACATGTGCAGTGCATTCTTCCATCACAAGCACAGTTAATTCCCAGCATGCTACACACTAGAGCAGGAATATTGAGGCCACACTAGTATTTGAGCCCAAGGACTTCATCCAGTCAGGTAAGTTTTGATGATATTACTAGGGTAAATATATGTGATCTATGGTATTTAAGTTTAATAGAGGTGTAAATGCTTGTTACTGTACGACTGTAGGCTACTCCAGCAGACTTACAGACTTAGCTGTTCATGTAGTTGTTAAATGATTTTGGGGCCAATATCTCTAGCTAGCTAGGTTTATGTACCACCACAGTCTTATAGTGAATGGTTAGCCGTGATGCTAATTTTCTCTATTTTAAATCCCGTTCATTTATGCTAACAACGTTAGCGATCCGAATTTACCTTTTTTGTGATCTGTAAAGTTCAACTAGCAACTACTAAATCAAAACGTGTAGTTTCCTCTGCTTTCTGTTCTGCTAGCCATTCTGTTGTCATACAAGAATGTGGGTTATAGTTTGATTTAGCATGCTGATTGAGTGTTCATTTATTCATCTAGCCTATTTCGATTCATTTGTCAATCAGTAAAATATTTTTAAAAACTACTCCATTTGTTTAGCTGACTATGTATATTTGTGTGTGGCATTACATTAGTGTTTTTCAAGAATAAATAAATACAAACAGTACACCATCTGATGTGTGGAGACATTTCACCCCAACCAATGTAAGCGGAAAGGCTGTGTACATTTGCAAATACTGTGCAAAGAGCTATTTCAAAAATGCCACAAAGAAGCAGCAGCATATAGACAAGTTCCCAATAATATATAATTATTGCAATTCCCCATTAATTCCCTTATATTCCCATTAATTGCCATGGACGGTGTCCAACTTTGAATAATCAAAAAATTATCAATACTTCCAAACTTCCCGAGCTTAAGTTCACGTGGTGAATTTCCGGAAACTTTCCGGAAATTTACCGAAAACTTTCCACCCCTTTGAAATCTTAATTGTAACCCCACCTGCTCATGTAATGTAAAGTTATCCATTTTAAGTCCTAATTCTGTTAGCAGACAGTAGTCATACACAGCTTCGTGATCGACTTACTATACACGTCTGAAAAAATGTCCCCTCGCCCTATCAATAATGCAATGTGTCACTCAATAGGGCTGCTCGTCAAGCTGCGGTGCTCCAACCTTCTCGGGTTATCCCTACTAACAAGAGGCATAATTGCATGCCTTACAAAACACATGGAACTCAACACAACAACTACCAGGAGGTCTGATTGAAAGTGACACGAATGGAAAAAAAAAAACACTCGTGTGCATTACAATTTTTTTGTTCATGTCAACTATTTTTCATTACTTACCAAGAGAGCGAGATGACAGTTTGTGCAGTGCATGGTCGCCCATCTTGGCAACAACACTGAAGTAGGCTTCACTACAAATGGCTAATGCTGTAAACAGACACAAAATATTGTATACAACACATAGTTGCATATAGTATCAATGCCAGTACATATATGCTCCAAAAATAGTGTAAGTAATTACCTGAAGTACACCACTCTACTACAATACACTTTTACAAATGTTTTATATCATTAACCTACACACAATCGAGTACAGTACTATTGACCAATAACAGTGAGTTGCTTTTTTTTTTTCTTGTTTTTTTTCATTTTATATCACCACAATGGATTTGAAACAGAATACAAACTTTTAGCTTTGGTTTAGATTTCACAAAAATATGGCATTTACAGATTAGAAAAAAGGGGGGAAAAAAAACTTTTTTTTTTATTATTGGACAGACATGACCAAGGTCTCGGTAATTTCCACCCGAGAGGCCTTGCCAAGTCTTCACTTGCTGCTTGTTTGTGAGTCTTGTTTTGATCTTCGCTAAGTTAATACTTTGCTCCATTAGATAAGCCCTATATATATATATATATATATATATATATATATATATATATATATATATATATATATACATACATGTATATATATATATATACATATACTGTATATATATATATACATATATATATATACATATATCTGTATATATACATATATATATATATATGTATATATACAGATGTATATATACATATATATATATATACATATATCCGTATATATATATATACAGATATATATATATACATACATACATATATATATATATATACACACATATATATATATATACAAATATATATATATATATATATATATATATATATATATATATATATATGCATATATATATATATATATATATATACACATATATTTATACACACATATATATATATATATGCATATATACATATTAGGGGTGGGCAAATTAATGCGTTAATTACGAGTTAACTCATCAATCTATTAACGCCGACAATTATTTTATCGCACATTTGCGTATGTTGTTTACATGCTTTTATTTTGTTAACGCCTTTTCTTAGCAAGATGGCGTCGCCCGGACGAGGGGCTCTTGGTAATGATGGAACATTTGGCAAAAATACCGGACAATTCTGCAAATTTCATGGCTGGCTTACAGTGTGGTCGCTCCCAGTGCCACCCACACTGGTTCAAATGCACCTTAGATAATGAGTTTTACTATGTAAAGCGCTTTGAGTCACTAGAGAAAAGCGCTATATCCACTCCACTCCACTCCAGGATCACTTACGACCGCCAGACAATTCCGGATGTGGATAGATCGGGCCGTTTTGGACTGAATGACGCTTGCTTGCTAGACCGGCTAGCTAGCATGGGAATACTTTGCCGGCTACATCCAGCGGCCTGTGAAGCAGCGGAATATTTGTGTTGTCTGTCTATTTATGAATAATGCAGACGAGGAGTGTTGGCTGAGTTCTTAACGTTTGCTTTCAGAGCGTGCATATCACAACATACAAGATGCTGTCATGGCGACACAACCTATACTGGGCTACAGCGTCATTCCTGTTGCATGCTGGGTAGGGTAGTTCTTTTTTCCCTGGCTCATAACATCTCAATATAGTACCATGTATATGATGCGTTCAGTTTATCAAAGCACCAAGCAAACAATCGGAAAATTCCCATCATATCAATTCCTAGATATGGCCATAATTATTTTAAGTGCACTACGCAGAATAAACACAACATTATTAATATTGCTACTACGGATAATTTGATCAAAAATTCCCTAAAACAGCCCACTACCTATAATATAGGTTTTTTAAACATAAGATCCCTGATTAAAAAAAAAAAATGTTTCTGCTGTTAATTTAGAAATTGCCTGTTCAGATGTTATGATTGTGGCTCAGAGATTTGTATGTAGATTATATTTATTTTCCAAAACAAACAGGATAACTTAAATACCCTGGCAGTGGCAATAAGCTTAAATGTTTGTATTTACATTTTTTGAGTTGATTTTCATAAAATATGCTTTTTAAAGCTACTGTTTAACAAGGATTTAAATTGTGTTTGCACAACAAATGTTTTGGCGCTTTTGTTCATGTTCATGTGGCGCTTTTGTTCAAACATTTTTTTTTTTAAATCAGGGATCTTATGTTTAAAAAACCTATATTATAGGTAGTGGGCTGTTTTAGGGAATTTTTTATCAAATTATCCGAGTGACGCGGTAGCCCGGTATAGGTTGTGTCGCCATGAGAGCATCTTGTATGTTGTGATATGCACGCTCTGAAAGCAAACGTTAAGAACTCAGCCAACACTCCTCGTCTGCATTATTCATAAATAGACAGACAACACAAATACTCCGCTGCTTCACAGGCCGCTGGATGTAGCCGGCAAAGTATTCCCATGCTAGCTAGCCGGTCTAGCAAGCACGCGTCATTCAGTCCAAATAACATCCAGAATTGTCTGGCGGTCGTAAGTGATCCCGGAGTGACCACGCTGTAAGCCAGCCATGAAATTTGCAGAATTTTCCGGTATTTTTGCCAAATGTTCCATCATTACCAAGAGCCCCTCGTCCGGGCGACGCCATCTTGCTAAGAAAAGGCGTTAACAAAATAAAAGCATGTAAACAACATACGCAAATGTGCGATAAAATAATTGTCGGCGTTAATAGATTGATGAGTTAACTCGTAATTAACGCATTCATTTGCCCACCCCTAATATATATATATATATATATATATATATATATATATATACACATACATACATACATACATAGATACATATATATACATATATACATATATATACATACATACATAGATACGTATATATATATATATATATATATATATATATATATATATATATATATATATATATATATATATATACACTGATACAGTATACCTAAATTAGTAATCGTATCCCTATTATTTTCTGAATGTTTGAGTCCCTAGCGAAGACTACATATCCTAAATGGTCAAGTGAAACTAAAAAGGGTCCTAATATGCAAAACTCAGTCTTCTTGACAGTTTTGCCAACTAAAATTTAGTTTGTATTAATATATTTGTTTGTATTAATATATTTGTTATTAATATAAAGAAGTAAGAAGTGACTGTTTAAATGTTATGTATCCCATCTTAGAGCACAGCTTCGGTACGAGGGCAATATACAAAATGATTTACAACACAACTAAAATTAATCATATAGACAATTCATGCTACACAAAACGACAATTAATCATAGAGACAATTCATTCTGCACAAAACGACAATTAATCATAGAGACAATTCATGCCGCACAAAACGACAATTAATCATAGAGACAATTCATACAATGTATAGCAACAGTAGGTACAATGAAGCAGTAAGTTAAATAAAAGCAGATGTATGAAAATTTGTAATGATACGTTAGCATGTAGCATCTTCCTGACCATTCATATTAGCAAGTAGCAAGTAGGACACATGGAGTTAAAGAGTTAGGGTTTGGTATACATTGTTAAAGAGTTAGGGTTTGGTATACATTGTTTGTTAGCATCTAGTATTGCATTTAAACTTTTTTTGTCTGCTTTGCACTATATAACTGGTATAATAGATAACAATAATAATAATATTTAATATTAATAATAATAGACAACTCGATTGAAAGATTTAGAGATACGCTTAAACTGTGAGAGACACAATGTGAAAAAAAAATTCCAGGAATTCCCATTGTAGGAATTTTAAAGAATTAATTTGTAAATTATGGTGGGAAATAAGTATTTGGTCAACCATTCAAAGCTCTCACCGATGGAAGGAGGTTTTTGCTCAAAATCTCACGATACATGGCCCCATTCATTCTTTCCTTGACACGGATCAATCGTCCTGTCCCCTTAGCAGAAAAACAGCCCCAAAGCATGATGTTTCCACCCCGATGCTTCACATATACGTATGGTGTTCTTGGGATGCAACTCAGTATTCTTCTTCCTCCAAACACGACG
Organism: Nerophis ophidion; assembly: GCF_033978795.1. NCBI lineage: Eukaryota > Metazoa > Chordata > Actinopteri > Syngnathiformes > Syngnathidae > Nerophis > Nerophis ophidion. Next base: position 68,933,355 of record NC_084611.1, read on the forward strand.
AGTTGAGTTTATACCAAAAAGTCCTATTTTGGTTTCATCTGACCACATGACATTCTCCCATGTGCTCTCTGGCAAACTTCAGACGGACCCGGACATGCACTGGCTTAAGCAGGGGGACACGTCTGCAACTGCAGGATTTGATTCCCTGTCGGCGTAGTGTGTTACTGATGGTAACCTTTGTTACTTTGGTGCCAGCTCTCTGCAAGGCCCTCCGGTGTGGTTCTGGGATATTTGCTCACTGTTCTCATGGTCATTTTGACCCCACGGGTTGAGATCTTGCGTGGAGCCCCAGATCAAGGGAGATTATCAGTGGTCTCGTATGTCTTCCATTTTCTGATAATTGCTCCCACAGTTGATTTTTTCACACCAAGCTGCTTGCCTGTTGTAGATTCACTCTTCCCAGTCTGGTGCAGATCTACAATTCTTGTCCTGGTGTCCTTCGACAGCTCTTTGGTCTTGGCCATAGTGGAGTTTGGAGTCTGACTGTTTGAGGCTGTGGGCAGGTGTCTTTTATACAGATAACGAGTTCAAACAAGTGCCATTAATACAGGTAACGAATGTAGAACAGAAGAGCTTCTTAAAGAAGAAGTTACAGGTCTGTGAGAGCCAGAGATCTTCCTTGTTTGAAGTGACCAAATACTTATTTTCCACCATAATTTACAAATAAATTATTTAAAATTCCTACAATGTGAATTCCTGGATTTTTTTTCACATTCTGTCTCTCACAGTTGAAGTGTACCTATGATGAAAATTACAGACCTCTGTCATCATTTTAAGTGGGAGAACTTGCACAATCGGTGGCTGACTAAATACTTTTTTTGCCCCACTGTAGATGAGATTAACAGGCCATGTATAATGCTATAATCTTGCATTGATGTACTTTAGTCTTTTCAAATCGGTAGAAAGACATTGTAATAACACATAGCCTGCATGTTTATACTGAAAAGCGTTGAAAGACGGAGCTAATAAATGCAAAGCCTCATGCTTTCAGTGTTATATGACAGTAACAAAAAGTAACCCTTCCTTACGCCAGACTTGACATTTTTCATGCTTACATTTCCTTATTCACTATATTTTTCTCATGAATATAAACTTTGGTCTTCACAGGTTGCTGTAACTGACCCAGCTAACTAATCTCATCAGTCCCAAATGAGCCTAAATCTAACCAACCAAAAAGGCATCACGCAATATAAACTAATTAGAAGCAACGTATTGCGGGTCTTTCCTGAGTTTTGGCCAGCCCTTTGTTATAGAGTGGATTGATTGATTGATTGATTGATTGATTGATTGATTGATTGATTGATACTTTTATTAGTAGATTGCACAGTTCAGTACATATTCCGTACAATTGACACCCGAAAAAGTTTTTCAACGTGTTTAAGTCGGGGTCCACGTTAATCAATTCATGATACAAATATATACTATCAGCATAACACAGTCATCATCATAATCATCATAGTATATACAATTAATTATTTACATTATTTACAATCCGGTTGGTGGAATGAAGAGCTTTCGTTGATATCAGTACTTCAGTCATCAACAATTGCATCAACAGAGAAATGGACATTGAAACAGTGTAGGTCACACTGTCATTGCTACGATCAGTAGTAAGGCATAATCTGATGTATTACTGTATTGACATGGAAGGTGATAGTGGCAGGACATCATCAAGCACTACTAAATTGCCAAGAAAAATTAAATTTAAATATCCAAAACAAAAAGACTTTTGGATGGATAGGCGATGAATGTAAAAAAAGATCAAATTGACAATATTATAAAACTTCCTGGCATACCGCAGTGAAAGTACCACATCCCAGACTTGGAAAGGCAATTATTAAATGATTGAAGTTTAAATCATTATCAGATAGAACAATTTAATGAGGAATGGTCTTCAGAATATGTCATAATGTATACAGACACATCTTAAACTATAAATAATAATGTTGGAGCTTCATCAGTTATTTGAGGAGAAAACATAGTTGTGAATAAAATAACTAGTGACAAGTTATTGTTTTTTACGGGGGAATGAACAACAATTTACATGGCAGGTAATTGGATAGAGGAAATTAATGCAAGTAAAGCTTCTCTGTGCTCAGACTGCAGCAGTGTATTAATCAGTATAAAATATAGAATCAGAAACAAGACAGGATAGAATATATAAGTAGTTCAGAAAATTTTTAGAATAAATAAGGCCAGAGGTGTGGTAAAATGTATCTATTCCTGCTCATGTAGAAGTTGTGGATAAAGAACTAACAGATAGGTATGCAAAGCAAGCAACAATTAAAATAATAAAATATCTGTCTATCCATCCATTTTTTACTGCTAATCACAGTAAATTAAAAGTGAAGAGTATAATTAAAATAGATGTCAATAAAAAATAGCAGGATATTTGAAATAAAGAAACAAAAGGTAGGCAGTATTAAAAAGTCCAGAGTAATTAGTGGAGGTAACATAACTCGGAAATAGGAAGATATCATTACTAGAATGAGGTTATGACGATAGTTGTATAAAGCAACAAACTGTATCTATATATTTACCTGTGTGGTTACTGTCATCAAATAGGAAATGTAGAGCATGGATTATTGGTGTAGGACAGTGGTTCCCAACCTTTTTGTATCCGCGGACCGGTCAACGCTTAATAATTTATCCCGCGGCCCAGGGAGGGGGTGTCCTTTTTTTTCTTTTTCTCTTCTTTGTCATGAAAAAGGGACGTTTTTGTCATGAAAAAGGGAGGTTTTTGTGGTTGATGCACTAATTTTAAGTGTATATTGTGTTTTTTATGTCTATTTAATAAAAAATTAAAAATAAATAAAAAATTTATTTATTTTTTTTAATAAAAAAATTATTTTGCGACCCGGTACCGGGCTGCGGCCCGGTGGTTGGGGACCACTGGTGTAGGAAATATAATAGAGCTAGGGAAATAATGAAAAATAAATCAGTAAAAGAGAATATTTTAAGATTGCATTTGGAACATGTAGTGTACACAGCAATACATACATTTTCCTTAAAATACAGTTGAATAAAATAAATCAGAGAGGGGTACCATCTCGATTCACACTACATTTCCGGAAGTAGCAGTAATGCACACCATAAAGTTGTTTGCAATCCGCCAATAAAAGAAGAATGTGGCGTTTCGATCTTTCACACACAACAGCACCAACATTTAAAACCCAATCCATGTTCTCCTGCTTGCTAGAAGAAGGTAACTATCTAATTTTGTTCACTGTTGATTTACTGTTTCTTCTTGAGTTTCTTTGTTAATATGTACCGTTTTAATGCTCCTAAAAAATGTATCATTGTCCTGTTTTTGTTGCAGACCTGTGTGACATGTATTTCCCCTTTCTCTTGGCCAGTTCAGACTTGAAAACAAGACTAACGTTAGTCTCAGTGTTTGTGTGTGTGCGTGTGCACTGTTGATTACTAAAATCATCCTCAGCTCTCATTTGTAATAAAAAATAGCGTATAGTTTTAACTAAACATAATTGTCAATATGGAAGCATGCCGCTAAAACAACACACATTGCTGACGATGTGGAGACACGGCGGTAGACACGGTCGCAGAGTTGATTAGGCCATTTGCATGTATAAAAGACAGGCCACAAATCGACTTGTTTTAAAGAGACCCTTGAAAAGCGGCTTAAAGACAGTCTGTAAGGCAAAATATAGGCCCAATTTTGACCAAAGAACCACCATTACAGGTTGTGTAGCCCACAAGGTAGTGTTTTAAAGGTAGATTTAAAAAATCATATTTTGACCCCTTTTTAAAGCGTAACTGTGCTAGTATTTGTAAATTTATACATTAATGGGTGGCTACTATTACAAAATTATCATAGAAGAATACATATAGATTGACCATTAGAATATTTGTTGCCCAACTGTGTCTTCATACCACTCATTCACACACACAGACAAAGGAGTACTTGCACAAGTGCGTTAGAGCCCATTACCTTGGAAAGCTTTGACATAGCTGTTTCCCAAAGCAACAAGCTTCTGCAGGCCCGGGTTGAAGTGTTCTATCAGGTTCTGAAATACCATATGTTTGAGCGTAATCATTTCAAACTCAATTCGGTGATGGAGACTTAATAGAATGTTGGCACTTACTGAATAGACAGACAAGGTGGATCTGTGCAGCTGGTCACTGCTGGTTCCTGACATGGTGCCCAACGGCAAATATGAAAGTCAAAGACAGAAGCTTTAAGAAACAACACCAAGAAGAGAACAGGTAAAAGTAGTCTGTATTCCCATTCAAACATGTAAAGTGAATTTTCTTGGGGCGTCCTCGAAAGATGACCTTTACTTCAATTCTACATTAAAGTAGTCCAAAGATGAGAAACCGTGTCCGACACAGTGAAGACTCTTTATCCCCTTTTTCTTCCTGTGATCAAAAGTTCAGTGTGTGGAACAAGCGAGCAAGCGGTGGAGGGCAAAGAGAAAAGGGAGCAGTTGCAATCGATAGGAGCTGCCAGGTGAATTATTGATTGGGAAGGTTGAAAGGAAAGGAGGCTGAGGACAGCCAGGCGGCCGATGACATACACTCATTAAGTTTTGGCTTTAATATACGTTTGCACACACAGGAAGGCCAGTTAAGCCACAGAAGGGCACTCACTAACTGAATGAAACACTGACAAACCTTGTGTAGCAGAAACTTACATATAAAACTTATTTATGGATCATACAATTATGTGATATAATTGACATTGTTTAATGAAGTACAATTCCATATACAAAGCTGTAAAAACAAAGGGTACTTGGATGAAGCGATAGCCCTGACCTCACCCTCGTTCAACACCTATTGAACAGCCTAGTGTCCCATTACTTTTTTGCAAAGGTACAAACATAAGACATGCAAATAACACTCTAATAGGTAATCATTACTTATGTAACATATCACATAGGATGTTGTACAAAAGAGTGGTACTTTACATGTCCTTCAGGTGATCGAGGTCCTCGTAGAATACCTCATCACTGCCCCCTTCGCTCTGGCGCTTCACGCAACGGCTTACGGTCTCCAGCACGACTTTCAAGCGCCGATCCAGAGCGGCCAAGTGGGGCTCAGTCAGCAGCGGGGCGATTGCGTGCAGGGGGTCGTGGGAAAGCGAAGCCCGCATGACGTCACTGAGGCGATACTGCGGCAGCGACAGGAGGCGCAGGCGTAGCCAGGTAGAACGACGCATTCTAGAAGAAAATAAACACTGTAAATTATATAATTATAGCTGTGGTGCTTATTTAACTAAGAGGACACTATTGGTCGGAAAATGTTAGTTGAAAACTATTTATGATTTTGAGTGCATGGGAAATTGTAAAGGAAAACCTAGCTCTCTTTGACCACATAATCAATTATAAACATGTATATTTTACAACGGGCTTCGCGGTGGAAGAGGAGTTAGTGCGTCTAAAAAAATTTACAGCACAACATATCCTATTCATATTATCTCGACCGGGCAGCACGATGGAAGAGGGGTTAGTGCGTCTGCCTCACAATATGAAGGTCCTGAGTAGTCCTGGGTTCAATCCCGGCCTCGGGATCTTTCTGTGTGGAGTTTGCATGTCCTCCCCGTGAATGCGTGGGTTCCCTCCGGGTACTCCGGCTTTCTCCCACTTCTAAAGACATGCACTTGGGGATAGGTTGATTGGCAATACTAAAATTGGCCCTAGTGTGTGAATGTGAGTGTGAGTGTTGTCTATCTGTGTTGGCCCTGCGATAAGGTGGCGACCGGTCCAGGGTGTACCCTGCCTTCCCCCCGATTGTAGCTGAGATAGGTACCAGCGCCCCCCGCGACCCCAAAGGGAATAAGCGGTAGAAAATGGATGGATGGATATTTTACAACACAGCAGCAACTGAACTAATGTTGTTATGGTGGTAAGGAGCAAATTTCTCAGCCAGCATTATTACATTAATATATTCATTGACTGTAAACAAGAGTACAGCAATGTAACACGCAGGAGTGTCACTAACAGCTGAGTCATTCACCCAACATTTTAAAGTGCATGTAGAAGTGGATATAGCTACTTTCATCTTGTGGAATGAATACAAATAATAAACACAGGCCAATGTGTTTTTGCGCTAGCGCTATTTAGAAACCCAGAGAGTTATTTACTTTTGTAGACCACATACCCAGTGATCATTGAATAGTCAGGTGATTTCAGGCAGTGTTTCCCAACTTATTGCATCAAAGCAAATATTTTACATGAAAAATATCTTACAGCACCAAACCAAAAAGTTGTAAGAATGTGGTGGATCCATCCATTTTCTACCACTTATTCCTTTCGGAGTCGCGGGGGGTGCTGGAGTCTATCTCAGCTGCATTCGGGCGGAAGGCGGTGTACACCCTGGACAAGTCGCCACCTCATCTAAGGGCCGACACAGATAGACAGACAACATTCACACTCACATTCACTACGGCCAATTTAATGTAGCCAATCAAGCTATTCCCAGGTGCATGGTTTTGGAGGTGGGAGGAAGGCGGATTACCCAAAGGGAACCCACAAAGTCACGTGGAGAACATGAAAACTCCACTTAGAAAGATCCCGAGCGAAGGATTGAACCCAAGATCTTCGTATTGTGAGGCAAACGCATTAACCCCTCCTCCACTGTGTCATGTTGCCCTGTGAATGTGGTGGATGCACAGGTTAATCATGTGCCTTCTGCCTACTGGATGATCATGTAATTGTTCTTACTGTCACTATATGCCACTGGCATACAAAGTGGCATATATAGTTGAACAAAGACTACACTATTTGTTGTAAATATATACAGCAATAATTTTCCAAAAGACTACTTAAATTAGAAAATTTACCATGGCACACTTTTTAGGGTACCTCTTTTGTTTTACATTTACAGAGAAACCTCTAATGTCAATCACCTACTCATTCTTCCTTTAAATTTAAGACGAAGCCTTTTCTTTTTTTAACGTTTTACTAATATTAGTACTTAACATGTTTTTACACCTGTTTGACAGTTAAGGAGGTCAAAACGTTACTTAAAATGTTACCTGTATTGTCATAACAAGGAAATTATGCAGTTACAATTTAGTATCAACAATGCTCAACTTATTTTTTTAACGAAACTGCCTCTACAGTTAATTAAGGTACAGTTTGACACTCAAACTGATTGTTTTGAATTGAAATATTACCTCTGGTAGGAAGGTTGTGTAATCGCCGGGGTTTGTCAGTTAGTTAGCAAAATAACTCAAAAAGTTATGGGCGGAATGTTGTTAAAATTCTAAGGAACGTCAGAAATGGGATAAGGAACAAATCATGAGGAATTGGGAATGATCCAGGTCATCGTCTGGATTCAGGGTTTTTCTAAAGGATTATTTCGTCAGAAATGGGATAAGGAACAAGTGATTAAAAATTGGGGGTGATTTGGAACATCATCTGGATTCAGCATGTTTTTTAAGGATTCTTTACTATTGGGAGATGAGGCCTGGCGGAGGACTGCACTCTCTGAGTTATTTTCTAGTTTCCTATAGGAAATAAATGGACTGTGTTAGACATGTATTAATATTATAAGAGTACTGTGGCCAGAAATGGTACTGCAATCACTGTCAAAAATCCTCTCCCATTCGCCATGTCAGAGGTTGCCAAAAATCCTACTCCAAGAAACTTCAAATGGCAATTGACGAGTCCTACGCTGTAGGTTTCTCTTGTTTATTGTTTTTGCAAGATGGTTTACGAAGTAATTATGCCACATTGAGGTAACATCGATTAGCCAAACGGATTTGTAGCACCAATATTTTCGTCAGGACTCTGGACAGATTGTTGATATTACCCTGCTAAAATGTCTAGTTAGACCACACGGACCACCATCTAAATAATTTTATATAATAATATAAAAAAATTATATATCACATAGGCCTACTTTTATGGAAAGCCAAAGCCAACAGTAAAATTACCACATTTCGTTCAGCATAACCCCATACTGCATCCAATCTGACGCACTGCAATCTCTTCCATGTAGGCACATCACCATCTCTCAGTGCAGAGTGCAATTCTATGAGCCAACCCACATTACGCAAAAACCACGTTACGTATAAATCTTTTAGCCTACTACCATGTCAACAGACAAAGTAAAAAAACATTACATGTAATGCATTATATTGTGCCGAGCAAATACCACCCCATATGTGCCTGATGTACTTACAGTACCAGAAACAGCAATTAGCCGTGTTAATGTTGGAACTCATTTCCTCAGCGTATCAGCATATTGAGAAAAAAATAGGCACTGACACTACCATTATCCACATAGGTTTTATTTGTCAAGAATATATTTTGTCCTGTCAGTTGGATGTCACATCGACATACAGGCTAACGGGCAGATATTTCCCCCGTTAGCCTCTACGTCGATGTGTCATTGACCGGGCTAGCATGCTAATAAGCATTCCAGATAAAAATCTTCATTTTGTTTCTGGCTTTGTCATTAGTAATTAGAGAATCGTAACGACGCCTTTTAGCTTTACTAAGGTCAGACATGTTTAGTAACTTTACCAGTGGCAGTAGCTCGACAATGGTGGCAGTGCGCAACTGGCCACCTCGATGTGTCACACTCACAAACGGTAGAGGGCAGGACATTGAAATAAAAATAATTACAAGACTTCGGAGCTGTAAATCGAATTTTGAAATGAACATATCCCAACTGAACTCTTGTTTTCATTTATAGAGGTATTCTATTCCTAAGGAACCTGATTTATCAATGCCTTTTGACATGAAATTATTACAGATGGCACCTTTAATAATAATAATGGATTATATTTGTAAAACGTTTTTCTAGACACTCAAAACTCTTTACAGAGAGAATTGAGAACCTGTCATTCATTCACTCCACATTTACACAATGATCGCGGTAAACTACATTTTTAGACAAAGCTGCCCTGGGATAGACTGACGGCAGCGTGGCCGCCCATTTGGGCCTACGGCCCCTCCAACAGCCAAACATTCATACACCAGTGTGAGTGGCACTCAGAAAAAGGTGGGTGAAGTGTCTTGCTCAAGAACACAATGGGTGTGAATAGGATGGCAGAAGCTGGATTCAAAACCAGTAACCCTCAAATTGCTGGACAGCTGCTCTGGCATCTGAGCCACGCTGCTCCCATGTTCATAAGCATGCTAAGCAGACATGGTGGCGGTTATGATAGTAGGTTATTTACCTGCAGCACTGCGCCAACGGCACGAGGATTGATGGCTCGTCTTTGGAGTGACGCCCGAATCTGCAGCCAAATTGGTGGAAACAGTCATGATCAAATAAAATCACATAGGGTTAGATAATAATAAATGTTATATGGTTTGCATATTAGAAAATAAAAATACTCACGCCCGTCCGTTGTCAAGATGCAGCAAGAAAGTATTGTTGCCAAACTTCTCGAAGGTTTCATAGTGATGTCTGTCCATGTTGCCTAGAGGACGAGAGAGAAGAAACTCCTTAATGAGCCGCGCTAAAGTCATGAAACAAGTGTTGCACGTTGGAAAGCGTTGTTATGGTCACAGACACTAAGCTCGTCCGTGTCATTGATCCTATTGAATTGGTTAATTCAAAATGTAGTAAATCCAAAATAGTTGAGTAATATTGAATGGGGAAATATGGACATGCAATAAAGAATAGAGCAGGCACAAGGCAATTTTCTCAAAATGATCACAACGAGAGGATAACCATTTTAATGAAAAAAAACTATGCAATATAAAGATATATTATGCTAACAGGTAAATAGAAAACATTGTTCGGCATTTCAATGTGTGTCTAGCTGTCACAGAGCTTACTCACTAACCGAACTATCTTTAAACTACACAAGGAAAGTTCTGAATTGCAGGGAAGCGGAACAGTATCGACTAAGCTAAAATCAGCTAGTCGCTCCTCTCCCGTGTGTAGGTCCTCCACATAAAGTGGACACTTATGGACAGGAAGAGCACTCCTGGGAGGCGGGAAGTTAAGTTCTTTTACTCCGGCCCTGACGCAAATTAGAGGCATGGAACAAGGCTCGGTGGAGTGTGTGTTTTCGAATGCTCCAATATTCGGCTCCCATGATGCTCCTCTCAGCTGCAGGCCGCACAAGAACACGGCATCCTTTGGAGGAATATCAAAGAATGCATCATCGCGATGGACCTGGAGACATAACAAGATTTAAGGGATGTGAAGAGAAAAAGAATAATATGTACAGGAATTTGAAATAAGCGTAGTAAAAGTTAAAGTGTTTTGTTTTCACATATTTCTATTTTACACTACAAATGATATATGGACAGGGGCACCAAAAGTGGGGGAAGATTACGATTCTCGGACTGACCATTGCCTGAGAAAATAGTAAAATTATAATTTTGTTCTCTAGAGTGGCCTGAAATGACTAGCAGTTCCATGCATATGTGGTATGCACACCTTCTTCATTTGTTAGCAAGGAAATGTGTAGTTTTTCAGGTTATTCTTCCCCTTACATTTCAATGACGTTAAAGAAGAACTGCACTTTTAGCGGGAATTGCTTATCATTCACAATCCTCTCTGTCATTCTAAATTGTAAATCAACACTAGCAACAGGTGGTTAACAATATAGGTAATGGGGATTCAATCTATTCTGCCTACACCGCCCTCTTAAAGAAAGCCAAAAACCTCCAATATTTTATATACATGCTGCAAGTGTGATTGTAATGTAAATGGTAAATGGGTCATATTTGTATAGCGCTTTTCTACCTTCAATGTTCTTCAAGCGCTTTGACACTATTTCCACATTCACCCATTCACACACACCTAACAAGCACAGTCAAAATACCATATACAGTGATAAAAAACACATTTTGGTCATTTTAAGCATTGCCGGAATAATCCTTAGCATTAGCTCTTGCAAGCTACAACAATGTAGGTCCTACTTGATTAAAATGCAGGTCCACACATGTAAATTGTGATTTGTTGCCGGTTTTTGGATGTTTTTTTAGTGGGCTTTATCAGCGAAATAGATGAATCCCATTAGTTACATTGTTAGCTATTTCATATTTTTTTCAATTTAGTCTGCACAAAAAAGACATATGTGTTCTGTCTTAAACACAGATTGTGAATGATAGGAAACATCCCAAAAGAAGTGCAGTTGCCCTTTAAGAACATTTAAATGTTACTGAATATGCCTGTTCATTTATTAATGGTTGTATAAAGTTTGCATGGATTATTCCCCATGGGTAGAATAATTTGAATTGTCTGTCCACTTATTTCTTTTTTAGCAGGCTATGTGCTGCAATATGTATAACGCCCCACAGTTAGTAAATACGTTGAGTTTTAGGATGACTTGACCAAGCATTACCTCAAAATGCAGAGTAATATCGCTGAGGCACTTGTGATGCAATTTAGCAGCCCTTCTCATCAGGGCCACCAGAAGACCCCTTGCATTAGTGAAAGCAGACAGTCTGTAAGCGCCTCGTGGAGAGGAAGTGTTGTCGTTCCACAGATAAGCACTGAGCAGTTTGGCCCGCCGCTCCAAACGAGATAGAGCGGTGAGGTCGGGCAGGGAAAGGACGGTGGCCGCCATGTATCGAAGTGGCTGCCTGAGCTGTGAGAGCAGCGAGGAAACCGAGCCACTGAGCTCATTCCACTCGGCCAGAAGGAAGTCATAAAGAGCGCTTTGGAAAACAGCTCCTGCATTTCTTGCACGGACTTCGTTTTCGTGTGTCATGTAGTCCTGCAGGGTCTGAAGTCGCTCTCTAATGTGGCTCAGTTCTGGCAGCACCGTCATGTCCCTGCTGTAACATGTGGCTATTCCTTCAGGAGTCTGGGAGGCCTGCAGCAGTAAAATCAGTTTGTGGCTGTTGACCTTGATAGTTTCAGCTGGCACGTCAACACTGAAACCCAATAGAATAGGGTCGCTGATGTTCAGCGACAGCAAGAGATGTTGTTGCAGGGCTTTTATCAGTTTGGGCAAATCTGAAATAAATAATTGGCAGAAAATTAACAGATTGTGGATGGTAATGCTTATATTAAAAGTGTACTATTACTGAACGTAGCAATTATTTTTCTAGACACTAGAGGCTGTTTATGGGATAGGATATGATAGGATAGACTTTATTTATCCTACAATTGTTGCGGTGCAGGTTTTTACATACGGTAACAGAAGTAAAACGTAATGAAAAACAAACACATAGTAATAAATAATAAATTTTGCACATTAATATCTATCGATAAAGATAAAATAAAATCAAACAAACACTAACGTCCTAATTTCTCCTTATCAGCCGTGCACAAACACAATTCATTCGTATTAAAGCTAGAGACACACAAAACAGTGTTTTCCCAGTAGGATTTATTAAAAACACCTTTCTAAATTCAATCAATAAGGTAAATACGTTTTGGACATCACACTCTATCCATCCATCCATCCATCCATTTTCTACCGCTTATTCCCTTTTGGGGTCACGGGGGGCGCTGGCGCCTATCTCAGCTACAATCGGGCGGAAGGCGGGGTACACCCTGAATACAACATTTTAAAAATTAAAACAATTTTAACTACCATAACTAATATTCACTAATCATGTATATATATATAATGCGCAAAAAAGGATATTTACACACTGCCTTACCCCGGTGCTCAGTCCTGCTGACGAGATTTGCAAGCATGTGTGGCCCAGAGTCCAGAAGTGGCTCTTTGCTGAAGCAGATTTCAACTATACTCTGGACTACGTCTGAATCTGTAGACTCCAGAACATGGCCACCATACACAAGGTTGACTATAAATGAAGAAAATAAACATTTAGTATAAACTATGACATTGGGTGAACATGTAGCACAATGTGAGCACAATGTGTTATGTTGCATCACCTGCTATATACTGTAAAGCTTTAGGCTTGTCGTGGCACAGACTAGCAAGGGATATGAAAGCATCCGCCAAGGCCAGAAGGTCTGACTGGCCCCTTTTAAGTACAAATACGCCATGCGCATGAGAATCAAATTTTAGTGATGATGTCTACAATTACAAGTTCTTACCAGCTGCAGATTATGGCCTGGCCCAAATATTTGTAGGCCTGTCTCTGTAATAAAACCGTATGGAAGGTTGCACAACGCAGAAGAAGCTCCATGTTGTCAGCCATCAAGCCTGGAGGCACCTGATGCCGTACGACCGACGACAGGAGTTGCAAAGAGCTGCTCAGCTCCTCCTTCACATCCCAGGAAGTGTCACAGACCAGAGGCAAGGCACACATTCGCACTGATTCTGGCACACATTGGTATCAAGATCATGGGCATATCATTTTGGATTCGCCACTCAATCAAATCAGGGCATAGATAATTTTGTACAGTTTACAATGAACAACCTACCGGGTATGCATGTGGATGCAGTTTCTTCAGTTAAAAACCACAATCGGAAGTTTGGGTGGGGCTCTTTCATGTATTTTCTTCCTGTGTGGTGGTGAAAGGCAGAAGTAAATTATATTTTTTTTGCAGTATGTATTATGGATGTTCCAATCAGGGTAATGGTCATCCAAGAGTGAAATCAGCAGACACCAATACCGATACCGATCACATGTATTGACTCAACATTCTCTAATGTATTTATGGTTAGTGCTACAAACCCCGTTTCCATATGAGTTGGGAAATTGTGTTAGATGTAAATATAAACAGAATACAATGATTTGCAAATCCTTTTCAACTCATATTCAATTGAATGCACTACAAAGACAACATATTTGATGTTCAAACTCATAAACTAGATTTTTTTTTGCAAATAATTAACTTAGAATTTCATGGCTGCAACACGTGCCAAAGTAGTTGGGAAAGGACATGTTCACCACTGCGTTACATCACCTTTTCATTTAACAACACTCAATAAACGTTTGGGAACTGAGGAAACTAATTGTTGAAGCTTTGAAAGTGGAATTCTTTCCCATTCTTGTTTTATGTAGAGCTTCAGTCGTTCCACAGTCCGGGGTCTCCGCTGTCGTAGTTTACACTTCATAATGTGCCACACATTTTCGATGGGAGACAGGTCTGGACTGCAGGTGGGCCAGGAAAGTACCCGCACTCTTTTTTTACAAGGCCAAGTTGTTGTAACACTTGTCTTGCTGAAATAAGCAGAGGCGTCCATGATAACGTTGCTTGGATGACAACATATGTTGCTCCAAAACATGTAAGGACCTTTCAGCACTAATGGTGCCTTCACAGATGTGTAAGTTACCCATGCTTTGGGCACTAATACCATCACAGATGCTGGCTTTTGAACTTTGCACCTACAACAATCCGAATGGTTATTTTCCTCTTTGTTCTGGAGGACACCACGTTCTCTGTTTCCAAATATAATTTGAAATGTGGACTCGTCAGACCACAGAACACCTTTCCACTTTGCATCATTCCATCTTAGGTGAGCTCGGGTCCAGCCAAGCCAGCAGCGTTTCAGGAAATTGTTGATAAATGAGTTTTGCTTTGCATAGTAGAGTTTTAAGTTGCACTTACAGATGTAGTGACCAACTGTAGTTACTGACAGTGGTTTTATGAAGTGTTCTTGAGCCAATGTGGCGATATCCTTTACACACTGATGTCGGTTTTTGATGCAGTACCGCCTGAGGGATCAAAGGTCCATAATATCATCGCTTATGTGCAGTGATTTCTCCAGATTCTCTGAACTTTTTGATGATTTTACGGACCGTAGATGGTAAAATCCCTAAATTCCTTACAATTGCTCGTTGAGAAATGTTGTTCTAAAACTGTTCGACAAATTGCTTACAAAGTGGTGACCCTCACCCCATTCTTGTTTGTGAATTACTTAGCATTTCATGGAAGCTGCTTTTATACCCAATCATGGCACCCAACTGTTCCCAATTGGCCTGCACACCTGGGGGATGTTCCATATAAGTCTTTGATGAGCATTCCTCAACTTTATCAGTATTTATTGCCACCTTTCCCAACTTCTTTGTCACGTGTTGCTGGCATCAAATTCTAAAGTTAATGATTATTTGCAAAAAAAAAAAAAATGTTTATCAGTTTGAACATCCAATATGTTGTCTTTGTAGCATATTCAACTGAATATGGGTTGAAAATGATTTGCAAAACATCGTATTCCGTTTTTATTTACGTCTAACACAATTTCCCAACTCATATGGAAACGGGGTGTCTATTTCAACACACCATTTAACCACATTTCTTATTGTCTTTTATTAAATATAATTGTTTGATTAAAAAACAATTCTGTTTACTTCACAATAACTAAACAGAAGCAAAAACTACTATCTCCTACTTATTCAAATCCTTAGTTCATTGTCCTCAAAGTCCTCCTGTGCCCTGGGAAGTATTCCCCTCATTTGTATACAACAACACAAACAAGAAAAAAATGAGAGAATAAAAATATCCGCCTAATATGATGCTCACACAACAACGGTTGTTATCTTGATAACAGCTTACTTTCTGCTGTAATGTAGTTCCATCGGTACTTCATAAAGTTTACAAATCACTTATAATGATACTTAAGATACTGAGAAATGCTGTTTTTTTTTAGCTTAGTGGATCAGCTCCAGACTGTTAATGAGACATATAGCTGCTTGCTGCTTGTCAGCTAGGGTTCTCAACCATCTCTTGAAAAACAAAATAGTCCCGTATTTAGCAACAAAATTATGCATTTGCTATTGAGCTGTCAAGGGACGCAATTTGTCCTGTATTTTTATTAGCAAGTGTCCATCACAGCTAAATTTTTTGTAATGATGTTCCTGGGTTGGTGAAGTGGCAAAGGAGCCAATTGTTATTTTGTATTCATGTTATCAGGTTGGTGTGCCCCTTAAAGTTAATCAAAAGATAAATTTTGAAGTCACACGCTAGTTTTATCACAGCAATTTTCGCCACAGTAATCAATACACACAGAACAGGCATCTTGTCAGTACAGCAGATAACTAAAGTAGCTGTATAAAAATTAAAAAAGAAGTGGTCTACTGTCTATCGTTGCAACAAGTGCAATATTTAAATGAGCATGTTTGTCACTCAATGCAGCTGGTCCGAGGGCGGGAACACTTTGCCATTCAATGAGGATATTGCACATTTAGTTTGCAGCCTTCAGTAGGCGAATATATATGTGGCTTAAACTATCATTATTGGCGTATATAAATTAACACAATATAACATAAAAACAATAACCACACTGAGATGTGATTTCCTTTATAATAGAAGCATAATTAAAATGTTTGCTTGTCGTATTAATAAAACACAAATATCTCACCTTTCTTTTTGTCATAAGCAGTTTTTATAGTGCTGAATGTTGGATACATGCTCTATCATAAATTTGCACACTAATTTTTTATTGTGTTAAGTAAAGCAGGACAGACTTCTGTTAAATAAATATCTTTATTTCATTCTGTTAGGACAAAAAACATTATTTTATTCTATTAATGTACTTATTTTGCACAAATAAATTATTTTTGAACCGTTTGTTTTCTAGGTATTCGTATTATTCCAAAACATGTGCATTAAATTAAATTCTAGTTGGAGTCAGATAGTAAAACAATATATGTGTTTGAATTGTCAGTCATCAGGTCATCATACAATCCACAAAAGTTGAATGGAAGCAACTTTGAAAGTTTTTCAACAAACAAGAAGAGTCTAGTTGCCTCCATTCAACCTATGTGGATATTATAAAATTCATTTCAAACGAATAAAAAAGTCCAAAAATAAATTGGTCAACCAGCCCTGCAAAGTATCCTTAATTCTTTTTTCAGGGAGTTGGTAACCCTAAACCTAAACCCTGGGGGAAGACAAATAAATACAGTGTCAGCCAGAGGGGATCGACATTCAAAGGCATTAAGCGGCAATGGAAATCACATACTTTTTTGGGGAAAATCAGCTGATACTGATCGGTGGTCGATCAATCCCTAACATTTGTATAGTTGAACTCCTAACATCAAATACCTTCAAGGCTGTGCCATACTAAGTCTTTCAAGTTCAAAACCCCATCATGAATGGAGTAAACTCCCTGCTTCTTTAAAGTCTATTACTATTTTTTTTATCTTTAAATCAAATGTGTTTTGTCGCTTGCAAACAATTTGTTATTGCTTCTTATTTTGAAGTTGCTCCTGATGTTGTATTGTATTGTAATATATTGCAATGGTTTATGTAAATGTCTGTGAGGCACTGTGGAAGTGGTAAAGCAGTGTTTTTGTGTTTTATTGTAATGTATGTTTTATGTATTTGTGAGGGACCCCCCTTGAAAACCAGATGTTTCATCTCAAGGGGCTATCCCAAATAAAATTTAAATTAAAGGCAGCTTTGTAACAACTTTCCTTTACTATAATAGAGGTCGAAAACCCTCAGCTCCAAAGCCAGATGGGGCTCTTGCATGAGGGCTCCCTTTAGAGAGTATTTTAAAACACAGAAATAAAAAAAATTTTGCCTATAAAAGAAAATGTGAAAAAAAGGATAAAAACTTGTGAAAGTGTATAAGATGTGTTGTGTTTTACAGCTCGAGACTAGTTTTCTTCAGCGGAAAAGGTGGAAAAATGGCTCTCTAGATACCCTCCTCCGTCCCTCATCTCTTTCTCTCTATCTCAACCATGTTTTCATCCATTACGGGAGTTTTACATTACCTCGGTCAAATGCTAGCTCACGTGGGGTTCAGTTGCTTTACTTTATTAAATGAGGAGCGTGGTTATATACCTGTTTCATATGTAAAGTACCTCTTTGTGGACACAATAAAAACAGACAGTTCTGTGGTAACGTTTGTTGACGCAAGCGATTAATATAAATCCAATTTATAAAATACAGCCTTTTTTTGAGTGCCCTCTCACCAATTGGAGATATCAGCTGATTGAGGTGCGCCTCTATGTTAGCGTCCAATTGCTCAAACAGGTGACAGTCATTAAAAACCAACCAATGGCCGTCTCTAACTGCTTTGCCCAGAGTTGAGATGGTGACCTCGATGTTGTAAACTCCTGATGCAGAAATCACTTTCACCTGTGCAAACAAAATTGTTATTTAGGGGGAAAAAAACAAAAAATACAGTAATTTGATACAAAAGCAGTACCGTTTTTTGTGCTGCAATGGAGGCCAACTGCTTCACTAGGAGGAGAGGCTGAGTGCATGTCCACTTATCTTTAGATGGACAGGGCCATGTTAGCATGATGGGTCCCTCATGCTTTAGAATAAGTCGATGAAGAGCCTGAGGGTTCCCGTAGTGGGGTGCATTAATCGCTGCTGTATGGAGAGGAGGGCAGAGCTGACAAATAGCCATGGCTCTAGCAAGTTCCTCTATGCAGAACGGGCTAAGGGTCTTCAAAAGGAGTGCCCTCTGCATCAATGACAGATGGGAGTGAGAGTCACAGGGAGCTGGTCCTGTTACAACGGAGGAAGGGGAGCTCAGGTACTCTTGCCATTGCTCTTGTGAAGAGGCCATAGAGAAAATAATTCCTCTAAAAGATGACATCTTATCCAAACAGATAAGGTCTGGGTGAACATGAGGAGATATCCAACAAGGTATTTCTGTTGGGGATGACGACATTTGTGGTTCAAAGTTTAGAATGTCTGTGATTCCCTTGAGGAAGGTTGCCCTCTCAGGTGGAGAGCAGAGCTGGTTGTGTTTCATCACAGCCAAAGTCAGCAACAGTTTGAGGACATCACAGTGACTTTTAAACAAACAAGGCCTGTAGTGAAGTAGCAACTTGCCCACCATTTTGTTCCTAATCTCCGGTATCACTCCCCCCACAACTTGTCCAGTGGCATATGATACAAGCGTTCTGCCCTTCTCAACAAAGGACTCGTGAATCACTGCCAGGAAGTCGGACAAGGAAAAGTAATAGGCTGGGGAGAGGCGAGACACCTCCTGCAAAGCCTGGTAGAAGAACACAGCAAGCCTAACAAGTTGCTGAGGAGCATCCAACAGTGGCTTGAGGTACTCCGTCACCTCATGCACCAGCTGGATCTCAGTCTCCACGCATGTCATTGATTCTTGAATCACCGCCACATGCGTGAGGAAGCCGGACTGTTGCATCTGTGTTGCATTGGACAGCAGGATGGCGTTCATCACAGATTCCTAGGGAAAGGTAAAGTACAGTTAATTTTTTTTTTCCTGAGGGAACTCTCCTGAATGAATCAATGAAGTACTATCCATCTAAAAGCATTAGTATAGGACGTTTTTTATTTTCATCTGATTTGAAATTACTTCTGCGCACACAAGCACATGTTTTTCTTTTTTTAATGCAATCTAAATGGTAAATAAATGCGGGTAAAATTCTGATACAATGGAGCCTATTGGTGTCGCTCTATTGTACCTATAAAGCACTTCACGCTGTAAGTAGATGTAATGTAGTAACAGGCACATTCATGATAACATGTAATAATTAGGTCTTTTGCTAATTTTGAGCAAACAGCGGCGCATCACAATGTTCGCTTTTTCCTTACTACTCCCTGCAGACTTTGGAAGTCAACAAACATAACAAAACATCACTTACTGTACAATGTCTGTTCTCACTGGGATGCCGACTGATAGGATGTTGATACAGTATATTCCCGTTAAATAAAAAGTTACTCATAAACCTCGTAAAGAAAAAAGGGGGGTGGAACCACGCGTCTTTTCGTGCCTATCGCAATTTCCGGGTCTAAATTGGATGCCAAAGATGACCAACTGATTCGATTATATCTTCACCCTTCTAATATTATATTGAAAGGCATTATTTATGAACTTTCACGAGCTCCGAGGCGAGAAACCTGCTCACCATTTGATTATGTCAATATAGCAGCACAAGCTAGTTAGCACTCTGTGATCACGGGGCCGCTAAAAAAAGTTTGTCTGCATCAACACTTATAATAACAATATCACTAATACTTCAGGTCACGAAATGTAAATGGAATATTGTTAAAGGTTTTAGTACGTTATTTAAAGGGCTTTATGGGCAGAATAACTGCCATTGACTCCATTGAAAGCAGACTTTTATTTATTTAAATACATTTATTTACAAGGGAGAATGCATTAAAAAAATACAACTGTCTTGTTGTCTCTCATAATGATTGTGAAAAATTGGCAGGAAAAAAAAAACTCAGTGAATTTTGTAGTAAAAGGCTTGTTTCCTCTTAAGGCTGTACGATGAATACCAGTCATCTAAATACCTGGCAGACTCACCTCCTCTGTGGCTAGTTTCCTCTGAAGCAGGTGCTTGTCATTCTGTGTCCGCAGGTGTTGAATCAGCATCTCTTTGAACTGCGACTGCAGTAGCTGTGTCAGCATCAGCTCCTGGATCTGATCCGAGCTTGGCGAGAGGTCAACCACGAACACCTCAGCCAGTATGGACGGGTGGACGGCTGAACAGAAACAAAGCACAATTAAAGTTAAAGTTAAAGTTAAAGTACCAATGATTGTCACACTTACAGTGGGGCAAAAAGTAAATACTAAATGTCAGCCACCGATTGTGCAAGTTCTCCCACTTAAAATGATGACAGAGGTCTGTAATTTTCATCATAGGTACACTTCATCTGTGAGAGACAGAATGTGAAAAAAAAAATCCAGGAACTCACATTGTAGGAATTTAAAAAAATGTATTTGTAAATTATGGTGGAAAATAAGTATTTGGTCAATAAAAAAAATTCAATTCAATACTTTGTAATATAACCTTTGTTGACAATAACAGAGGTCAAAAGATTACTATAGGTCTTTACCAGGTTTGCACACACAGTAGCTGGTATTTTGGCCCATTCCTCAATGCAGATCTTCTCGAAAGCAGTGATGTTTTGGGGCAAATCGCCGAGCAACACAGACTTTCAACTCCCTCCACAGATTTTCTATGGGGTTGAGGTCTGGAGAGGCCACTCCAGGACTTTCAAATGCTTCTTACGGAGCCACTCCTTCGTTGCCCGGGCGGTGTGTTTAGGATCATTGTCATGCTGGAAGACCCAGCCACGTTTCATCTTCTAAGCTCTCACTGATGGAAGGAGGTTTTGGCTCAAAATCTCACGATACATGGCACCATTCATTATTTCCCTAACACGGATCAGTCGTCTGTCCCCTTAGCAGAAAAAACGCCGCAAAGCATTATGTTTCCACCCCCTTGCTTCACAGTAGGTATGGTGTTCTTGGGATGCAACTCAGTATTCTTCTTCCTCCAAACACGACGAGTTGAGTTTATACCAAAACGTTCTATTTTGGTTTCATCTGACCACATGACATCCTCCCAATCCTCTGCTGTACCATCCATGTGCTCTCTGGCAAACTTCAGACGGGCCTGGACATGCACTGGCTTAAGAAGGGGGACATGTCTGGCACTGCCGGGTTTGATTCCCTGTCGGTGTAGTGTGTTACTGATGGTAACCTTTGTTATTTTGATCCCTGCTTTTTGCAGGTCATTCACAAGGTCCCCATGTGTGGTTCTGGGATTTTTGCTCACCGTTCTCATGATCATTTTGACCCCACGGGATGAGATCTTGCGTGGAGCCCCAGATCGAGGGAGATTATCAGTTATGTGTATGTCTTCCATTTTCTGATAATTGCTCCCACAGTTGATTTGTTCACACCAAGCTACTTGCCTATTGTAGATTCACTCTTCCCAGTCTGGTGCAGGTCTACAATTCTTTTCCTGGTGTCCTTCGACAGCTCTTTGGTCTTGGCCAAAGTGGAGTTTGGAGTCTGACTGTTTGAGGCTGTGGACAGGTGTCTTTTACACAGATAACAAGTTCAAACAGGTTCCATTAATACAGGTAACGAGTGAAGGACAGAAGAGCTTCTTAAAGAAGAAGTTACAGGTCTGTGAGAGCCAGAGATCTTCCTTGTCTGAAGTGACCAAATACTTATTTTCCACCATAATTAACAAATAAATTATTTAAAATTCCTACAATGTGAATTCCTGGATTTTTTTTTCACATTCTGTCTCTCACAGTTGAAGTGTACCTATGATGAAAATTACAGACCTCTGTCATCATTTTAAGTGGGAGAACTCGCACAATCGGCGGCTGACTAAATACTTTTTCCCCCACTGTACACTAGGTGTGGTGAAATTTGTCCTCTGCACTTGACTGTTGCCCTTTTTCACCCCCTGGGAGGTGAGGGGAGCATTGGGCAGCAGCGGTGCCGCGCCCAGGAATCATTTAGGTGATTTAACCCCCAATTCCAACCCTTGATGCTGAGTGCCAAGCAGGGAGGTAATGGGTCCCATTTTTTCTATAGTCTCTGGTGTGACTCGGCCGGGGTTTGAACTCACAACCTACTGATCTCAGGGCGGATACTCTAACCCAGGGGTGCTCACACTTTAACTGCAGGCGAGCTACTTTTCAATCGACCAAGTCGAGGAGATCTAACTCATTCATATTTATGAATTATATTTATTTATTTATGAAAGGGACATTTTTGTTAACAAGTTAATGGTGTTTAATGATAATACAAGCATGTTTAACACATATAGAGTCCTTTCTTTCATTAAGACAAGAATATAAGTTGGTCTATTACCTTATTCTGATGACTTGCATTGATTGGAATCAGACAGTGGTGCTGATAACGTCCGCATTTTCAAATGGAGGAGAAAAAAAGTCCTCCTTTCAGTCCAATACCCAATGAAAGTGGTTGGATTTGGCTTCTCATTTGTCCAACTTGCATACTCCTTTTTAAACACTTAGTTATGAGAGTAGCATATGTGTGTGTAGCCCACAGCAGGTGAGTGACGTAAGTGAGTGTGTGGGCGAGGGAGCAGAGGGAGCGGTCGCTAAGGGCGGGGGAGAAATACATTGGCATCAAACTCCGTAGCTTGCTAGCTTGTGCACGCTAGCTTTCTGAGACTCTTATTTTGTTAGCACGGGCAGGATGAGCAGGTCTTTTATGGTGAAGACAGGAAGTCTGCAGTCGGTCTTTAGAGTTTTGACAGCAGGTACGGCCCAAGAGTCTTTTTAAATAAAAAGTGTTTCTCTCCGTCCTGTCAGTGATTTTTTTTCTTAATAATGAGCTTGCAGCAGCCAGTGTCATCTCACAAGATCCTTGGGTGCCGAGAATGTCAAACAACTGACGAAAGTGAAGTCTTGGGGAAGATTGATGATTGCTCATTTTTATGTCTATTTTTTTAATGCCTGGCTTGAGATCGACCGGTAGCTCGCAATCGACGTAATGCCCACCCCAGCTCTAATCAGTAGGCCACTGAGTAGGCCTAATTAGGCATTGGTTTGGTTGGGTAGCTAATTTGAAAATTTAAAATAAAAAATTCTCCATTTATTGTTTCCTACCGTTGCTAAGCAGTCGGGCAGGTAGGTGGGTGCTGAGGAAGAGGCAGAACTCTGGGTGTGTCTGATGGGGAGTCTGTTTCATCCCAGGAGGGCAACAACCACCAGGACGGCAGAGGTTAGCGAGAAAATGTGGACTGGCTGCTGCACGTTCTACATGAGTAACCAGGACTTTCCAACCTGCAAAAAGAAAGGCTTGGCCTAAGTCACCTTGAACATAATTACAAAACACATCTCAAACAGTATCTCTCAAAAGTAAGTACAAGCCTTACATTTTAGCATCAAGGGACAGTACTTTAGAAAGGAAGCTAGGCAATTACTTAAAGGGGACCTATGATGATCATGATTTTCCTCTTTTCTGACCTATGAATGTTGTTACAATGTTGGATACTCCTGTTAAACAATTGCAAAGCATGAAATCATAAAGTTCATGCGTTTGGGTGTGAGCATGCACAGTTTTAGTTGCTGCTGAACACTGTCTTTTGCAGTCTTTTTTTAACAGCGGGCCCATTTGTGACATCACAGATTGACTGACATACTTATGTGGGCATCCCAGTACGAAATACTTCCGTGTTAGAAAGACTAGTGCAAAGTTGAATTACTGGCTAATCTCCAATTTAAAAGACAGCGCTATTGCGACATATGCAACATGGTTTGAGGAGAGAAGGTGGGTTAAGTTATTTTCATTCAATTGCGGCATGCACACGGTAACACAGTTTTTTTTTTAAATATAGCATTGTGTTCCACACAAGGTATACCAAATGTTGTGACCGGTTAATCTATATACTGTTTAAAGTTTATTTTGGACTGTGTCAGGAAAAATAAGGGATATGTTTGTCTTCAAGATACAAATTTAAAGAGCACATTTTCAAAAGATACATTTTAACATTTAAAGACAGGGTGGGGCGTGGAGGGCCTACACACACGAACCGTTTGAACACAGACTCAGAAAACCGTTTGAAAATGTGACTGTGTAAAAAAATTGTGTAAAAAAATTTACAGCAGAACATATCCTATTCATATTATCTCGACCGGGCAGCACGATGGAAGAGGGGTTAGTGCGTCTGCCTCACAATACGAAGGTCCTGAGTAGTTCTGAGTTCAACCCCGGGCTCGGGATATTTCTGTGTGGAGTTTGCATGTCCTCCCCCGTGACTGCGTGGGTTCCCTCCGGGTACTCTGGCTTCGTCCCACCTCCAAAGACATGCACCTGGGGATAGGTTGATTGGCAACACTAAATGGTCCCTAGTGTGTGAATGTGAGTGTGAATATTGTTTGTCTATCTGTGTGGGCCCTGCGATGAGGTGGCGACTTGTCCAGGGTGTAGCCCGATTGTAGCTGAGATAGGCTCCAGCGCCCCTCGAGATCCCGAAGGGAATAAGCGGTAGAAAATGGATGGATGGATTATGTGTGCTAAATATAGATTAGAATCATCATAGGTCTCCTTTGAGAGTTGTACAGCTTTTTTGTCCTCTGAATATAAGTCAACACAACCATTATTGTCAACGGTACATTGATGGCAACACTATATTAACTACATCTTCCTCAACTTTTCATCTTGGAGATGTGTTTGGGCCATTTATTATATTGTAAAACTGCCAACCAGCCTAATTTCTTTACAATGTTACAGTACATGTTGGAAAACGTGTTTCTAAATTGTGGCACTCTTGCATCCCCAGACCACGACCACCTTGCTTGAATGTAGGACAGAGACAATTACTTTCCACTGATTTGTATTGCCAGCTATTTAGACAATAATGGCTCTAGGGAAGCACACTGACTACTCTAAAACAGTGATGTTTTAATTTGATTGTATTGTCCCTGAGCAATACTGGGTAAAATATGGTTGATAAAATTAACAGTATTAAGTTTCACAAAATACTATAAAAATGTATTTATTATGAATAGATAGATTTGTCTGCCTCACAATATGAAGGCCCTGGGATATGAAGGCCCTGGGTTCGATCCTGCACTCGGGATCTTTTTGTGTGGAGTTTGCATGTACTCCCCGTGAGTGAATGAGTTTCCTTCTGGGTACTCCGGCTTCCTCCCACCTCCAAAGACATGCACCTGGGGATAAGTTGATTGGCAACACTAAATTGGCCCTAGTGTGTGAATGTGAGTGTGAATGTTGTTGTCTATCTGTGTTGGCCCTGCGATGACGGGGCAACTTGTCCAGGGTGTACCCCACCTTCCGCCCGATTGTAGCTGAGATAGGCTCCCCGCAACCCTGAATGGAATAAGCGTTAGAAAATGGATGGATGGATGGATTTAAATACTGTATTTACCTACATAATGTATTTATTTATTCTTTCACACTGCTGATGGCACTCGTGCAATTACAGCATTGAAATAGTACTGAATGGTGGCTTAAGGAGGAACTGAAATTTTTATTTATTTTGACGATCATTCAAAATTCCTATGTGAGACAGGAACACACGTCTTTCTCTTTTTTGTGCATTATAACAAAATTACAATCGTACAAAATACGGCTAACAATGCACGAAATGGGGAATTTGATGTATTCCGCCTATAAAGACCTCCAAAAACGTCCAAAAACCTCAAACAACTTTTTATGTACAGAATATGCTGTAAGTACATATGTATTATTGTACCAGACACATTCATATTACCTTTTAATATTTACTGTACTGTATTTTAGTCATTTATAGCATTGAATTTTAAAGTTGACCAACTCCCCAGCTTTTACCTCTAAAGGCTTAGTGGCCACATGCGTGGACAGCACCTTTTAGCTCTTATTTTCCAAGTTGTGTACACTACTGAATTGGGGTCTTATGGCAGCTTATGTGGACACTTATACTGATTGATTGAATGATTGAAACTTGTATTAGTAGATTGCACAGTACAGTACATATTCCGTACAATTGACCACTAAATGGTAACACCTGAATAAGTTTTTCAACTTGTTTAAGTCGGGGTCCACTCCACGTAAATCAATTCATGGTTGTGTCAAAAGAGTATAACCTATAATGGAATTTGGGGGGAAAAAAAGTGTAAAAACAAAAAATTGCATGTCACTATACATCAGGGGTCGGCAATCTTTACCACTCAAAGAGCCATTTCGACCCGTTTCACAAAATGAGGAAGACAACGGGAGCCGCAACTATTCTCGCCAATATCTGCTGGTGGTCACCCAGATGACAAGAATAAGGGCATGCTATGAAGCCATTGCCCTAAACACCTTCTACGACATGTACAAACTGCTTGCCAGTCCAGCAACATGTTGTGAGAGGCTTCCGCAGATGCACGCACACGACTGGAAGGCATACTGGGTGACACAGAGTACACTGACGGTTGTGATATAAACAACTTTAACACTCCTAGTAATATGCGCCACATTGTGAACCCACTCAAAAGAAGAATGACAAACACATTTCGGGAGAAAATCCTCACAGTGACACTTCCTGACTATGTTATACACCCGGTGAGCACCAAACCCCCCCCCCCCTCCCTGCGTGGTTGAGGTGGGCGGGGTTTGGTGCTCGCGGGGTGTATAACATAGCCAGGATGTCTCATGGATGCAAAGGATTCTGGGTATTTGTTGTGTTGCGTTTATGTTGTGTTACTGTGAGGATTTTCTCGCAAAATGTGTTTGTCATTCTTCTTTTGTGTGGGTTCACAATGTGGCGCATATTAGTAGGAGTGTTAAAGTTGTTTATATCACTACCGTCAGTGTACTCTGTGTCACCCAGTATGCCTTGCAATCTCATACATGTGCCGATAGAAGCAGCGAAATGCATGTGTCCGGTCGGCACGCAAATAGCATCCCGTGAATGGCAGGCGTGATGACGTTCAAGAGGACGCAAATAGCTTTCCGTGAATGGCGGGCGCGATGACATTCAAGAGGACGTTAAGAGTAATATCATCACGGCACGCCCTTAATATTGTAGTCCGAGTGAAAATTGGAGAACGTTGACTCCGGGTGATGTCCGGGAGAGGCATTGAATTCCGGAATCTCCCCGCAACAATCTGGGGGGTCAGCGATTGTGCAGCTGAGCCGCATCAGAGTTGCCAAAGAGCCGCAAGCGGCTCCGGAGCCGCCGGTTGCCGACCCCTGCTATACATGAAGTACACGTTTGTGTACTTATGGATTAAGTACATCATATCAAAAGATGATTCTTAGATTTTATTCTAACTAGGGTCCAATAAGCCCAAATAGCTAATATAAATAAAAAAAAGCATGTAAACAAACAGCTTGGGCCTATAAAACAGGTTCAAGGCATGATTTAATACAGAGTATTACCTTTCACCAAGCTGCATTGATTGATTGATTGATACTTTTATTAGTAGATTGCACGGTTTAGTACATATTCCGTACAATTGACCACTAAATGGTAACACCCGAATAAGTTTTTCAACTTGTTTAAGTCGGGGTCCACGTTAATCAATTCATGGTACAAATATATACTATCAGCATAATACGGTCATCACACAAGTTAATCATCATAGTATATACATTGAATTATTTACATTATTTACAATAGCTGCTACCTTACCTCTGAGAGCAAGGTGCTGTGTTACTAAAAATAGTTCCTCTGTGTCGAGTCTTACTGTATAATAACAAGGCCGCGAATACTTGGTTTATATGCAGGTCATTCCATGTAAATCGAGTATTGTTGACAGTTTTTTTATGTTTTTAAAGGGCTTTATGGGAAGAAAATATTAACCCTATTAGCTACATTGTTGGCTGTCTTGTACTTGCCATTTTTACAATTTAGACTACACAAATAACAAATTCTACGTGTGTTGTTGTCACAAATAAAGATTTTGAGTGATGGACAAAATAAAAATAAAAAAAAAGGGCAGTTCCCCTTTCAGTAAAGATTAACACTTTTTTTATGTATAGCATGTTTAATTACTGTTAACAAACCTTTCTCAGTAGCCAGGCTCAACTGAAACAGCAGCCTTGGATCATCAGCACTAATCACTATTTCGCACTCTAACTCTTTCCCAAGAGTGGCATCGTCTCCTGTTTCGCCTGTGAAACACACCGATTTTGCTTTGTTATCATTCTTCTGTTTTATTAATTAAAGTTGCTCCAACAGAAAAACGTACTGGTAAAAATGGGCAAAACACGAACCTGTAAGGACCCCATTTTCAGAGTTGATCTCTAGATGATGCTGTGTATCAGCCAATAGTGGCCAGTGTTTAACCCAGGTCCTCCTGCAGCCCCACAGCAGCAGCTTCATCACCAATCTGGTGGATGAGGTCTCGTGCATTGGCCACTCATTTTTCATCCCCAACACCCGACACAGAGGCAGCCGCAGCGTGTCAGAGAGGGCGACCGGAAAACTGGTGTCAGACTCGGGAGGTGTGATGTCAGTGGAGGTGAACATAGAGCTTCTAGGGTCTTTAGGGTTTGTGTCGATAATTCCTGTCCGACACAACTTCCTCCACTTGCTCAGCAATTCAGTGCGTACATCAGCCGCAAAGGGACCTAAATATGAGATAATAGCAGCCAGGATGACAGCATCTCCTGGTATTCTTTGTCTCTGCAGCAGTGATTCCTAAAAAAAAAAGAATCTCTGTATAACATATCAGTTAACTGTTGTATGTTGTATATAACAAGCTTTCACAGTTCAGAAATAACAGGCTCTCCCCAATGATTACATAAACGACAATTATGAGGAAATTGGATAAATACATTTAGGGCTATAATTACAGCATTTACTTTTCAGTTCAGTTTTACCTGAGCTTCAGCTCTCCACACTTTAGTGTGTCTCTCTAACAACTCTACAGCGTTAGCAGCATTCCTCTTCAACTCCTCAGCTCTGTGTAACAGCACCAGTTGCTCGTCCAACACCTTTTGCAAAGGCTGCAGCTGAAGACCAAGATTTTCAAGACGACATTTTATGTCCTCCATGTAGCTCTTGATATGTTTCAGTCGAGATTGCGCTGTCTTCAGCTGCCCATCCAGCTGCTTCCGGACCATCAGCTGGTACCTCATTTGGCCACATCTGTACACAGCC
The DNA here is from genome assembly GCF_033978795.1 of Nerophis ophidion. NCBI lineage: Eukaryota > Metazoa > Chordata > Actinopteri > Syngnathiformes > Syngnathidae > Nerophis > Nerophis ophidion. The sequence continues at coordinate 68,962,466 of NC_084611.1, forward strand.
AGGACCCAGCGGGACAGAGTCTCGCAGGCCCTGCTCACCTCCCGCACAAACTCTGGCACAAACATGGGGCTTGAAATTAACTGACCAAGTTGATCCATTTGCTTGTCTGTAATGCCGTAGAAGTCAAACGATTCCAAGCACTGAGGGGAAACAAAGAGTAGGATTATTTTTAGTAATAAGCATAAAAAGTGCATTTCAAAAAATAATTTTTAAAATACAAATTAGAGTGTGACCGCTTAAGTCGCATAATTCAGAACTCAAACAAGATTTGCGGGATAAACCCGTCTTACGCAAACTGCTGTCATGCAAGACGTTGATGCTACCAAAAGGTGAATTCAGCATGCAGCAATATGTCTTTTTCTTTCGTGTTGGCTTTTTGTATCCAGTTTCAACGAAATGTAAGAGAAAAACATACAAATAAGAAAACACCGACTATAATATATGAAATATATTGGTGGATAACTTTCTTTTTACACTTAAATGGGGTGCAGTAGGCAAAACTGGGATACAACTTTAATTACACCTACCTTATTAGTTATTTTTAAAGGAATCTTAGGTGTTTTAGGTTTTTAATAATATAGTGGTTAAGTTATTTTTACACTTGTATGAACATGTTGACCTTGCAACGGATTAATGAAATGTTCTTTATGTCCACAGAAAAGAGCTTTTCCAACATTTCAAGAGTTGATTTTGTCTGACTTCTGTGGTTATACTGTACCGTGCAAAAACTGACTGTATTAGTCATGCTACAGGGGCCTAATGTAGTAAGAGTTGGGTGGATTTTCTACTAAACATAGACGTACATTCAAATACAGAAAACTACGTACCCAAGAAAAAAATTCAGATGTATTAAAGTGTGCGCACGCACAAATCTAAGCGCATTTCTTTTTTACATCGTGATCAACTTGAAATTGACTGCAGAAGTGTATGTGGCTGGGCACAACCAGACCTTGCCCAGGCCGCAACCCCTTATACATCTTTTGCCCCTCTACGTAGGGGCAAAAGGGGGCTATCCCATTCAAATTAAAATGTTTGTAGTTGAGAAAGTACATTTTTCAATATACCCACAAAACATACATATTACAAGTTGACAAAATTATCCACAGTTGCGGAGAAATACGCTGAAAAAGGGACACGTTATAACACTTGTATGATATCATCTTCCCTCTTCTCTGTCCATCACCTGTGTCAGAGATCACACAGACTTTCACACATACCTTTACCCTCACAAAATCCATGTTGACGAATTAAAAACAAGACTGAAAGTAGTCAGGAACAAAATCCAATCATATTTAATGTTGTCATGTAAATGGTTGGGATAAGTTAAGAATATATTCAATCATAGTATTTAAAAATAGCGTACAATATGAGAGAGGGTGGAAGTTAGCGAGGAAGGTGGGCCCATCAGATGATTTTCCTTCTGAGATGACGAAGTTTTTAAGTTGAACATCTCACCGGCAGCAGCAAAACTATGAGGTGTGGATTTAACGTGTTCTACATCATATGTGAACGCCTGGGATAATGTCAATAGGGCACATATTATATTTGACGCTATATGTTTTATGGTGTCGTAAGCGTGTGAGCCATCAATCGGGACATTAACTCAACTGTAAGTTGAATCTCCGTGTATTTGCTACTTCGGGTGTTCTGTCGAAATGATTTGTTTCGTCGAAAAGAGTCTGTTACCATTCCTGTTTAAACGATGAAGAAGAAAAAAATCTAGGCTACCATTATTTGCTTCAATGTGAACTTCCTCACGATGCAAGTGAATACATGCTTACTAGTCAGAGAACACACTGAAATAAATAGAATTTAGAAAGTTCCCTGTTAGTTGGTACAGTAAAGCACAACTTGGAAACAAGCATTATTATTATATATTAAGATTATATATTATTGTTTATTGTGAGCGAACTGTGGTGCTGAATTTCTACCAGGGATCAATAAAGTACTTTCTATTCTATTGTAATCTATTACTGTGTTACGTTTTGGACACGTGGCTGCGATGGTTGTGTGCTATCAAATGCAGAAGGACAAGAAGGAGCAGCGTGCAGGTAGGTGTTTTAATTCTCTGAGGCAGGACAAAAATACAAAAACTCTTGATTCTAATAAAGCGTGGGGCCAAAAAACAAAATAGTTGCCAAGGGTGAACAGCGAGAAAGTCTATAACAAGGAAAATACTTAATTAAGCGTGGTGAACTTAAGACTAAACATAAATGTTGCATAGAGCGAGCACTGATCCAGCGACTTGTGCTGGGTGAATGAAAAATATAAAGGAGAGTGATTAACCGAAACAGCTAGTGGGAACACTAATTACTAAACAAGGGCAAGTGTGGAGAATTAGTGTCCATGTAAACCAAAAGTAAACAAAAGGAAAGAGGGTAGAGCATGGAAACGGACTAACATAGGAAAAAAAAGCCACAAAACATGAATAAAGCAAAGACCCGGGCAACGGTCTGATCAAATTAATCAAGTTGTCAGAAAAATGGGCAGAAGCATTGCTACCGTCAGGAAGTGTACTACTTATCTACCACCTGTCCTATGCAGACAGGTAGTACAAACTTTGGTGTTGTGTCATCTTGAGTTTTGCAGTGTAATTTGGTCCTCTACATATAAGTGTGAGTTACAAAAATTACAAATTATCCAAAACAGAGCAGCTCGACTCGCTCTTGGTTGTAGTTATAGAGTTAGTGTTGACCATACACATGAAAGCCTTAAATGGGCGAAAGTTATCAACAGGGTTTCAAAAAAACTACTGTTATTCATAAGAAATATTATTTTTACCCATTGTCCTACAGATATTGCTAGTCACAAGTCACAGGTATGGCACCAGAACCTCATCTCAAGGACTACTCGCATTGCTACGCCCAAGAACCAACGCCATGAAAGTCACTGTACTGTAAAAGGCTATTACTTTGTGGAATACTTTTCCTTTGCATATAAGAAATACCCCTAGTATGGTGGGATTTAAAAGACTTCTAAAGATTTATCTGCGTTGAGATGCTGTTTTCATTCATTGTTTTTGCCTTAGCCTTGGTTGTAACTGTATATTATATTGTTGTGTAACTATACAGGTATTGCATTATTATTATTTATTTATTGTTATTGTATTATGATTGTATCTTGAGTATGTTATTGTAACTCATATTTTAATGAGGACCCCAAGAAGACTACCCTACCGCTGCTGTATCAGCTAATGGGGATCCTAAATAAACATTTAAACGGGTCATGACACTATGTCTAGAGATGGGGTCTCAGACATGCGGCCCAACGGCTAATTGCGGCCCGCGAGACGTTATTTTGCGTTAATGTTAGTGCGGCCCGTGAGTTTTATTTGAATGCCGCTTGACAGCGTTGTGTGCAGAGCTGAAGGAATCTACCAATCACAGTGTGGTACGTGGCTCTCGAGGGCCGAACATTGACGTCACTTGCGTGATGCAAACAGAGAACTGTTTTGCCGCTTTTCCACTAGACACGCACGCGCTCTTCCTCCCTCCCTCCCTCCCTCGCGCACCTGCTCGCTCTCCGTCTGTCGCTCTCTTTGTCACTGTGTGTGTGTCTCTCTATCGCTCGCTTCCCCCGCGCTGCTGTAAACAGTCCGGGCTGGGGAGACGAGCGGTCCATAACTTCTGAAGCACTCCGCTGAAGGATCGAGCAACAATACAAAACTTGGACCACAGCGCTGATACTCCGACAGAGTCGCTAGGCGAATCGGACGTGTAACACGCTAGTCGTGATGTAAACTGTAAACTCCACGGCGAGCTCCACCCAACCCCCCCTCCAGTTGGCTCCAGACAGAGACGATTTTTGTTATTTGGGTCCAAAATGGCCCTTTCAAAGTTTTGGGTGTCCTACCCTTGCGTTAGTGGAAAAACAAGTGAAGTGAAGTGAATCATATTTATATGGCGCTTTTCTCAAGTGACTCAAAGCGCTTTACATTGTGAAACCCAATATCTAAGTTTCATTTAAAACCAGTGTGGGTGGCACTGGGAGCAGGTGGGTAAAGTGTCTTGCCCAAGGACACAACAGCAATGACTAAGATGGTGCAAGCGGGGATCGAACTTGCAACTCTTAAGTTGATGGCACGGCCGCTTTACCAACCGAGCTATACCGCCCCAACAACAAATGAGTGAATGCGGCAGAAACGTTGCCATGGAGACAGGGGTTTTCTTACGTGCCTGGTTGCAGTCGCACTGCGACACCTGTCAGTCAGTAATAACAGTCCCCGATAATCTACACCAATTCAAACCGTTTTTTGGTTTTATTGTTGTTTAATTTGCATTGCCTCACATTACTTGATTCTCATTTTGTTCATTTGTATTTTGATTTTATTTTTGTTGAAAATAAAAATAAAGACATTTAAAAATATATTTTTTAAGAAATCTTTTCTTGCAGCCCAGCTTCACCCAGACTCTGCATCCAGTGGCTCCCAGGTAAATTGAGTTTGAGACCCCTGGTCTAGAGTGTAGACAATGCTGTTATGTTTCTCTGTCTAAATGAGTGGAGAATACAGACACTTTGAGGCCTGAATCAGCTAACCTGATGATAAACTAGTTTGAGAGGATTTTTTTAATGTTATTCATAAGACTACTGGACTTTTCAGTTTTGTAAATATTGACTATCGTTTTTGAAGTTTAAGAATAAGGCCATTCAGTTAAGAGTGTGTGACGAATACTTTTTATTTTACTTGGCTTTTTTTATTTCCCTGTTAAAAGATTAACATCTTATTGTGGTTAAGAACAGGAGCTTAGTTTTCCGGTGGGACACCCAAGGTTAACAGGTGTGAAAGTAGAGGCCTGACAAAGCGCAATCCTCTTGGCCAGTTTGGAGTTGGACACACGTCCTCATTTACTAAAGGTTTGCGTGTACTAAAACAAGTGCAAACCTGATAGTAGACACTGATCTACTAACGTGCGCAAAGTGGATTGTGTCTCAAGTGAGCAGAATAAGGCGTGTGTGGTATTTGGATTTTAATAATCAGGCCTTTACTGTAGCTAAAAACTAATTCTATGAAAAAGGCAATGTTACTTCTGCATTAATACAGAAAAATAGTGCTGGAGTATGATGGAGCAGCTTGTACACAATGCCCCCTTCACATTTAGGATTGCTCCTTCATATATGCCTGCCTAGCTCCGGCCCTGTTGTAAGTACACAAATTATATTGAAAGAACTGCTTGAGCGCTGCACTCTTTTCCCCATCACAAGTCAGTAGGGGGTGCTTGTTTCTTTCGTTTCAAGCTAATGATAGCGGGTTGAAATTGTAAACTGCGTGCTCCTGAAATTGCAGACAGGCTGAAAAAAAAAAGAAATGGTCGGGCATCAGGGAGAAGGTGAAGAAGAAATTGGATGCACATCATCAAAACAGACCAACATTTGAAAAGATAGTCGCTGCAACTGGCGAGGTGGGTGTCCCCTTCCTCCCTCACTGCTGTGTGTCCCTCCCAAAGCCCCACTGCTCAGTGGCAGCGGACGACATCCCTGCGACTGACGACTATTCGTCGATATGATAGGTAAAGCTTTAGTAGAGAGGCTTAATAATTACCCCAAATATAAATATAATTAATGTAAATTACAACAAAATGTATTCAAACAGTAGCATGCTCACATCCAGATTAGCGTTTCATATAAAGATGACCATATTTTTTAGACTCTAAGATGCTACTTTTCTCCCTGCTTTTTTTTTCATTTTGATTTTATTCAATTTTTTTGTCCTGTCCAGGTACTCAGGGAAATAATATTGTTGATGTAGATGCCAATATCGGCTGTACAGATTTACTTTACAAAAGAGAAGTGTGGGATACTTCTCTTGTTGCCTTGTTTGTATTTTACTTTGTAAAATAGGAGCGAATAGAAAGAGAAAAAAAGGAAGACAGACGAGGAAATTTTGGGAACAGGGAGATAAGACAGAGAGACGACAACAACAACAGAACGGCATCAGCAAAAACTATATGTACAAATATGATAGTAAAAGTGAAAGCAGAGAAGCAGTCAGAAAAGTAACTATTAATAACAAATAAATGACAATGAACATTATTATACTACAAATGGAGAAATACAAACACCAATAGCACTATTTATAATGAATAATAACAATTACAGGCTTCACGGTGGGAGAGGGGTTACTGCGTCTGCCTCACAATACGAAGATCCTGCAGTCTTGGGTTCAATCCCAGGCTCGGGATCTTTCTGTGTGGAGTTTGCATGTTCTCCCCGTGAATGCGTGGGTTCCCTCCGGGTACTCCAGCTTCCTCCCACTTCCAAAGACATGCACCCGGGGATAGGTTGATTGGCAACACTAAATTGGCCCTAGTGTGTGAATGTGAGTGTGAATATTGTCTGTCCATCTGTGTTGGCCCTGCGATGAGGTGGCGACTTGTCCAGGGTGTACCTCGCCCGATTGTAGCTGAGATAGGCGCCAGCGCCCCCCGCGACCCCAAAAGGGAATAAGCGGTAGAAAATGGATGGATGGAATAACAATTACCTTTTAAACTTTTAACATTTATCATCAAGAATACAATTGTTTCAAATGCAACAATACATATAAGTAATGATAACTTGAAATAAAAAAGAAAGCAGAAAAATGGAGGGGAAGAAAGAGAAACAAACTGTATTAACCTTGTAGATTGTTATACTAACGATAGGTTAAGTGTTGTCAGTGTGCCGTGTGTTACCCAGTTTACCCTAGGACAGGGGTCGACAACCCGCGGCTCCGGAGCCGCATGCGCCTCTTCGACCACTCTGATGTGGCTCGGCCAGATACTTGCCAACCGCCCGGAGAACTCCGGTAGATTTCCAAATTTCAGTGTCTCTACCAGAAATCTCCAGGGTAAACATTTTTCGATTTTCACCCGGACATCAACTTTGAGGGCGTGCCGTGATGACAATGCCTCTAACATCCTTTCTACAGGTCATCGCGCCAGGATTTTCACCATGCTATCTGCGTGCCGGCCGGCCGGTCGCATTTTGGATGCAACCTTTATCTAAGCGCATACCCAACTGCAAGGCATACTTGTTCAACAGCCATACAGGTCACACTGAGGGTTGTGATATAAACAACTTTAAGACTCTAACTAATGTGAACCCACACCAAACAAGAATCACAAACAAATTTCGGGAGAACATCCGCACTATAACACAACATAAACACGACAGAACAAATACCCAGAATCCCATGTATCCCCAACTCTTCCGGGCTACATTATACACCCCCACCCCCCAACCCCACCCACCTCAACCAAGAAGAGTTAGGGATACATGGGATTCTGGGTATTTGTTCTGTTGTGTTTGTCATTCTTGTTTGGTGTGGGTTCACAGTGTGGCTCATATTAATAAGAGTGCTAAAGTTGTTTAAACAGCCACCCTCAGTGTGACCTGTATTGCTGTTGAATAAGGATGCCTTACAGACTCTTACGTGTGTCTGCAATAGCCTCATCAAACATTTTTTTGGGCTGGCAAGCTATTTGTACAAGCTGTAGAAGGCGCTATCGATAGTGCCATCATTGTACACCCTTATTATTGTTCATTGTGTGAACACGAGCGCACATTTGAGAGAATAATTACTCTGAAATTCGGGGGTCTCCTGGGAAAATTGGGAGGGTTGGCAGGTGTGACGCTGTCAAGCGGCATTCATATAAAACTCGCGGGCCGCACTAACATTAACTTTTAATATTAAGGTGCGGGCTGTGTGTCTGAGACCCCTGGTTTGTACATAGCAAAAAGCAAAACAAAAACTCTGTATGCAGTATTATTTCATTATAAATTTCAAAAGAGTTATGTGGCTCCCATTGTTTTCTTTACTTTGTGAAACGGGTCAAAATGGCTCTTTGAGTAGTAAAGGTAGCCGACCCCTGCCCAAGGACAACGTTAATATGTTTGATGAAACGTGATTATAGGTGTGACAGTATGTATGCATACAGTATGTGCTTGCATCAGAACAGTATGTGTATATGTATGTTTGTACATACATCTATATCTATATATATTTATATATATATATATATATATATATATACTGTATATGCATATATATATATATATATATACTGTATATACATACATATATATATATATATATATATATATATATATATACATGTATACAGAAAAGTGTGTCTGTGAAGCATTAGGTTGGCGTGAAACACTGCACACTTTAGAAAACCACTCTCGGTAACTACAGTTCGTCACTACATCTGTCAGTGCAAGTTAAAAAGCTACTATGCAAAGCGAAAGCCATTTATCAACAACACCCTGGGCCTAAACTCATCCAAGATGGACTGATGCAAAGTGGAAAAGTGTTCTGCAGTCTGGCGAGTCCATATTTCAAATTGTTTTTGGAAACTATGGACATCGTGTCCTCGGACCAAAGTGGAAAAGAACCATCCGGACTGTAATAGGCGCAAATTGCAGAAGCCAGCATCTGTGATGGTATACTATGCCAAGCCACATTCAGCACATGTTACAACAGCGTAGCTGTGTAGTAAAAGAATGAGTGTAGTCCAGACCTGTCTCCCATTCAAAATGTGTGGCGCATTACGAAGCGTCCAATACCACAACGGAGACCTCAGACTGTTGAACCACCGTACATCAAGAAAGAATGGGTAAGAATTACACCTGAAAGGCTTCAAAAAACGGTCTCCTCCGTTTCCAAACGTTTACTGAGTGTTGTTAAAAGGAAAGGCGATGTAACACAGTGGTAAAACTGCCCCTGTGCCAACTTTTTTGCAATGTGTTGCTGCCATTAAATTCTAAGTTGATTATTGTTTTGCAAAACAAAATAAAGTTTCTCAGTTCGAACATTAAATATGTTGTCTTTGCAGAAAGGATGTGCAAATCGTTGCATTCTGAATTTAATTTACAATTTACACAACGTGCCAAATTCGCAGTTTTTTTAATAAGGTACCTTATACATGTTGCACTGCCCAAAAAGTCTTTTTGCACTGGGCCAGCCAGGTGGACAGTCGAAGAGCAAGCAAACAGCATCCATGACTAGCACCACTCCCTCAGGTGGGTCTCTATAGTGGCGCACCTCCTCTAGTTCTAACGGGTCCAGACTTTCCAGCACACCGACTGCTGCCAAGAAAAACGGATTTAGCTGAGGAGAAAGAGGGAAAATGTTTATCTTTTGAAATATCATTGTGTCAGTGTAAACAGATATTTATTTTAATTTGTTCCTCTTTAATGTGTTATTTATTCACCACATTATCAGATTCAAGGATCCTGGCCTCGAGAATCTGTATTTTTGTCTCCTGTGCAGCACGTTTCTTTAGAGCTTTCTTAAGTAAGCTCTTCTGATGTTCTATAGCTAGTAGAAGCTCACTGACATGCTGCAACAAGTAATAGAAGATGGTAAAATTCCAATATATAAAATGTTGACATATCATACACTGAAGAAACATTCAAAAACAGGAAAATGGCATTCATATGTATGTTTCATAAATAATATATAGTCTGCTATGCTTAAAGTCTGAAAACAGTACCTGCTTTTTCTCGGTAGCCTTTCCCTGAATTCTAATTAAATCCTGTTCGCACTTCATGTCGATTTTGTCCAGATTATCCAAATGATATAGACCAGCGTTGAGTCTATGCATAGAAAATATTTATTATATATTTTACAGATCAGAAGACATTAAACTGTGACAGGTCATTGTTTGTCAACTATTCTTCTAACTAATGTACAAACCCCGTTCCCATATGAGTTGGGAAATTGTGTTAGATGTAAATATAAACGGAATACAATTATTTGCGAATGCACTACAAAGACAAGATATTTGTAGTTCAAACTCATAAACTTAATTTTTTTTTGCAAATAATAATTAACTTAGAAGTTCATGGCTGCAACATGTGCCAAAGTAGTTGGGAAAGGGCATGTTCACCACTGTGTTACATCACCTTTTCTTTTAACACCACTCAATAAACATTCGGGAACTGAGGAAACTAATTGTTGAAGCTTTGAAAGTGGAATTCTTTCCCATTCTTGTTTTATGTAGAGTTTCAGTCATTCAACAGTCCGTAATCTCCGCTGTCGTATTTTAAGCTTCATAATGCGCCACACATTTTCGATGGGAGACAGGTCTGGACTCTAGGCGGGCCAGGAAAGTACCCGCTCTCTTTTTTTTACAAAGCCACGCTGTTGTAACACGTGCTGAATGTGGCTTGACATTGTCTTGCTGAAATAAGCAGGGGCGTCCATGAAAAAAGACGGCTCTTAGATGGCAGCATATGTTATTCCAAAACCTGTATGTACCTTTCAGTATTAATGGTGCCTTCACAGATGTGGAAGTTACCCATGCCTTGGGCACTAAAGCACCCCCATTCCATCACAGGTACTGACTTTTGAACTTTGCGTCGATAACAGTCTGGATGGTTTGCTTCCCCTTTGGTCAGGATGACACAATGTCGAATATTTCCAAAAACAATTTGAAATGTGGACTCGTCATACCACAGAACACTTTTCCACTTTGCATCAGTCCATCTTAGATGCTCTCGGGCCCAGAGAAGCCGGCGGCGTTTCTGGATGTTGTTGATAAATGGCTTTTGCTTTGCAAAGTAGAGTTTTAACTTGCACTTACAGATGTAGCGACACTATATTTAGTGACAGGGATTTTCTGAAGTGTTCCTTAGCCCATGTGGTGATATCCTTTAGAGATTGATGTCGGTTTTTGATACAGTGACGTCTGAGATCGAAGGTCACGGTCATTTAATGTTGATTTCCGGCCATGCCGCTTACGTGGAGTGATTTCTCCAGATTCTCTGAACCTTTTGATGATATTATGGACCGTTGACTTTAAAATTCCTAAATTTCTTGCAATTGCACTTTGAGAAACATTGTTCTTAAACTGTTTGACTATTTGCTCACGCAGTTGTGGACAAAGGGGTGTACCTCGCCCCATCTTTTCTTGTGAAAGACTGAGCATTGTTTGGGAAACTTTTTGTACCAAATAATGGCACCCACCTGTTCCCAATTAGCCTGCACACCTGTGGGATGTTCCAAATAAGTGTTTGATGAGCATTCCTCAACTTTATCAGTATTTATTGCCACCTTTCCCAACTTCTTTGTCACGTGTTGCAGGCATCAATTTATAAAGTTAATGATTATTTGCACAAAAAAAGTTTATCAGTTTGAACTTCAAATATGTTGTCTTTGTAGCATATTCAACTGATTATGGGTTGAAAATGATTTGCAAATCATTGTATTCCATTTATATTTACATCTAAGACAAATCCCCAACTCATATGGAAACGGGGTTTGTATATTTGTATTTAAAAATAATCTACCTGTTGGTTCGATCATCCAAGTCATTGTGGAGGACTTTGCAGATGTAAGCAAAGTGTGACATGAACTCCGTATATGAATAAGGGCTGAAGGGCTGTGCCATTAGAAGGACAGACGCATACTGATATGCCGACTGATGGATACCTGCCATTGCTGCAGCCAGGCCAGTCTGTGAGGAACCTTGTATGGAGACTGAATTAACGGGAAAATACACAATTTTCTTACAGTTATTGGTTGTTAACACAATTAAGTAAACATTTGGTCTGACCTACCATTTTGGCCAATTTTTGTCAGGCACTGAGCAGCAACTTCTGCTAAAGACTGGTTGTGCCAAGGATGGTACAACTCGACACAGCAGAGGCCTAGTGCTTTGGTCATTCGTGCCTGAATGGTAAAATGCAGACAGCATTGGTTAGAACTCTGTTCGTGGCCCCACATAGTAAGTATTTAACATAAAAATATTCAATTGCAAATGTAGCAATTTAGAAACCTTGCATTCCAGGTTCCCACTGTTAGCTGATGTAACAAAAGGCATCAACAGAAATACATGCACGTCTCTGAGGTTTTGACACAAGCACCTTGGTTGAAAAAGAAAAACAATACAGTTAAAGAAAACAAGAAACAACGTGGTTCCCACTAAAGTACAACATCAAATGTTAGGATAAATCAGATAGCCCAAAAGTGATACAATGTTGAGTTTAAAATGATCTGTAATTAGATGCCTAAACAGTCAAACAAAGTGTTGAAACCATATTTATCAAGAGTAAAAATTGTGATCATAGCCATAGAGCTCAAACCAAGAGAAAAAGTGTGACGATAAGGAAACGTTTTTACTGTGACATTGAAGAGGGGTGCTAGCTGTTGTGTATAATGAGCAATACTGTATATAAATATATCCATCCATCCATTTTCTACCGCTTATTCCCTTTTGGGGTCGCGGGGGGCGCTGGCGCCTATCTCACGGCGTAATTCATTTCGACTCCTCTCTGAGCTACCACCTAATGGTGGTAGTGGAGTTTGCGTGTCCCAATGATCCTAGGAGCTATGTTTTCCGGGGGATTTCATGCCCCCTGGTAGGGTCTCCCAAGACAAACAGGTCCTAGGTGAGGGATCAGACAAATAATAACTCGAAGACTTCTATGGGAATACAAAAACAGAGACTCCGATTTCCTTCGCCTGGACGCGGTTCACTGGAGCACCCTTCTGGAGCCAGGCCCGTAGTTGGGGAACGATGGCGAGCGCCTCGTGGCCGGGCCTGTCCCTATGGGGCTCTAGAGGTCGGGTGCGTTGTGAGCTGGGCGGAAGCCGAAGGCAGGGCACTTGGCGGCCTGATCCACGGCTACATAAGCTAGCTCTTGGGACGTGGAATTTCACCTCGCTGGAGTGGAAGGAGCCTGAGCTAGTGCGCGAGGTGGCGAAGTTCCGGCTGGATACAGTCGGACTCAGAGCAAGGGCTCTGGAACCAGTTCTCTGGAGAGGGGCTGGAATCTCTTCCACACTGGCGTTGTTGGCAGTGAGAGGCGACAGGCTGGGGTAGCAATTCTTGTTGCCCCTTGGCTCAAAGCCTGCACATTGGAGTTCAACCCGGAGGACGAGAGGGTAGCTTTCCTCCGCCTTCGGGTAGGGGGACGGGTCCTGACTGTTGTTTGTGCTTACGCACCAAACAGCAGTTCAGAGTATCCACCCTTTATGGATACACTCAAGGGAGTACTGGAAAATGCTCCCCCGGGTGATTCCCTTGTCCTTCTGGGGGACTTCAACACTCATGTTGGCAACGACAGTAAAACCTGGGGAGGCGTGATTGGGAGGAATGGCCACCCGGATCAGAACCCGATTGGTGTTTTGTTATTGGACTTTTGTGCTTGTCACAGATTGTCTATAACAAACACCATGTTCAAATATAAAGGTGTCCATATGTGAAATTGGCACCAGGACACCCTAGGCCGCAATCCCATGATCGACTTTGTAGTTGTGTCATCGGATTTGCGGCCTCATGTTATGGACACTCGGGTGAAGAGAAGGGCGGAGCTTTCTACCAATCACCACCTCGTGGTGAGTTGGCTGCGATGGTGGGGGAGGATGGCAGGCCCAAACACATTGTGAGGGGCTGCTGGGAACGTCTAGCAGAGTCTCCTGTCAGAGAGAGTTTCAATTCCCACCTCCAGAATCAACTTTGAACATGTCACGAGGCAGGCGCTGGAGATTGAGTCCAAGTGGACCATGTTCCACACATCTATTGTCGAGGCAGCTAATTGGAGCTGTGGCCGCAAGGAAGTTGGTGCCTGCCGTGGCGGTAATCCTACAACCCGTTGGTGGACACCAGCGGTGAGGGATGCTGTCAAGCTGTAGGAAGAGTCCTATCGAGTTCTTTTGGCTCATAGGACTCCAGAGGCAGCGGACAGTTACCGACAGTGTGTGACTTCAGGGGTTGCGGAAGCCAAAACTCGGACATGGGAGGAGTTCAGGGAAGCCACGGAAATCGACTTCCGGTCGGCTTTGAAGCGATTCTGGACAACCATGCGCCACCTCAGGAAGGGTTAGCAGTGCACTGTCAAGGCCATGTATGGTGAGGATGGTGTTCTGCTGACCTTGACTGCGGATGTTGTGGATCGGTAGAAGGAATACTTCGAATACCTCCTCAATCCCACCAACACGTATTCCTATGAAGAAGCAGTGACTGAGGAATTCGTAGTAGGCTCTCCTATTTTGGCGGCTAAGGTGGCTGAGGTAGTTAAAAAGCTCCTCTGTGGCAAGGCCCTGGGGGTGGATGAGATCCGCCCGGAGTTTCTTAAGGCTCTGGATGCTGTGGGGCTGTCTTGGTTGACAAGACTCTGCAGCATCGCTTGGACATCGGGGGCGGTACATCTGGATTGGCAGACCGGGGTGGTGGATCCTATCTTTAAGAAGGGGAACCCGAAGGTGTGTTCTAACTATCGTGGTATCACACTCCTCAGCCTTCCCGGTAAGATCTATTCAGGTTTACTGGAGAGGAGGCTACACCAGCTAGTCGAACCTCGGATTCAGGAGAAACAGTGTGGTTTTCGTCCTGGTCTTGGAACTGTGGACCAGCTTTATACTCTCGGCAGGTTCTTTCAGGGTGCATGGGAGTTTGCCCAACCAGTTTACATGCGCTTTGTGGACTTGGAGAAGGCATTCGACCGTGACCCTCGGGAAGTCTTGTGGGGAGTGCTCAAAGAGAATGGAGTATCGGACTGTTTGATTGTAGCGGGGTTCGTTCCCTGTACGATCTGTGTCAGAGCTTGGTCCGCATTGCCGGCAGTAAGTCGAAAACATTTCCAGTGAGGGTTGGACTCCACCAAGGCTGCTCTTTGTCACCGATTCTGTTCATAACTTTTATGGACATAATTTCTAGGCGCAGTCAGGGCGTTGAGGGGATCCGGTTTGGTGGCTGCAGGATTAGGTCTCTGTCTTTTTCAGATGATGTGGTCCTGATGGCTTCATCTGGCCAGGATCTTCAGCTCTCACTGGATCGGTTCACAGCCAAGTGTAAAGCGACTAGGATGAGAATCAGCACCTCCAAGTCCATGGTTCTCGCCCGTAAAAATGTGGAGTGCCATCTCCGAGTTGGGGAGGAGACCCTGCCCCAAGTGAAGGAGTACAAGTACCTGGTAGTCTTGTTCACGAGTGAGGGAAGAGTGGATTGTGAGATCGACAGGCGGATCAGTGCGGCGTCTTCAGTAATGCAGACACTGTATCGATCCGTTGTGGTGAAGGAGCTGAGCCGGAAGGCAAAGCTCTCAATTTACCGGTCGATCTACTTTCCCATCCTCACCTATGGGCATAAGCTTTGGGTTATGACCGAAGGAACAAGATCACGGGTACAAGCGGCCAAAATGAGTTTCCTCCGCCGGGTAGCGGGGCTCTCCCTTAGAGATAGGGTGAGAAGCTCTGCCATCTGGAGGGAACTCACAGTAAAGCTGCTGCTCCTCCACATCAAAATGAGCCAGATGAGGTGGTTCGGGCATCTGGTCAGGATGCCACCCGAACGCCTCCATAAGGAGGTGTTCCGGGCACGTCCGACCGGTAGGAGGCCACGGGGAAGACCCAGGTCACGTTGGGAAGACTATGTTTCCCGGATGGCCTGGGAACGCCTCCAGATCCCCCGGGCCGAAGAGGCTGAGGAGAGGGAAGTCTGGGCTTCCCCGCTTAGGATGCTGCCCCCGCGACCCGACTTCCCATAAGCGGAAGAAGATGGATGGATGGATGGAATTAATTTCAATCATATCTACAAAAAGCCACTAGGTCACAGTGTCGCTTTTCAAAATCTTTCCATTTATTATCTGTTATATTTCAAGTCATTTTAAAGCGTAAGTTGTTTTTACATTTTGTTTTTAAGTTGTATTAAACAACAGTGAACTTCATTTTAAATATCCATATCAGTTTGTATGACTTTCAAGGTTCACTTTAAATACAAACTAATTGCACGATTCAATATCTGATGTACAGAATTCAAATCTTACTTATCCACTGTAATTACAAAGTAATTGCACAATTCAATATGGAACATATGGAATTCGACTCTTACTTGTCAAAAATCCAGCTGTCCAAGAGGAATTTTGTTGTTTTATTCACAGCAGTCACCCGAGAAACAAGTTGAGTTAGCTCTTGGTCTGTGTGGAGCCCTGGGTAGGCTCTGAGGGCCACCAGTAGCTCATCCCTGACAGAGGAACTTATATTCTCATGGACCAGGATGACGGTATTAACTTCACTGACCCGAGTCAGATTCCCAGCGTCTTTTAAAATCGTATGTAACTGATTCTCGTTCCCGGCGTGTACCTCCATCAGGTGACAGCTCGTGACACAGGCAGCTAGACGCACAGTGGTCTTACGTCCTGTGCTTCTGCCTGAGGCCATTAGCACTCCGTGACCTCCTGGTATCAATAGAGCCCTGATGATATGCAGCAGCTGGTGCATCCTTTGTCTGTGCACAACATACTGTGATGTAAAGTGGAAATCAACTTCCTGCTCCTTGTTGTGTCCTTTTATGTCTATAAATGCAGACACATGCTGCACAAGTGCATTGATATCCCGTGGCTGATAACAATGCCTACAATTGAATATAGTATTGTCAGAAAGCAGTGGGCCATATGCAAGATTTGTAGCAACTTTTTGCAAGTGCTGAAGAAACTGGGCTTGTCGACCTTGGAATTTGCAGGAATTTTTTCCCACAAAAGACAAAAATGGTTCTGTTGACGCAGATGGGTTTGGTTTTGGAGATGGGACTAACTTTGTTGTGTCTTGTGTGGAACTTTGCAAAAAAACAGTGTCGAGGTAGGAGTCATCGAGCAACTGCAATGTAAAGTGTGCAGTAGCCGCCTTGGTAATTAGTGACAAAAGTGCGTTGATTTCGTCCTCTGAGCTAATCCGGTCACCTAATGTTCGTATGCACTCGTGTACCCACAGATGCACAATGTTAAGCTCTGTTGCCAAAGGTTCTTGAGGGATCGAAGAACACCTGGATTTTAATTTTGGGTCTTTCAATTCTGTTTTTGGAAGATCAGGCTGCCACAAGCACAGTCCCTGGAAAACTTTTTGCAGGTCATTATGGGAAAACAAAAAATATGGCTTCTGTGGTGTGGGTTGGAAATGTTCGCAAACATCCTCAAACAAGTTTTTTGTGGCTCTGATGATACAATCTAACATGTCAGTCACACTTGGGATAAAGGAAAAATCCCTGAGCCAGAGTTTTAGCTGAGGCGAATGAATGGACAAGATCAACTCAGTAGTTAAACTTGGAAGTACAAAGATGGAGAACAAACGTGACAGCCTGGAGCATATCAAGTTAACGTGCGGATTGTCCAGTTCAAGTATGCAACAGGTGGCCAAGTAGGTAATTGTCCCAGGACTAAGAACCTTGAATTGGGCAGTGTCACATGAAATAACCCCTGATTTTGAAATACTTTGTCGTAGAGTCTCCAAGATCCTGGAAATCTTCCCAGTCGCATCTATTAACAAAACATCTAATTAAAATTCTATTGATTCCCAAAAATGTACTGTTTCTTACTTACCACATGGTGTTTCATGCAAGTCATCCACATAAAGCAACAGCCCAGGCTGTTGGCTCATCACACCCGTGGTGTTTTGACAGGTCCTTCGGTGGCTAATTCTGCACAGTAAATTGCACAGGTCTGTGGAACCCCGTATAGAACTAGCTGGTAGTTTAATGTGTGGCTTATCAAAACACAGCAGGCTGTTACACACGGTAGTTTTTCCTGAGCCTGGCTCTCCGGCAAGTAACACTGGCTGGTTTGCCTCCAACATGACGGTCAGCAGACAGGTATATTTCCAATACTGTGTAAAAACAGTGATATTAAATTTAGAATATTCCCATTTAATTATTGTGTTGCCCTGAATGGGACTGCAGTTTTCCCAATAAAAAAGGCTGAAAAAGTCAGTTTTATATTCTTAAGATAGGGATTTTTACTGCACATGTAGTACAAATGATGGAATAAAAGAAACTTTTTGAAAGCAAGTCAGACTTTTCAAGTGACAAACACATCATTGACCTGGAGAAAGTGGTAATGACACATAACACCCGCTTGAAAAAGGTTGTGTCAGGTTTGGCAGAGAGAAAAAACGAAAAACTGTTCAGCACCTTAAAATGTTATATTACCCAGTTAACTTTGAGATACTGCACTGGAAAAGACTGATGTCTTGATATTTTGGACTGTTCCCCAAACTAGAATATGAGTAATCTCTTAGTCAAGTCAATATGGTGTGTAGCTTTCTTTGACAGAACAAAAAGAACAAACCTTTGGCGTAATGGACTTTGTCAACATTGTGTTCTTGGTGTATATCCGGTTGTCAATGCTAAAGAAGGACTCAAACACAGTCCCTTCATCTGGCACCACAATATTAAATGGACAATTAGCTAGCTCTTGGCGGGCGACAACGTCAAATTGTGGCCAAAGACTGAAGACAGACAAGCAAAATATGTTAAAGACAATAAGTATATTGCAAATAACATTAGCATAGTTTATAAAAAGTGATCTACGAAAGAAATAATCTACCGTGTATGGAGATTTCCACCAAACCCCCAAATATAAGACAGGAGAAAAATCTCTTCATTTATTGTGGAATCTGTGCCTGAAGAGTTATCGCTTTGTAAAGGCATATCTGCTGGTGACAACGGATTAAAACATTTCTAATTAGTAACAGCACACAGTACTTTTAACGTTTGCCTCTATACCTCTTGTGTCTTTTTGTCCTTTATCCTTATTCAATTCCTTGGAAAAATGCTGCAGGAGGGCATGAAGGATTCGAATGAACGACATTATTTCTACCAGCCCATTCGTGTAAGATTGACCTTCAGTAGAAATCCCATTCATCTTCAGTGAACTGAGAGTGCTCGAGAAAAGATCTTCTGCCACCTCAGTCCACATATTCAGTGTATCTCGATCCAGGATATGATTGTAATTAAGAAAATCAATTTCACTCTTCCACACATCTTTCCAAACTTCAGTGCTGGAGAAATGAATGAGGCTGCAGCGTGTCGTTGCAGATGGGCTTGCGTGACTAAGGTCAGTGGTTTCCACGAGTAACTTGAAGTGTGATTGGGATGGCTCAAGAGTTTCACCAGATGGTAGGCTTAAAGATGGTTCCTCATGATTGCCCAGTATGCCTATATGATCAAGCCAGCCGGGTTGCCCCACTGGCTTGCCATCCATTACAAGCCATTTCTGTGCTTTGTTGTCATGACTTGAGTTCTTTCCCTCCACTTTTCTATATTTGTGTCTTTCTGAATCTCTCAAAGCCTTGGTCACCGCTCCATCTTGCCACCCTAATTTATCAGAGAAGCTACCAAAAAGCTCCTCGTGAGACATGGCATTAGGAAATAGGACCACAGTGTTGATAATGTTCCAGTCTTTAGTAGAGCTTTTTTGCCTTGTCCACAGGGTACCCATTTTAAGCATTTTCTTATCAGAGAAATGTTCTGTTTTGTCCGCCAGTTTACTAAGGGCTTCTGCTAGAGTATTGTAACAAGTTGTTTTTCCACTCCCAGAGGGTCCAACAAGTATCACTGCCTGAGAAAATCTCAAAGTCTGATAGAGTGCAAAAACTTGGCAAATTGTTTCGGAGTTACACTGACACAACTGCTGTTCTAATTCGCCCTTTACTGCCTCTTCAAGTCTGTGATCTTTTTCATCCTTAGTATATTGTAGGATAAATGGAAGCTGACACGCTATAGGAAACATGTCTTTGAAAATGCCGTTGAACTGTGTGGTTTTCTCAGGTACATAAATCATTTGCAATGAGACGGAATGGATTGCTTTGACAATAGCTATCTCCTCTAATAATCCGGGTATAACTGCCTGTTCGTCAGTCGTGTTAAACTCTTCTGCCCACTCATTTTCTGGAGAAGTAAGAATAGCTTGTATGACTAACGACAGTCTAGCCTTACCTGAAAATTTCCTATCCAGAATGATTCCTTTTAATTGCTTTTTAGAGGCAGACAAGATACGCTGCAAGGCAACAAGGTGGCTGCCCTGGTCTTGTGCGTTGAACTTAGGCAGACAAAAGCAGTCCTTGGTGAGGCTGATGAGAGACACCAGACGCTGACTTAAAGACTTTGCCTCTCTAAAACCAAAGGAAGTCAGCATTAGCTCTGCGATTATTCTGTTATCGGGATGCGTGAATCCCACAGGTCTTGTTGAAAATCGCAGACTTTTTGAAATCTCAGAGGTGCTTCCTTTTGATGATATGAGAACACATCCATAGTTTGCGCTAGCAGTAATGCTCACCCCTGAAAATACAATGTCTAAATCAGACTTTTCCTCCTCTTGCACACCTTGTTTCTTCTTTCTTGACAACCCAGAAAAACACTGGTTAATTTCTTCGAGCTGTTGAGCCAGGGATGCTTGGACAACCTGAGGCAACAGTTCTACAGACTTCAGCACAATCCATGCGCCAGTCAAAAGAGCACCAAGCAACATCTTTTGAAAAAAATTAAGCGCCATGTTTGGACAACAATGTAGCATCACAACGAGTCGCCCCAATGCTTTCCCTAAATAGACCACAGCCTTGGTCTTTCCTGATGTGCGCGGACCACTCACAAATCCACATCGATACCACATCACCGCAAGGAGAGTCCCAATCATCCCTCGATCTGTGCAGGGGGTGTGTACCAATCCCCAGCCCTCTGGACCAAAATATTCATAACCATATTGGTGTCTGTGGTTCATAACATCCACATAACATTGTGGATCATCAGTTCCTTTTAGGCTTTGACCCTCTGAAGTTATATAATACTTGAGGGAACTTACCCACTCAAAAGAGGACTCAGGAATACATTGCACCAGCATTAATTGGGTTATTTGCTGTGCGTGTTTGATTGTAAGGAGCACCAAAGTACACAAGCATGTGGTTATGTACTTTGAAGATGCTGTATCCCTTATATATTGGCATAGGTTTTCCAGTTGTACACTAAGACATGTGTTGATGGTGCTAAGCTTAATTGAGCTTGATTCCTGAAAAGCCTGTTTAAGGACTTGGTACCATGTTATTTCCTCTGCCACTAGCAGACACTGAAGGGGATATTTATCTGTCAGATCCAGCACAGGCAATGCAAGTCCATGCCCATAACCACATTGGCTATCATCACATGCAGAGTATTTACTGTTTGGTTCCAGTTGTGTTTTTTCATTAACACACTGCTTCACAAGCTCTTTCAAAGCGGCCTTTAGTTGTTCCTCAAACATACTGAGCCAAATCAAGGGATCGGGACTCGCTTCCAAAGGACAGAGAAAAGTAATGTGTTCTTGTAGCTTGCCAAAAACTCCAAGTACCGTCTTCTGTGCGTGGCAGTCACATATTGTCTTTGGATCCATTTTACTATGTGTTTTTTCCACTTCAAGACACTGTACCCCTTTGAAGAATTTCTGCACAAAAGGTAGCAGAGATGTAGGTGTCGATTTTAAAGATAGCAGTTCAAGAGCTTCTCTGTCACTTATGAAGTAGAGCCTTGGATAGGCACTGCAGAAAGAATGGAGGTGATCGGCTATCTGGTTGGAAATAGCTTCCATTGTCGAAAGGCCGTCAATGAGTATTTGGCCTAGGCTTGCGCTGTGCAATTGATCATTGGCCATTTTGGGATTAACGAGATTTAACACATTGGGTTGTGTAGAGATAGCATGCAGCATGGTCTTGAAAGTATTTTGAACCGATTTAAATTGTGCCAGCTGTGAAAAAAAGAGAGCAAAATCTTAAATGAGGTGACGCTATCATTCTATTATGTAATCACACAGGTACATACCAAATCCCATCTTTGAACACCCAAAGATGTCTCTTCAAAGGCCTTTGACAGAAAGATAACTTTTTGTTGATAGATTTCAAATAAATGCAACAAGGTTTCTATAGAATGGAAAGTAAATGTTAATTCTTAACGTTCCCTCTTTTTAGAGTCTCCTATCTATTGTTGTTGTTTATGTTTACCAAACTCTTGTAGTAAGTGTATCCACTCTTCTACTTGCAATCTAAAGTCAACACTGTGCTGGGACCTTTGCATATTTGTCAACGTCATCAAATCATGTTCAATGTCATTGAAGATAAACTCCAGGCCTGATTGTCGGAAAGCATAGTTATCAAAACAAAATGTTAACCTGTGGTGGCTATTACATTTAATACTGCATTATGAATGTATCTTACCAATGAAAATTTTGACATTACAATAGATGTCAGAGGTGGGATTGTCATCCGATACCTCCTGTTCACCATGCTGGCGACAAGGATAGTTTATGTCATGCAACTGGAACATTCTGTTCATCCATTGCTGTTGAATTGTTTGGAAATCATTTTCCATTTCAAACTCTTGCTGTGCATTGCTGCATATCTGAAAGATTTTCAAAGAATGGTACTTTGACTTACTGTGAGGTTTTTCTAAGACTCTTCAACTAGTCCAGGTGTCGGCAACCCGCGGCTCTTTTTCTGTCTGATTTTGTCCACCAAACTTATATTGTTGTGCATGAATGCGCAAAGGTGAGTTTTGTTAAAGTTATTGACTTGTGTGGAGTGCTAATCAGACATATTTGGTCACCACATGACTGTAATTGATGCTAAAATGCTATTTAGGCTGGCTATATGTACAGGACATATTGCATTACTATGCCTCATTTGTAGCTATATTTGAGCTCATTCAGTATCCTTTAAGTCCTCATAATTCAATTTATATCTCATGACACACTATCTGTATGTAATATGGCTTTTAATTTTTTGCGGCTCCAGACAAATGTGTTTTTGTATTTTTGGTCCATTATGGCTCTTTCAACATTTTGGGTTGCCGACCCCTGAACTAGTCGCTTAATCACGATCTCTCCCACCTTGTTGATGAATTTTTGGTGAGTGTGAAACGGTTGAGAAATTAGCTGAGCAACAGTCACATTCTTATCAGAGGCACGCATTAGCCCAATGCCTGTTACATGGAATTCATGTTTATAATTTTTTTACACAACACAATGCAATATGACAGACTTACCTCGGAAAAAAATGTTGCGGTGTTTTGGTTTGATTAGAGGGGTCAGAAAATGGGCTAAGATTTTAAATTGACAGCTTAAATTTTCAAGATTTTCTGAAGCCTCCTGCAGCACTGCATCGTCAGCCAGTATAGTGTTTGTCAGAGTTGCAACTTTCTGCTGCCACTGAGCAATTTGCTCTTGAACTTGAGATACAGCAAGCTAAAATAAGGATATTTCAAAATAAATTTTAAAATTCAAACACAGAACAGATTTTATGGCAGTGATGGTTGCTTTACCTGAATGAAAAGCACTTTCTCCCATTCATGTAAACATCGTCTGTAAAGTGCTATAAGTTCCCAAAGCTCCTTACGGGCAGTCAGTTTATTAACTTCTGCCAAAGCTGTCAAGTCCACTGGATTTTCTGGAGAGAAGTAACAAATATTCATGTATTTTTCTCTACATACATTGCTACAATGTTCCACAAGGCTAATTATTGTACTAAATAGTACACAGTGGGGTTTTTTTCCTGACCTTGGAGAACTTTTCCAATCTGGCAAAGATGTTGCAGATTTGTTGTGATAGTCTCCACACGAAGACACATGTAGTTCAGTTCGGAGGCCAACTTTTCAGCGTTTTGCCTTGGATCAAGAAATGGCCCAGAGGTAGCTTTGCAGACCATACTTTTGAGATCAGAAGCCAACAATGGGAACATTGTGTCCAATGCGTTAGCCACAGTTGGAAGACGAGAGCACACATTGTTATCTGCTTGGTTTAAGTGGAAAGAATAACAATTCCATTTGTCCAACATCTAAGCAGAAAACAAATTTTACACATCTAATTATAAAAGTACAACACTTTTATTATCAACTTGTACAATCAATTGCATACAGACCTTCTGCTCTAAGATCAGCTCCTGTACAGTCATCTCTCCATAATTAAGGCATATACTGTCCCGAAGGGAGTGAACATATTCCAAACGTTTCTGCATTACCGCCAGCATGTTTATAAACTTCCACACCTGAGAACATATTTGACGACAAAACATTTTTTAGCTATTACACATTTTAAATATTAAATATATTTTTTGGTGAAAGAAACATGGTTGTCGCCCTAAAATGATAAAGGTAGCGTCCATACCATATCAGCATATTTTGGGAAGTCATGCATGTCTTTGGGCTCCATTCTTAGATCGGTAATACCTTCCTCCAAATCACACAATAAACTTTGTGAATGTAATTTCATTTGCCTGACCACTTCCTCCATCACTTCCTTTTCAATCAAAGCCAGACGCTGCCCTGAGAAGCAAAGACAGTAAGGGTAAGCCAGAATAAGATATAGTAAAAATGTTACTCAAAATGCCGCATTGACACTAATGAATGAACGCCATGCCCCAATTAATAGCCAAGTGATTCTTTCACTTAAACAAATCAACAGTTTACATCAAATATATGCCTTTGTTCTTTCTAAGAAATATCATAAAATTGAAATTAGGGCTGGGTGATATAGCGATATACACGATATATCGCGGGTTTGTCTCTGCGATATAGAAAATAACTATATTGTGATATTGGAGTACACATTCTCACGTAGTTGCTTGTAGCTGCGGGCATTACACTACAAGCTCTTCCCACTCCTTGTTTCTCCTTCTCACAGACAGTAAGCACACCTTCTTACACACGTCACATACTGTTACGTCATACGTCACATACATATACGCCCTGTCAGAGCAGAGAGGTAGCAGCATGGGTAACGTTAGCTTTAATGCTAGCGAAGTGTTGCGAGTGGTAACACGAGAAAGAAGGTGCGAATCTGGTAACAAATGAAGGAAGAATTAATTCCCAAAAAAAACACCAGGGTTTTCATCGTCTGGCGGTGGTTTGGCTTCAAGCGGGAAGATGTCGAATAGACAACTTTAATTTGTCTAGTGTGGGGCACAAGCGTTGCTACAAAAACTAGCATTACTGCTAATATGTAGCATCATTTGAAAAGTCACCTGCTAATAACTGTTTAATAAATACAGTTTTGGTCAATTTACTTAGTTGTGATTTCCTTCTCTGCATGAAAGTTTAAAATGAGTATATATTAATGCAATATGAATAACAATGTTTTAATGCAGACATATAGAATCATCATACTGCTGTGATTATATGTATCAAGTGTTCATTCAAGGCTAAGGCAAAATATCGAGATATATATCGTGTATTGCGATATGGCGTAAACATATCGAGATATTAAAAAAAGGCCATATCGCCCAGCAATAATTGAAATGGCTGACACCATATATTATATATATATATATATATATATATATATATATATATATGGGTACAATACATGGCATCTGTAAAAATGAATGCCGCTGTATGCAGGGGGGAAATATAAAAAAAAACTAAGAAAACTTTCACTGTTATACATATACAGTAACTGAATTAAAAGGCATGTATGCAACTGGCTCTAAGTTATGTTTTTCAAACTAAAACAATACAACAATACCACCACTGGCTAGTTTACCGTATGTTACCATTAGTGGTTTAACAGATCAGGCTACTGTATATGGCTTTAACTTATTTATTTTTTTATAATTATTAATTATAATGAATAAAAATTGCTGGTCCGAGGAATTTGTCAGGCGTTTGACATTTTCATTCACTGCAGTCTACCGCTAACGTTAGCTTGCCATAACACGAAAATTAGCCAAAAACAACAATTCTGTTCATAACTTTTACGGACAGAATTTTTAGACACAGTCAGGGTGTTGAGGGAACCCGGTTTGGTGGCTGCAGAATTAGTTCTTTGTTTTTCCAGACGATATGGGCCAGTTGGCTTCATCTGGTTAGGATCTTCAGCTCTCACTGGATCGGTTTATAGCCGAGTGAGGAGCAACTGGTATAAGAATCTGCACCTGCAAGTCAGAGTGCAGGGTTCTCGCCCTGAAAAAGGTGGAGTGCCACCTCTGGGTAGGAGATGAGATTGTTTCCCAAGTGGAGTTCACAAATGAGGGAAGAGTGAATCGTGAGATCGATAAGCGGATCGGTGCAGCGTCTGCAAAGATGGAGACCATGTAGCGATCTGTTGTGGTGAAGAAGGAGCTGAGCCGAAAGGCAAAGCTCTCAATTTACCGGTCTATCTACATTCCTATCCTTACCTATGGTAAAAGCTTTGGGTTGTGACTGAAAGGACAAAATCACGGTACAAACTGCCTCCGTCGGGTACCGGGGATCTCCCTTAGAGATAGTTTACTAAGCTCTGTCATTCGAGGGGAGCTCAGCGTAAAGCTGCTGCTCCTCCACATTTGAGAGGAGCCAGATGAGGTGGTTCGGGCATCTGGTCAGGATGCCACCCTAACGACTTCCTGGGGAGGTGTTCGGGAGGCCATGACCAATTGAAGGAGGGTACAGGGAAGACCAAGGACACATTGGGGGGACTATGTCTCCCAGTTGGCCTGGGGAGAGGGTAGTCTGGACTCTTCTGCTTAGGCTGCTGATGCCCCCGCGATGCCATCTCGGATAAGTCGAAGAAGATGGATTAATCGATGAATAAATAGCTAAAAACACATCCTGCGCGTGCATGGGTTACTGTATGTATGGCCGTAGTTTACGTCATTATGTGCTAATAGCTGTAAGAGGGAGGGAGCTAATGTTTTAGACAAAGTGGAAAGTTAGCTCCCAGTAGAAATCTGCATAAAGTTTGGAAACACTTATATTTACTTGTAGATTTGTTTTATTTTTTAATAATCTTCTTTTCTGTTATTTATTACTATATTAAAAATACATTTATACACACAGACTTAATGATCAATCACCTAATAAACACCTTGTACTCTCTGAAGTTGAGCAAAGGAACTCCACAGGTGATATACGAAGAAATATGTCCTATTATTTTTATCGAGGTATACTACATGTAGACCAATCTGTTTTTATGAAATATTCATATCAGTCAAGGATCTGGATTTCATTTGCATACCTAAATGTTCTTTTATGCGGGTGCAGTGGATGATAAATAGCCGGTTGGAAGTAGAGATCAGTGAGGGGACAACGTGAATTCTTTCAATCCAGTAGCGCAGCTTGTCAATCAGCTCTTGATAAAGTGCAGCAGATTGACCTTTCATGTTCTCCAAAGTGGCTGGACTCCATTGCTTGATGAACACATGGATGTCCACCAACCACATGTAATTCTCTAAAAACTGCTGGATGTCTGACTCTGCTTCCTGTCCAAAAGAGAGACATAATCCTAAATATGTTTGTACTGTAAAGAGAAATGCAGTATTTATTATTTTAATGCTCACCTGCATCAGCTCGGCCTGCTCTTTGTCGATGTGTTTGGAATCATCACTGATAAAGATGTGCCAAACAAGTTGTTCTTTGGATAAAGGGTAGTAGGACCAAGGTACCCTGTGACCCTGAACGATCATCCTGGTCCAGTTCGATCGCTGCTCTCCTATCCATTTACAACAGCTATAATGTGTAAGACTAGGCATTCCGTCCATGTCCTGTATTCCACCTGGGAACGTCAGACACATTAGTACATTAAAGCGGTCATAGGAATTTAGCGTTTTGCACTGTTTTGTGGGCGGCCTTATTTTTGCATCTCTACCTTAAATGGCGATTCGATATGAATCTCGACACATGGGTTATGATTTGATTTACAAACTATTTTCTAAAACATTACTATTTGATACGATTCCATGCAATACGATTTGGTGCAATTCGATGCAGATGGAAGCTTTGCATGGTGAAAAGAAAAATTAAATGTATCATGTATCATGTTAGAACAATATCATGTGTATATTTTTTAATATAGACACATGCAAAACAGAAGGTATCTGCATTATTTATGCGCAAATAGTAGAATAATCAACTTTAAGGAATTGCAATCCAATAACTTAAAGAAAATAAGATGTAAACAAAACACTTTTGGCAAAGCTACCAGGTATTTACTGTTGTTTGCTCAGGTAGCAACACTTAAATACATAGAAAGAAAGCAAGCAAGTGTTGCATCAAGTGGAGGTGTTATACCACCACAGTAAAACAAGTGCAAGATATAATTAAGTGCCACCACATAGACTAAACAGCAGCTTCAGTGTATAAGCTGAAATACTTTATTTACTATTCACAATTCATTAAAAAAAATACATGTCATTAGATTTTTAATAATGATTGTGAACGATAGGCAAAATGTTGAAAAAAAAAGTGCAGTTCCCCTTTAAGGCCATGTCTACATTAAGCCGCATATCTCCTTAAACAAATAATTATTTAGCCTAAACCCCGTGTCAGCCACACTATACCATCATTTAAGGTTCACATCCTTGGATAATTTTTTACATGGGTAAGTGTGCAGTGTATTTCTTGAATCTTCGGCTCTTAGCTCTGTATGTACTCATTGATCGTTAATAAACGGAGTTCGGAGAGAAAGTGACGTCAGAAAGAACACGCCACAGCCAGCTTCACAACAACCAGTTTGCACTTGTAGGTAATCACTAGAAAGATGGAGGCGAATCATCCAGACATGCCCATGTTTCTCCTTCTTCTACATGTACAGGCCCTTGTAGATATCCCACATGAATACCTTAAGAGAAGGAAACGCACGACTGCAGCTATTTCGGATACAACACATCTCAGACGGCAACACAGCAATGTTGAGCTGAGCAATGGTTTTGAATAAAGCCTGGAAGAACGGCAGCCTGGTGGGATATATTTTTCAACAAGTTTGTTGTGCCAGGGGAAAGGCAAGAGAACTTTTGAATGTCCAGGTCAGCTGTGAATCTACTTAGCGAAAAACTTTGTCCATTTGTTGAAGAGGAGACAACGAGAATGCGATCGTTCACTTGAAAGATTTGAGGATGAATTGTTGTGTTTAAAATCTTTGGGTGGTGTTGCTTTTTTTTTCTTCCAAGATGGTGCCGCTGTAGTGGCTGCTGTTGGCAGGAGCTCTGTGCTCTTGTGTCATCCATTTGCGTTTCCCTCTTGTTTTCATGTGTTTTATATATATATATTTTTTTGCCTTATGGTTCGGGACCCTTTGGGACTGTGTGACAAGGGGTGGCACTTTCGTGACTTCTGCGGGGCTTTTTGTGGACTTCTGGATCTGCCTCCCAGGAGCCTTTTGGCCATGTAGACCAGCTACTGGGTATCTGCCACACCAGAGTTTGTTTGGAGAGACTGGAGGAGATGCACATAAAGAGACATGGCTGCGAAGACAGGCTTCACAGTGTCTTGGCTGAATGAGCAGGTATCGGACAGCTCAGTCTCCTTAGACGCATCTTTGCTCATCCAAGCGGACTGGACACTGGCCGAGTTAGTGGGTGGCCGAGAGTGGAGTCAGCTCTCTTGGTTGCTTTGTTGGTCTGCTCCTGACTCTGGCCATGCTTCCTCCACCCCAGCAGACGATGGCGTGGAACACCGCAAAGGCCACCACAGTGTATATGTTTCTTTTACTTTTTATTCTTAGCTGTATGTATGGGGATAGGTTGATTGGCAACACTAAATTGCCCCTAGTGTGTGAATGTGAGTGTGAATGTTGTCTGTCTATCTGTGTTGGCCCTGCAATGAGGTTGCGACTTGTCCAGGGTGTACCCCGCCTTCCGCCCGATTGTAGCTGAGATAGGCACCAGCATCCCCCGCGACCCCAAAGGGAATAAGCAGTAGAAATGGATGGATGGATGGATGTATATTTGGCTGGTTGCATCAGCTATGCTCTTTTGATGTCTTTAATGTCCTTTGATGTTTCCCTCTTGCACACATGTAAGAGGCTACTAGTTGTTATTTCCCTTGGCCTCAGTCTGGACCCCTTCTCCTGGGGCCCAGGCTTAGACCGATTTTTTTTTCTCACCCCCCCCATTGTTTACCTGTATCTCAACCTTTTTGTGAGGGGCGCCGGAAATTGGCAGACCAGTCAGCGATCCTGTTCTGTCTCCCTGTAATATTTGTCAGATCTTGAATAGGATTGTGCTGAAAGATTTAATTTCCTCTCTGGGATTAATAAAGTACTTCTGATTCTGATTATTTGCAATTATTGCAAGTCGATTTGTTAAGTATATGCAGCGTATCATAAATATGACGATCAGCTGAATAAAAAAATATCGGAAACAGTATCCATAGTCCAGAATCATCACGGCCAGAAGGACCGACCAAATTAGAGAGCAGTACTAAAATATACCGGTACTCTGTATACATCCCTAATGAACAGTGTAGTAGTTGATGTGATTACCTTGCAGAGTTGTATCTAAGTTGGGCTGGAAGTCTTTCAAATCCGTGTATACTGTCTTGCCAGTTGGTAGGTCTGCTAGCATTAGCATCCCTAGATCCCTCATCACCGGCTTGAGTGTCTTCATGCCATCAGAACAGGTGAGTGCTCAAACTAGCCTTACTGCCGCTACTCTATCGCTGCTTTCCAAACATTACAAATAGCCATAGTTTTATCCAACTGACCATTCTTTTTTTTTTTTATCCAATTGTTAACCACACTTTAGATTTAATATTCAGGGTTGCAATGTTTGTAAACTCTTTCGGTGCTGTCACCAGAGGTGGGTAGAGTAGCCAGAAATTGTACTCAAGTAAGAGTACTGTTACTTTAGAGATGTATTACTCAAGTAAAAGTAAGGAGTAGTCACCCAAATATTTACTCGAGTAAAAGTAAAAAGTATGTTGTGAAAAAACTACTCAAGTACTGAGTAACTGATGAGTAACCTGTTCGTTTTATGCACAAAAACATAAAAATAGCAATAAGCAAATTCAGAGCCAGGAATATCTCTTAAGCAACTAAAACAATATTATATATTAAATAATCATACATTAAAATAAAATGAAAATTAAGGCAAATTGAGCCACAATAACTTAACAGCACCATAGGCTCAGTAGGCATTGATTGATTGATTGAAACTTTTATTAGTAGATTGCACAGTACAGTACATATTCCGTACAATTGACCACTAAATGGTAACACCCCAATAAGTTTTTCAACATTTATCAATTACTTAATAAATGACCAAGTCGAGGTGATCTACCTCATATATACATATATACACACATCATATATATATATGTATATATATATATATGTATATATATATATATATATATATATATATATATATGTATATATATATATATATATATATATATATATATATATATATATACATACCTTTATATATACAGTATATAATTTATATTTATTTATTTTGCGGTTTTTGTTCACATGTTAAAGGTGTTTTAATGAATATACATGCATGTTTGACATATAGATTCCTATCTTTAATGAAGACAAGAATAAAAGTTGGTGTATTACCTGATTCTGATGACTTGTATTGGTTGGAATCAGACAGTAGTGCTGATAACGTCCCGGTTTTCAAATGGAGGAGAAAAAAAGTTCCTCCTTTCTGTCTAATACCACATGAAAGTCGTAGGTTTTTGGCATCTTATTTGTCCAGCTTCCATATTCGTTTTTATACACTTTACAAGAAATACATTGGCGGCAAACTCCGTAGTTTGCTAGTTTGTTCGCGCTGGCTTTCGGAGACTCTTATTTTGTTAACGCAGGCGCGATGGAGCAGCACTTTTATTGTGAAGACAGGAACCGGGCGATCAGTCTTTAGGCTTTTGACGGGAAGTACGGTTGAAATAAAAAGTGTCTTTTTTCCTTTACACTTTTGATTGATTGGTTGATTGATTAAAACTTTTATTTGTAGATTGCACAGTACAGTACATATTCCGTACAGTTGACCACTAAATGGTAACACCCCAATAAGGTTTTCAACATGTCGGGTTGTACGTGTGACGGTCACGTGACCACCTGGCTCTGTTTAATTGGTCCAACGTCACCAGTGACTGCATGTGATTGGTGAAACGCAAGCATGCGTAGTTCCTACTTTGAATGCGTGTCTGACAAAATCAAAACAAACAAAGCTTGCATTAAGAGATCGATAAAAAAAAAAAAAAAGTAGCGAGTAGCGACCTGATTGTAGATAAATGGAGCGGAGTAAAAGTAACGTTCCTTCTCTATAAATATACTCAAGTAAAAGTAAAAGTATGTTGCATAAAAACTACTCTTAGAAGTACAATTTATCCCAAAAGTTACTCAAGTAGATGTAACGGAGTAAATGGAGCGCGTTACTACCCACCTCTGGCTGTCACCCACAAACGAGAACGGTACTCTTGTAGAAATCTCGCAAGATAAGGGCGGACATATTTTTTAGTAAAGTAAAACATTAATGAAGTTTGGTTCTTTTATGAATTTATTATGGGTCTACTGAAAATGTGACCAAATCAGCTGGGTACAAAGTATACATAGAGCAATGTTAATATGGGTTTACTTGTCCCTTGGCAAATTTAACTGCAATAAGGCGATTTTGGTAGCCATCCTCAAAGTTCTGGCAAGCTTCTGGTTGAATTTTTGACCACTCCTCTTGACAAAAGTTTTCTGACGTGAACTCGTTTCATTGTCCACAGGTTTAAGTCAGGACTTTGGGAAGGCCATTCTATAACCCAGTGGTGTGCCGTCAGGGCCAGCAAGGCCTTCTCTGCTCGCCTAACATAACCAGAAATTATCATCTTAATTAAAGATAAAATTATTTTTTTATTTACTTTCCCTAAATACCTAAAAGTACTCATATTCTCTTCATGTCATATTATGCTACTTCCAGCACTGTTGTTTTATAGTTTACAGAGTTTTTATCCAATCAGAATTCGGCTGGCTTATGTTGCCATGTTGTACCTAATCTGCCTCAGGCCTTCAGAATCAGCAATGCAGGCGTCTGTGCACTGTCAGTGAACGGGGACATGCAGTGACTGGCAGTTGCAATAGCCATTCAGCTCACACGTTATTGTCAGTAAGGCCTTCTAGATGGCCTAAGGCAGATACATAGTGATGTTATGAGCTTGGTAACATAAGAACTCCATTACCCAACATGCCACAGTAGTAAAGAGCATGCGCAGTAGCCCTGTTTAGGTTGTTGAATGTGGACATGCCTGCCAGGATGAGCAACTGTGGAGTAAACTTTAAAACACAGCCAACACGCCTCGTCTGCTTTTTTTAAGATTAGACAAGACAACACATACTTGCAAGGCCATTTTCAAAAACGATATTTAAAGAGAAACTACATCTTGTGAGACCATCTTGGCCAACCCCGGAAGCTAGCTCAGCTGTCGATGAAATGTGAGTTCAGATATTTAATTTTTTTTTATTTTTTCACCTATTTTAATTATAACAGTATCACAGAAGTAAAACATATGTTTTAATTGCTGATGCGGGTTTACTGATTTTTAAGTGCGCCAAAAAATAACTTGTTTTGTACAATGCCCAGTAGGGTGTAAATATGTTCCTGTATAGTATTTCTCCAGCAATGGTCATGTGGGGACATCAATCATGGTATTTTGAGAGGTAATCATTGAAGTCACACATCACTGAGGGCTGCTATAACCTTAATTCTAGCCTGATTTAGCCATTCCATTACAATTTTTTACGTGTGTATGGGTCATTGTCCTGTTGGAACACCCAACTGCGCCCGAGACCCAACCTCCAGGCTGATGATTTTAGGTTGTCCTGAAGAATTTGGAGGTAATCCTCCTTTTTCATTGCCCCATTTACTCTGTAAAGCACTAGTTCCATTGGCAGGAAAATAGGCCAAGAGCAGAACACTACCATCACGATGCTTGATGGTAGGATTGGTGTTCCTGGGATTAAAGGCCTCACCTTTTCTCTTCCAAAGATATTGGTGGGTATTGTGGCCAACAGCTAAATTTTTGTTTCATCTGACCACAGAACTATCCTCCAGAAGGTCTTTTGTCTGTCCATGTGATTAGCAGCAAACTGTCCCATTTAAAGCACTAGTTCCATTGGCAGCAAAACAGTCCCAGAGTATAACACTACCACCACCATGCTTGATGGTAGGGTGGTGTTCCTGGGATTAAAGGCCTCACCTTTTCTCCTCCGAACATATTGCTGGGTATTTTGGCCAATTAGCTCAATTTTCGTTTCATCTGACATCACATGGACAAAAACCTTTGGAGGAAAGTTCTGTGGGCAGATGAAAGAAAAATTGAGCTGTTAGGCCACAATACTCAGCAATGTGTTTAGAGGAGATAAGGTGAGGCCCTTAATCCCTGGAACACCGTCCTACCATCAAGCATGGTGGTGGTAGTATTATGCTCTGGGCCTGTTTTGCTGCCAATGGAACTGGTGTTTTACAGAGAGTAAATGGGACAATGAAAAAGGAGGATTACCTCCAAATTCTTCAGGACAACCTAAAATCATCAGCCCGGAGGTTGGGTCTTGGGCGCAGTTGGGTGTTCCAAAAGGACAACAACGCCAAACACACATCAAAAGTGGTAAAGGAATGGCAAAATCAGGTTAGAATTAAGGTTTTAGAATGGCCTTCCCAAAGTCCTGACTTACACAACCATAAAATTTAGCTGAACCGCACCAATCTTGTCAAGAGGATTGGTCAAAAATTCAACCAGAAGCTTGCCAGAAGCATGTAGATGGGTACCAAAAGTGCCTTATTACAGTGAAACTTGCCAATGGACATGTAATCAAATATTAACATTGCTGTATGTATACTTTTGACCCAACAGATTTGTTCACATTTTCAGTAGACCCATAATAAACTCATAAAAGAACCAAATTTCATGAATGTTTTTTGTGACCAACAAGTATGTGCTCCAATCACTCTATCACAAAAGATAAGAATTGTAGATTTTTTGGGAAACTCAAGACAGCCATTACAATATGTTCTTTACAAGTGTATGTAAACTTTTGACCACGACTATATATAGGTGGCAGACGGGTTAGTGCGTCTGCCTCACAATACGAAGGTCCTGCAGTCCAGGCTCGGGATCTTTCTGTGTGGAGTTCACATGTTCTCCCTGTGAATGCGTGGGTTCCCTCCGGGTACTCCGGCTTCCTCCCACTTCCAAAGACATGCACCTGGGGATAGGTTGATTGGCAACACTAAAGTGGTCCTAGTGTGTTAATGTGAGTTTGAATGTTGTCTGTCTATCTGTGTTGGCCCTGCGATGAGGTGGCGACTTGTCCAGGGTGTACCCTGCCTTCCGCCCGATTGTAGCTGAGATAGGCGCCAGCGCCCCCCGCAACCCCAAAAGGGAATAAGCGGTAGAAAATGGATGGATGGATGGATGTTTATAGCCTATTATTTGCACACTATTGACAAGTGAATTACCGAAAACAAAACCACCGATAAAAGACTTTGATCACCAAAAACCATGCTGCCAAGACCAAATGTAAACAAAACGCATGCCATTGTCTGGAACGTTGTCAGCATGTCTGCAATCTGTACATGATTTTTAAATATATTGCAGATATACCCGTGGACAGCCATCTACAAAATGTGCAAATATTAGGAGGACATTGGCGGCTTTTAAGAAGAGAAAGTCCAACTAGAGCAGCAGCGCCAATCAAGCGTGACGTCATGCTCACTACAGCTCTCTACTTTCGTCAGAGACATCGAGGGACAGAAGCTGTCTCTAAGCACGAGTACATTCTATAATAACACCAGAAGATGATGCTACATTTGTTGCTAGTTGTTTTTAATTGTTTTTAAAGTAAATAAAAGCCTGGAAACACTTGAAGGAATCCCTACAAAGTATAATGTACAAAAAGCATATATATATGTATTGAATTAGTGTTATACTAATTCATAATAACAGATTTCTTTTAAAGGTATGTGTAAATTTTTTCAGACTTAAAAAAAAAATCATATAACAAATTACTAGAAGATGTCATTAAACCACGCCCAAAACCACGGCCAAAACCATGCCCCCCAATGCCACAGGAATCTTGGCAGTTTAGGGTTAACCCAGTATACTAGAGATGCACGGATAGGCAATTATATCATCCGCAACCGCATCACTAAAGTCGTCATCCACCCGCCATCCACCCGAACCAACATTTTATCAAAACTGCAACCGTCCGCCACCCGCCCGTTGTTATTTATCAGGGGTCAACAATCTTTATCACTCTAAGAGCTATTCTGACCCGTTTCACAGAGTAAAGAAGACAATGGGAGCCGCAAATATTCTCGCGAATATCTGCTGGAGCTCATCCTGTTAACGGGAATAAGGGCGTGCTATACAGCCATTGCCTTTAACGCCTACAACATGTACAAACTGTTTGCCAGTCCAGCAACATGTTGTGTGCAGCTTCCGCAGACACACGCACAAGATTGAAAGGCATACTGGGTGACACAGAGTACACTGATGGTTGTGATATAAACAATTTTAACACTCTTACTAATATGCGCCACGCTGTTAAGCCACACCAAACAAGAATGAGAAACACATTTCGGGAGAACATCCTCACAGAAATAACATAAAACCAACAGAACAAATACCCAGAATCCTTTGCATCCACGACTCTTCCTGAATATATTTTACACCCCGCTAGCACCAAACCCTGCGCCCCCAACCCCGCCCACCTTACCGACGCACGGGGAGTGTGGGGGGCGGGGTTTGGTGCTAGCGGGGTGTATAATATATTCAGGAATACGCATGGATGCAAAGGATTCTGGGTATTTGTTGTGTTGCGTTTATGTTGTGTTACTGTGAGGATGTTCTCCCGAAATGTGTTCGTCATTCTTGTTTGGTGTGGCTTCACAGTGTGGTGCATATCAGTAAGAGTGTTAAAATTGTTTATATCACAACCATCAGTGTACTCAGAATCACCCAGTATGCCTTGCAGTCATGTGCGTCTGTTTGCAGAAGCCACATACAACATGTTGCTGGACTTGCAAGCAGTTTGTACATGTTGAAGAAGGAGTCAAAGGCAATGGCTTCATCGCACGCCCTAATACTTGTTAACTGGGTGACCGCCAGCAGATATTCGCAAGAATGATAGCGGCTCCTATTGTCTTCTTCGCATTGTGACACGGGTCAAAATGGCTCTTTGAGTGGTAAAGATTGCCGATCCCTGAACTATGTATATCAAATATTTCCGAATGGTCCAACCGCCACCCGCCCGAATCTATTTAAAATCTATTTTTTCGTCATGTCACTCACCCGACCTGCGGTTTATCCGCGGACTCCGCAAATGAGACCGCAAAGCGCGCATTTCTACTGTATACACACACATATATATATATATATATATATATATGGATATATATATATATATGGATATATATATAAATACACCTATATATATATACAGACACACATATATATGTATATATATATATATATATATGCCCATCCATCCGTTTTCTACCGCTTGTCCCTTTTGGGGTCGCGGGGATATATATATATATATATATGCCCATCCATCCGTTTTCTACCGCTTGTCCCTTTTGGGGTCGCGGGGATATATATATATATATATATATATATATATATATATATATATATATGTATATATATATATATATATATATATATATATATATATGTGTATATATATATATATACATATATATATATATATATGTGTATATATATATATATATATATATATATATGTGTATATATATATATATATATATATATATATATATATATATATATATATGTGTATATATATAT
Source organism: Nerophis ophidion (assembly GCF_033978795.1). Classification (NCBI taxonomy): domain Eukaryota; kingdom Metazoa; phylum Chordata; class Actinopteri; order Syngnathiformes; family Syngnathidae; genus Nerophis; species Nerophis ophidion. Next base: position 68,999,734 of record NC_084611.1, read on the forward strand.
ATATATATATATATATATATATAGTTATACATACATACATATAAATACTCGTAAACATCAATTTTTCATCCAGGTTGTCTTTGGAGTTTCTCAAAGGCACATTTTTTTCTCTCACTATGGCCCCGGAGTCAAAATAATTGCCAAGGATTGGTGAATAATCATAATTTGGAAACATTCAGAGGGCCAGATTGAAAAGCTTAAAGGGTCGTACAGTATTCAAGCTGCGGGCCGTATTTTGCCAACATCTGCCCTAGAATAACATAAATGTGAATAATGCTTGACTCGTAGTTTTGTAGGAATAGAAAAGGAAGCTTAGGACAAAAAAAGATACCTGAAAAGTCAATGACAACAGGAGAAGAACTGGAGCTGGGGTCAGGTTTTTCATCCTGATAACCAAGGTTGCTGCTGACTTCCATGAAAAATCCACAAGTGACACACATCTGCAAGAAAAATCATAAGGAGGTGTTTAAATATGTAACTCATTTATGTCAAATCATGTTTTTGATCAGTCTGATTTGCAAATTGAGGGCCTTGAACAGTAGCTTAAAAACACAATGTCAGCATTTAGTAGTGTATTATTTTGAGATAAACATGTTGGTCACCTGGCAGATGGAGTCACCAACAGTCCAGAGAGCCTGACTGACTGTTTCTCGGAAGAGACGTAAAGGTGGTTCAAGAGACAGCTGACTGTCATCATCAACACACAGGTCAGATTGGAAGAGACATCCATCCACAGATTTTTCCCGCTGACGAAGACCAAAACATTCAGTCAACATTATTCTGTCACATCGCTATGAACAAACTCTCGCACTTCACCTTCAAAACGTTGTGAAGGAACGACACAGAGTTCTGTTTGATGATGGTCACGAGACTCTGCACAATGATCTGATTGATGAGGGTGGCAAAGTTCCCCAGCCTCTGCACGATGCCCTCGGCAAGCGCAAACTCCCTTTGTAGCTGCTGCAGGTGAGCCTTATGCAGGTGAATGGGTTTGCAGCAATGATGTTGCTTGTCGGCGTACTCTAAGTGCAACTGCAGCTCCTGCTGGGCCTTAAAACTAACATCTTTGGCCTAGGGGGAAAACATTTGATACATTATGTGCCAAAAATGCATGTACTCTCTCTACCATATCTTCTTTTTCTCTCCACACTACACAAGCTTGAAAGTTTGAAGAAGGTACCTTACAAAAGATGTCGACACGATACTGTGATAACCTTTTCAAGATAAGCAAAACTTGTTGCATACTGGTGAGAAGGGCATTCTTAAATTCCAACAATGTGTACTTTTTAGACTTATCCAGGGGTAGCAAGTGTGTCTCTTTGAGTTCCTGGATGGTTCTGTTGAAAGTTTTTTACCATTATTACAAGAGAATTCAGATGCTCTATCGCAGTTTTTTTTGTTTTTTTCAAATTTGTGGCAGTCCTCCCCTGAGAGGCTTCCTTAAGAATTCAAAGGAAGTGCAGCAGCTTGGGAAAAATAAATAAAATATTTTTCTAAACATGCTAAACGTACTTCAAGCATGTCTAAGCTCCAGAAAATGTGTTTCTTCATGCAGTAAGCGAGGCCCTAACAGTATTATAATCTCTGAGGAGAGGCTCATTGTGCCACACTTTTGAAAATAAATACCTGGAAAAAAGCTATGATGACAAAGGTTTATCAACCTTTTTGACTCTTTTGAACAAACTGGAGTCTTTATTCAGTATTAAAACAGATTTGATCCCACATATGGAAAAAATATTTAATTCCCCCCAAACAAAGACTTGACTTACTTGGATAGAAGCAAAAGGCCATTTCTGTACTGGGGGATATTTGTAAGCAGTATTGCCTGCACTTCCTCAAAACGTCGGTTGAATACAGTCTGACGCACATTTTTATACCACCTAGTAAAAAATCCAAAAAAATTATTGTGTAACCTTACTGGTCACAATCTTAGTTACTGTATATTATCTAATAAATCAGTTCTTCCAGGATTTCGCAACGTCACCAGTTCACGCACACTTAACCGATCCCTGCGAAATTTGTGCAGCCTCGTTACTCGCAATTTCTCTTCACAATTTAGCGACATTTCAGCAATCATCATATCTTATCGGACTATACTGAGAGCCAAGTAAGTCTTAGCCAGGGGTGTGGCTTTTTTCACGTTGTTGTTTGTGACATGGACCTGGTTTAAAAGGCATTATTATTTGATGTGGTTCACAACAGTCGCACCGGCTGTCAGTTTTTAGGCCCCACCTTGCCATGTCTGTGCCGGTTGTGCATACCCCTGCACGTGCCCTATTTAGTGCTCACCATTCCCTCCTGTTCAGTGCCGAGCCTGGTGGCATAATAGCATTTGTATTATGGGCTGTGGGATTGATTGTGATTGACTGGAGGTGCTAATCCAGCAAGTCTGTGTAAACTATTGATTGGTGTTGGGCACAGGTATCTTGTGATGATCCTGCATGCTTCGTTAAGCTCTGCATCTACGTTATGCGCATGGGAGGCTCGGCACCACACAGGGGCGCAGTAGTCTGCTCTAGAATAACTGAATGAAAGGGCGGTAGTCCTGTGTGTTGGTGGGTTTGCTCCCTATTTTGAGTTTTTTAACTATTAATCCTTATACTGACTTTCTTTTTAGGTTTTTAATATGTTCGTTATAGGTGATAGCCCTGTCTAAGGTTACTCTGGGTTAAATTGATTTTTGGTGAGATTGAAGGATTTGCCAAAACCAAGAGACCTTTGTCTGGTAAACTGCCTGTTTTTTGTTTTTTTTAGAAGGAATGAGGTTACATGAGTTTCGGAGGGATTTGCTTTTAGGTTCCATTGTTGGTAATACATTATATTTGCAGCCGAATGCTTATGTATGGGGGTTGTTGATGTCGATGAATTGTTTGCCCTGTGTTGGAAGACAAAGGTCATCAGCATACCCAACGCATTTAACCAATAATCTCATGGAAAACGCAGGTAAATTATGTGCAATGTGTGAAAACACAAACCAAAATTCACGACTGACTTTCAAAACATGCAGAAGAATGTCAGCAAGCTGTGGATAACAGAGCAGATAATAAAGCATAATAATAATGATAATAATAGGAAAAAAGGCTGTCTTTGGTGTTTTTTGTTTTACAAACTATGCACAAATGTAAACTTTTCATATTGTAATTATCAGATATTGTCTATAGAATTTTAAGGGCAAAACAGAATGTATTCCACTTTAGAATGAGGCTTCAAATTTAACAAAATGTGGAAAAAGGGAATAGCTTTGAATGCTTTCCGGATGCACAGTAAATACAGTATCTCACTAAAGTGAATACACGCTTTAACTGTTTTTACTATTTCACATCTTTTCAAGAGAAAATACTAGAAGTAAAGCTTTGCAATGAAGTGTCATTTCTAAAAATTTCATTCAAGATTATTTCTATTATTTACTTGTCTTCAACATGAAAAAAAATAATTTTAACTGAAAGTTTTTTTTTCTTAGGTGAAGGCTGAGTTATCCTTTTCAGTATCTTTGTAAAACACGTGTACTTTATTGTGATAGATAAAGCTGATTTTGTACATTTTTGTGTGCCATGTTGACTAGATGATTTTCTCTGTCTTTTTTTTCGTATTTCTTCATGAATTACTTTTTCTTCAGCAAATTTCAATATTATAATTACCGAGGGAAAATCATTACTATTTATTGTAACTTTCACTTACTCCTGCAACTTAATCGCAACAAACACCTAAAAAAACCTCTGAATTGTCCATTGCAATTTTTTAGAAGAACTCAAATTAAGGCATCTCAATAAAGACTTGTGAGATCCTGAAGAGACTGGTACATTGTATTAAACTGACTGATGTCAGTGGACAAAAATATTTCATTTGAAATGCTAATAAGGCGCATTTTGTAATATATGTTGAAATCCTGTGTTTTTGGCGCAAGGATTCCAATCATTCATTTTCTACTGCTCGTGCCTTTTGGGATGGCGGGGAGTGCTGGAGCCTATCTCAGCTGCATTTGGGCGGTAGACAGGGTACACTCTGGACAAGTCGTCACCTCATCACAGGGCCAACACAGATAGACAGACAACATTCACACTCACGTTCACACACTAGGGCCAATTTAGTGTTGCCAATCAACCTATCTCTAGATGCATGTCTTTGTAGGTGGGAGGAAGCTGGAATACCCGGAGGGAATCCACACAGTCACAGGGAGAACATGCAAACGCCACACAGAAAGATCCCGAGCCCAGGATCAAACCCAGGACCATTGTATTGGTAAAAACAGTAAAATAAAACAGCTTTGTCCGCAACATTAGTTTTTTCAAGTGTCACTTACCGATTGAATGCATTTCTCAATATGAATGCCCTGAAAAAGGGGAATGCCTGCAAAGCTGTCCAGAGCACAGACTCCCTGTACCACTCTTCCAAACTGACGAGTCCACCGTAACCTTTCTGTGTGACGTGCAGCACTGTGCTGGGAGTGAAGACGTAGTGCTCGGGACCAGCTTCACTAGCTGGGACTACTTGCAGGTCATAAGGTCTGCAGAAAAAGAATCGAGCAAAACAATGTATTCAATGCTGCACATTTGCACTTGACCTGTTTGATATTTGTTTACAGAGCATACAGAAAACATTTACAGTGCATCATTTTTTGCATATTTTTTTTTAAATTATAGCCATTTTCCAAAATGTTGTAAAATCATGTTTGTCCTCAAAATTCTACAGACAATACCCCGTAATGACAATGTAGAAAAAAAATCGTATGTGCATAAGTATTCAGTTTTTACACAATACCTTGTTGATGCACCTTTGGCAGAAATTAAAGCCTCAAGTATTTTTGAATATGATGCCACAAGCTTGGCACACCTATCTCTAAGCAGTTTTGCCCATTACTTGTTGCAGCACCTTTCAAGTTCCATCAAGTTTGATGGGAAGCGTTGGTTTTCATTCAGAATGTTTCTGTACATTGCTGCATTCATCTTAGTTTAGTCAGGGAGGTGACCAAGAATTGTATGGTCACTGTCAGAGCTACAACATTCCTCTGTGGCGAGAGGAGTACCTTCTAGAAGGACAACCATCTTCGCAGCAATCTACCAATCAGGCTTGCATGGTATAGTAGCCAGACGGAACACATTTCTTCGTAAAAAGTTTGCCAAAATGCACCTATAAGATTGGATCAGACAATGGGAACCTAAATTCTCTGGTCTGATGAGAAAAAGGCTGAATTCTTTGGGGTGAATGCCAGGCCTCATGTTTGGAGGAAACAAAGCAACGGCCATCACCACGCTAATACAATCCCTACAGCCAAGCATGGTGGTGACAGTATAATGCGGTGGGGATTTTTTTTCAGCAGCAGGAACTAAGAGACTCGTCACAATAGAGGGAAATATGAATGCAGCAATATACAGAAACATCTTGGATGAAAACCAACCTGACGGAATTTGAGAGGTGCTGCAAAGAGGAATGAGCAAAATTGACTAAAGCATTGTATTTAAAAATATTTGAGGCTGTAATTGCTGCTAAAGCTGCATCATTAAAGTACTGATGAAAAAATGTTGTGTATACCTCTACATGTGAATTTTATTTTTTTATAAGTTAGCAAAATAAAAACTTCACATTGTCCTCATGGGACATTGTGTGTATAATTTTGAGATCAAAAATTAATATATTCCATTTTAAAATAAGTCTACGCAACATAACAAAATGTGGAAAGAGTGAAGCGCTGTGAATACTTCTTGGATACACTGTATACCTGTATGTGTCACCCTCCAGTTCCTTTAAGTAGAAAACCTTCAGTTCTCCCACATCTTTGTTTTTGACAAACATCTGAATGATCTCCATGCCAGTGACTGGAACCTTCCCCACCAGGGTCGCCTTTTTACTCCTGCTTTTTAAATCGTCCGTCTCTGTAAAACTGAAACAAAACTTTTTTGGTCAGTTTGTAAGTCAGATTAAGCAATCAAAAATACTACAGTGGAACCTCGATTTACAAACTTCTCAATGTACAAATGTTATGAATTACAAACTACAGGCCGAATAAAAATATGCTTTGGTGCGCAAACCTTGTCAGTGTGTGGGAATGTGTCATCCACCCATTGTGTGTCCCACAACGCAGCCATGTTGTGCTAGGCAGCACATCCATTGTGGGTGGGCTAATCAATCATTCAGTCAGCAGAGCACTGTGCTGCTGTTAGCTACAATAGACTAGTTTCGCTATCACATTATGAGTCCAAAGAAAGAAATGGACAAGCAATGTGTGGTTTAACTACATTCAGGAATTATTCACAGCATTGTTGACACTGCTTCTTCACCCTCCCCCTCCCATGTGCTGCACAAAAAGATGGATTTTGTCTTTAGTTACTTATCATTGCAGCCACCTGGCTGTTAAAGTGAAGGAATTATGGGATTTCAAACTATGAATGCACCACAGGGTTAATGTATGTTGGCTGCAAATGGGTACAGTTCAGCTACTTCTTGTTTTGACTTTGTTAATAAATAGAAAGTTGATCCATCACCCCCTTGTTATGTTTGTTTAATTTACAGTACTGTATAACCAAATTATGTTGTAACAATGTTTATTGGTTGTGAAGTGGCCAATAGAGCCAAATGTTATTTTGTATTTATGTTCCCGTGTGGATGCACCCCGGTAGTGTCAAGGGAAATGGATAAACAGTGACGTCACACGCCAGTTTGACACACCACTTCGTCACAGTATCAACACGTGGCAGGCTCTTAACAGAAAATCATATATAAGATATCACAGATAACTAAAGTGAGTAAATGTTTGTAAAGGAAAGTTAAAATGTAGGTGTTCTGCTCTTTATAGTCGGCAATAAATCAATATTTACGTGAGCTTATTTTTGTGTTGTCACGGCGTGCAGTTGGTCTGAGGAAGCCCATCTTCATTCGGCGAGGAAATCCCACAACCAGTTGCACTCTTGATAGGCGAAGAGAGGTATGTTAATTAAGAATAGCAGTGAAATGAAGTGAGTTATATTTATATAGCACTTTTCTCTAGTGGCACAAAGCGCTTTTACATAATGTAATCCAATATCTAAGTTACATTTATACCAGTGTGGGTGAGACTGGGAGGAGGTGGGTAAAGTGTCTTGCCCAAGGACACAAAGGCAGTGACTTGGATGGCGGAAGCGGGGATCGAACCTGGAACCCTCAAGTATTTGGCACCACCAACCAAGCTATGACCGCAATATAGTGGCGTGCCATTTATTTATTTCACGGTGAAAATATGTGCCTGTGTGTTAGTCAGGTCAATTTGTTTTTCTGCTTATGTTACGATGTGATTTTCTTTTGTTTTGTTTTAGTTTCACAGTACCACAGTTGTGAGCCTTCAGGGCCAGAAAGGACTTCTCTGCTGGCCTAAAATAACCAGAAAAAATGATCATAATTAAAGATAAAATGATTTTTTTATTTACTTTCCCTAAATATCTAAAAGTATTTATATTCTCTTCATGTCATATTAAGTTCATTCCAGTGCTGTTGTTTTTAGTTTTAGTTTGTATCAAATCAGAATTCAGCTAGCTTATGTTGCCATACTGTAGGAAATCTGCCAAGGGCCTTCAGAATTGTTGTCAGTAAGGCATTTTAGATTGCCTCACGTTGAACTTAACGTTTACGCATCCTGTGACGGGCTACTCATCGGGACCATTAGCGGATGAATTTGAGAACACATACAGTTGATAGACAGTTGCGATAGCCAATCAGATCACGAGTTGTTGATCGTAGCCCATCCAAGTAGCCTGATGTTAACGAGACTGTGATTGGATACTCACTTGTCACTGCAAAGTGAGTATCCATCACAAGCCACGCCGAGATAGCAGAGAAGGAGAACAAAACTTTGATTAGGTGGCAGACATATATTTGCAAGGCCATTTTCAAGAAGGATATTTAAACAGAAACTACATCTTGTGAGACGATGTCGGCCAATCCCGGAAGTTAGTTTAGCTGTTCTGGCGATGAAATGGGGACTGGCGTCGAATAGTTCCGACTAACTGTGAGTTGAAATATAAATTTTTTTCACTTCTAATGTTTTTTGCAATTTTAATTTTAACAGTAACACGTAAGATGTTTTAATTGTTAATGAGTTTTAATTGATTTCCTAAATGCTGCAGAAAAAAATAAGTTTTGTATAATGCTGATGTGATCCAATGCCCAGTAGGACGTAATTGTATTTCTGTATAGTAATTTCCCAGCAATGGTCATGTGGTGAAATCAATTATGGTATTTTGATTAATCTTTGAAGTTGGACATCACTGAAGGCCTCGGTGGGAAATGCATGGCCCGCCACTGCGGTACAACAATGTATCAAAGACCAAGTGAGAACTAAAAATTGTACCCGCCCAACTCAACGCTGGTGCTTAGTGAGGCTAATGGTTGCTACACGAGGTTCCACTGTATTTTCACTCTTCAGTCTTACAGTCCACTAGAATCGTTTGGTGGATGTGCCAATTATAACCCTCTTGAGGAAAAATGTGCATTATTCCCTCCTACAGATTTGGAGTGGAACTGTATCCCACGACACAAACATGTTTGGACATGGCAGAGGCCAGGGCTCCACTGCTACTTCAACAATTTGATATTTGAATATTGCATAAGAGTAAAAATAAAGGAAAATATATAAAAATTATGCTAAAAAAGGATAAGGCAACAATAAAATGTATGCATTCTTAAGAATATTTAGCAGATATTTTTCCGAGTACCTCTGTGCCGTCTTTTCATCGGCCGTCGTGACAGAAATGTCAGCGCATGATAGGGAAGACTTGGCTCTAGGTTTTTCCGTCCATTTTATCTCTGTGATTCCTCTCCGGGATCCTGCGAGACGAGGGCTGCTACAGGAGATACTTGGAGTGATAGAGGGAAGATTGAGCAAATCTCTTCTTACAACTTTAGAGTCGTCTTCTTCAATAAAACTGAAACAAAAAAAAGGTGAATCATGATGGGAATGCGAATGTATGTCAATGTGAGATGTACCTCTGTGCCACTGCCTCATCAGCAGTTGAAGCAGGGATGTCTGTGCACGATGCCGAGGTCTTTCTTGGTTTTTCTTTGCATTTTGTCTCAGGGATGGCATTCAGAGAGTCTACTCTTGCTGGAGGACGAGGACTTTCAGAATGCACAATGGCAGGAAGATTGAATAAGTGTCTTAAGGTGACTCTGGATTCATTTGTTTTTGTAAGACTGAAAGAATGATTAAAATACACATCAATAAAGCACATTTTTTTAAAATAAGATGTTTTGAGTGTTATACCTCTGTGCTGCTGCTTCATCAGCAGTTGCAACGGAATGGTCTGTGCATGATTGTACAGAAGCTCTTGATCGAAACCCTTTAATAAATGTTGTCTCAGTGAGGACTTTCCCTGATCCTGATCGAGTCGTAAGACTGTCTGTGTCAGACGGGGCGCCATTAACAATGGCAGAGGGATCAAAAAGGCTCCTGCGCAACGAGGACTCCGGATGGCAATACGGCACAGGCCACAGTAGCGGCAAAGTCGCTTGCCTGCTGGCAACCACAGAAGAGGGGTCTTTTTTCTTTCGCTTAGAGATTGGCTTTCCACTGTCTGCTGTGCGCCTCAGAGGATCCATGGTGGGGTAACTGTGACTTTGGCTGGGAAGTGGCAGTGAACATGCTGCAGTAATATCAGCAAAACTCACAACATGTGTCGTGATGGTGTACTATGCACATTTGCCCTGATCTTCTAAAGGAAAAGCACATTCATTAGTGACTAATATTAGTCCCCAATATGCATCATTAAGGTGTACATATTACCAATGTTGGCATTACTTTGTTTAATTGCTTATGTTAACATATACTCTGTTGAATTAAAGCATTGTATATTAGGACCATACCACCAGCATCAGTAGGTGGAAAATATTTTTTGGAATATATCTTAATGGTATAGTTTAGACCAGTGGTTCTCAAATGGGGGTACGCGTACCCTTGGGGGTACTTGAAGGTATGCCAAGGGGTATGTGAGATTTTTTTTTTAATTTCTAAAAGGGGGAGTGGCCATCCACAACCTGAGGGTCCCTGGTTCAATCCCCACATAGTACCAACCTCGTCACGTCCATTGTGTCCTGAGCAAGACACTTCACCCTTGCTCCTGATGGGTGCTGGTTAGCGCTTTGCATGGCAGCTCCCTCCATCAGTGTGTGAATGTGTGTGTGAATGGGTAAATGTGGAAGTAATGTCTAAGCGCTTTGAGTACCTTGAAGGTAGAAAAGCGCTATACAAGTACAACCCATTTATTATGTATCATTTATATTTATTGAATAATACTTAATAATAATAATAGTAATAATGGATTAGATTTATAGCACGCTTTTCTATTATTATACACCCAAAGCGCTCACAGAGAAGTGGGAACCCATCATTCATTCACACCTGGTGGTGGTAAGCTTCATCTGTAGCCATAGCTTCCCTGGGGTAGACTAACGGAAGTGTGGCTGCCAGTTTGCGCCTACGGCCCCTCCGACCACCACCTATCATTCATTCACCAGTGTGAGCGGCACCGGGGGCAAGGGTGAAGTGTCCTGCCCAAAGACACGGCAGCAATTTGGATGTCAATAGGCGGGGAGCGAACCTGCAACCCTCAAGTTTCTGGCACAGCCACTCTACCCACTACGCCATGCCGCCCCTTCAACACAATATGAATGAAAGTTCATAAACTGTGAAAAGAAATGTAACAATGCAATATTCAGTGTTGACAGCTAGATTTTTTGTGGACATGTTCCATAAATATTGATGTTAAAGATTTATTTTATTGTGAAGAAATGTTTAGAATTAAGTTCAAGAATCCAGATGATCTCTATTACAATCCCCAAAGAGTTGATGATTACTTCTATGTGTAGAAATCTTTATTTATAATTGAATCACTTGTTTATTTTTCAACAAGTTTTTAGTTATTTTTATATATTTTATTCCAAATAGTTCAAGAAAGACCACTACAAATGAGCAATATTTTGCACTGTTATACAATTTAATAACTCAGAAACCGATGACATAGTGCTGTATTTTAATTCTTTATCTCTTTTTTTCAACCAAAAATGCTTGCTCTGATTAGGGGGCACTTGAATTAATAAAAATGTTCACAGGGGGTAAATCACTGAAAAAAGGTTGAGAACCACTGGTTTAGACGATTCTCCAATATATTTAAGCAACATGAGGGCCAATAAAACCTTAAAGGTATTCAATTTAGTTAATGTAGGCCAAACTTCACGTATTTACGATTAAAATAAATCAATTAGTTTCCACAAATGTAGCAAAAATTGGTTGTCACATTCAGTGAATAATTGAGTAAAATGTTGCGATTTATATGCTCACATAGTGTTTGGGTTACTATGATATAAAAAGGAATCTAACTAAATAACCATTTAAAATCACATTTAAAGACATTGTTTTTAAAAAAAAAGCTTAGCTAGCTAAAGTGTGTTAGCTGGTTAGCTAACGCTTAGCTCTGTGACGTCACTACTAGACTAAAATAAATCAGGATAAAGCACAACTTACCGGTTTTTACAAAAACAGCCTCTTTGTATACACGCGGCGCGCTTCGAATGGGCAAAAGTCGTCGTTCGTGTGGTTTATTTAAAAAGTATACACGTCACGAAAGAGTTCTCGCTGCTCCCCTCGAAGTGAAAAGTTGAAGGGCTTTTCGTGTTACCTGCTGTGCGGTTGCCGTTGGCAACACGCGCAACTTGGAATTCCGGAGCTGTTTTCCTGACCGTGAACGTCACTTTATGACGCCGTGAGCTTTGCTCTTGGACTTTTGCACCTCGGACAGCTTCTCGGTTTTGGATGTAGAGCAACGGGACAAAAAAAACAAAACAGAAAGGCCACCAAGAGGACAACAATCAGTGAGTTTGGTCAAATATGACTCGTGTTTATACAGTTACTTACCTGCCCTTTGCTTTTATTTATTTGTGTTGTAAGTCATTCCACCATCTTTGGTGCTCATATGTTAAAGGCCAGTATCAAAATCAAACATGTTCCCAACAGATGGCCTCATAAGCAAAGCATGGCTTGGCTGTAGACGAACATAATGTATGCCACTGGGCATTTACTCTCATAAATCCCAATACTCTACACCAGGGGTAGGGAACCTATGGCTCGCGAACCAGATGTGACTCTTTTGATGACTGCATCTGGCTATCAGATAAATCTTAGCTGACATTGCTTAACACAATAAGTAATGAATAAATATGCTGGTAATCACAGTGTAATAAATAACGTTCAAAATATAAAACATCCTCATGCAATTGAATCAATCCATCCGCTTCTACCGCACCTGTTTAGGAAGTTGCATTAATGGTAAAAAGTATTTTATTTATTATTGGTTAGCTTCAGAATAACAAAAATAATAAGAGACTTATTATACTCTAAAAAATTTGGTCTTACTTAAAAAAAAGTGCACATTTAGCTGTATTCAGAGTTAAAAAATAGATGGAAATACATGTTTTAAATATTTGTCTTTCATGGCTCTCTCAACCAAAAAGGTTCCCAACCCCTGCTCTACACTAACAGATGAAAGCCTGAGAGGTTAGTTGTTCTACCAATAGGGTTTATGTATAAAGAAACTTATTTATGTATAAAGAAACTTATTTAAAGGCCTACTTATATGAGATTTTCTTATTCAAACAGGACAGCAGGTCCATTCTATGTGTCATACTTGATCATTTCGCCATATTTCCATATTTTTGCTGAAAGGATTTAGCAGAGAACATCCACGATAAAGTTCGCAACTTTCGGTGCTAACAGAAAAGCCCTGCCTCTACCGGAAGTTGCAGACGATGACGTCACATGTTGATGGCTCCTCACATCTTCACATTGTCTTTAATGGGAGCCTCCAACAAAAACAGCTATTTGGACCTTCAGATGTTTTTAGACACATTAACTAGGATAATTCTGGGAAATCCCTTATCTTTCTATTGTGTTGCTAGTGTTTTAGTGAGTTTAACAGTACTTGATAGTCGGAGGTGTGTGTCCACGGGTGTGTTGACGCGCAGTGTCTCAGGGCAGTGGACGGCAGCTTTATGGGCGGCACAAGCTCAGCTGGTCTCCGGTAAGAAGCACCTTTTTACCACAATTTTCTCACCGAAACCTGCTGGTTGACATTCGGTTGGGATCCATGTTCGCTCTGATCCATACTAAGTTTCACCTCCGTGAATTTTAAACAAGGAATCACCGTGTGTTTGTGTGGCTAAAGGCTAAAGCTTTCCAACTCCATCTTTCTACTTTGACTTCTCCATTATTAATTGAACAAATAGCAAAAGATTCAGCAACACAGATGTCCAAAATACTGTGTAATTATGCGGTTATAGCAGACGATTTTTAGCTGTGTGTGTGCGTAGAATTTAAAATTGCAATTTCGTAAACTAAAAAGGCCGTATTGGCATGTGTTGCAATGTTAATATTTCATCATTGATATATAAACTATCAGACTGCGTGGTGGGTAGTAGTGGGTTTCAGTAGACCTTTAACCTTTGAAAACCAATTGATTGCTCTCTAAACCATTTTTTTTTTTGCTGTGAGATACAGTTTGGAAACTGCATACCAGTGATTATAATCTGCAAATAATGAGCCGTTGTTTTGTGTCGGTGCTGTCTAGAGCTTGGCAGAGTAATTATGTTATACCATATCAGTAGGTGGAAGCTGGTAGCTAATTGCTTTGTAAATGTCGGTAACACGTCGTGTGAGATGACGAAGGTTTGTCGTGATCACAATATGCAGAAAACACTGGGAGGCAGCGTGAAGGTAAAATGTATCTAATGCTTAAACCAAAAAAATAAACAAAAGGTGAGTGCCCCTAAAAAAGGCATTGAAGCTTAGGGATGGCTACGGCGAACAAAACTAAAACTGAACTGGTTACAAAGTAAACAAAAACAGAATGCTGGATGCTGGATGACAGCAAAAACTTACAGCGCGTGGAGCAGAGACGGCGTCCACAAAGGACATCCATACATGACATGACAACAGTGTCCACACAAAAAAGTATAGCAACAACTTAAATATTCTAGATTGCTAAAACAAAGCAGGTGCGGGGAATAGCGCCAAAGGAAGACATGAAACTGCAACAGGAAAAGCCATCAAAATAGATACTAAAACACTGCATGTGAGCACAACCAAAAAACTCAAAATTAGTGACAGCTTGATGTCACAGTACACCTTACTTTGAGACAATAGCTATTGTGATGCATAGTTGTTTATGGTTTAAATTCATATCCGACAATTGCCACAACGACTTTTTATTGTCTACTGACTTTCATTTCCTAATGATTTCTGATGGTGGTGTGCTTTTGGATTTTTTTCGATGTAAAAAATGTGCCTTGGCTTCAAAAAGGTTGAATTTCATTTCCTAATGATTTCTGATGGTGGTGTGCTTTTGGATTTTTTTCGATGTAAAAAATGTGCCTTGGCTTAAAAAAGGTAGAAAAACACTGCCCTAAACGACATGGATATTGTTAAATACGTTGTAAAGTTGCCCACAATAATAGTGTCAACGCTCGAGTCACCTTATAGTATCTAACATGGGCTTTCTGCTTATTTAATTGTCTTGGTTCTAATATAGGTTTATTGTTCAATGCAAAGGCCAATTGTATTAAACATAAAGAAAACACATTTTTGTCAAAATTAACAAGCTAACTCATGTGGATAATCACACACAAATCATCTCAATAATCGTGAAGACACTTAGATTAATCATGCACTGTATTTTGATTGCACCAGCTCTTTTATCCTAACCTCCATACAGATCAATGCATATGTCAGTACAAAAATGACTAAGGAAACTCACTCCAAAATACAGCCTGACTGAACTTTACATAAAACTGTTACCAAGTTTTGTGCAAATAAATGACATGCATTCAAGTAAAATGTTTAAAAACATTTCCTGGATGGCATTCTTACAATACAATTTCATTTGGGTACAAACCACCTGTGAAATATTATTCCCCAAATTCCAAAACGGGAATAATCCGATTTTAAGTAGTAATCATTTAACAGCCCTAGTTTTATTTATTTATTTTTCTTTTTAAATTTCATGATCCCCTCTCTTTCAAGGTTTTTACAGTTATGCTTACACTTTGTTTTTAACCTCACTGACACCCATAACTGAACATTTAACCCGAGGCACTGTATTTTTGGCCAAACGGTCATCAAAACCCCTATTTTGTGTCTTTGCCACTTAAAAGAAATCAGGGGTTATTTTGCCAAAAAAAGTGCATGAACACAAAATATATTAGTATTGTTAAAAAATGTTTGAAGTTTTTTAATCACACATTTATTTAACCGTTTTGGGATGAAAGGCTTGAAAGTGTTCTCTGGTGTCATAAAGCAGTGTTTTTCAACCAGTGTGCTGAGGCACAAACTAGTGCCGTGAGATTATATAGTTTCACCTATTTGGGTTAAAAATATTTTTTGAAAACCAGTATATATAATCCGCAAATAATGTGCTGTTGTTGAGTGTCGGTGCTGTCTAGAGCTCGGCAGAGTAACCATGTTTTTCTCCTCAATATCAGTGGAAGCTGGTAGCTAATTGCTTTGTAGATGTCGGAACACGTCGTGTGAGATGACGATGGTTTGTCGTGATCACAATATGCAGATGACAGCGGTAGGCAGCGTGCAGGTAAAAAGGTATCTAATGCTTAAACCAAAAATAAACAAAATGTGAGTGCCCCTAAGAAAAGGCATTAAAGCTTAGGGATGGATGGCTATGCAGAACGAAACAAAAACTGAACTGGCGACAAAGTAAACAAAAACAGAATGCTGGACGACTGCAGAGACTTACAGCGTGTGAAGCAGATGGCGTCCACAGTCTACATCCGCACATGACATGACAATGAACAATGTCCACACAAAAAAAGATAAATAGCCTTGATTGCTATAATAAAGCAGGTGCGGGGAATAGCGCTCAAAGGAAGACATGAAACTGCAACAGGAAAATACCAAAAAACATGAAACGCCATCAAAATAGGACCACAAGACAAGAACTAAAACACTGTGCACGTGAGCACAACCCAAAAACTCAAAATAAGTCACGGTGTGATGTGACAGGTGGTGACAGTACACCTACTTTGAGACAAGCGCTATAGTGATGCATAGTTGGTTATGGTTTAAATTCATAGCCAACAATTACAACAACAACTTTTTACCGTCTACTGAGTTTCATTTCTTAATGATTTTTGCTAGTGGTGTACCTCCGGATTTTTTCAATAAAAAAATTGTACCTTGGCTCAAAAAAGGTTAAAAAACACTGTCACAAACTCTAACTCAGTTTGTATTATCAAAATATGAACTTACTCATCAGGAAGTCCAGTATGACCAGGTCCATAAAATCCACCAGTCTGGTACCTTTGTCGTATGGAGCTGTCTTTTTGATGGTGGAGCAGTAGTCTGGTTCTGTCTCCCATCTTAAAAAGTACATTGTTTGTCACACAAAGCACACGCCCTTTTGTCGTGCTACGATACAACAATGCAGCCGCTCACTTTGCTAGTTTACTGCGGCTATAGGAGCGTCTCCAGGGGGACCTCCAGCTCCTCCGGGTTGCCAGGGAGAGGTCGGGCAGCATGAGGGCCAAGGAGGCCTCAAGGTTCCTGGGCCGGCCACAGATGGCATGCTCTGTTGAACAGTAGTAAGAGCACCGGCCGTAGAAGCACACGTTTCCCACTAGGGGGAGCCGCAAGAGCACACAGAGGCGAAATAAATTGCTGGGTGAACATGCTAATATAATAACAAACTCCATCAGTAGTCCACAACATCATGTTTCTAATTTTTTTTTCAAATCACTGAGGAGTCTTTTTTTGTCGTGGTCAGATGCAAAAATATTGGTAATTTTTTGAGAATTTACCTTGGTATTAAAGTATCTACAGTGGCACCTCAGTTTATATTAGTAATCCGTTGCAGTATGAACAACAAAGACCACATCTGGGCAACTTTTCTCCTTAAAAAATGATGTAATTCTAACCTAAAAAGGTATTAATTAATCAGGGCGCGGGAGCTGTGTGGAGTTTGCATGTTCTCCCCGTGACTGCGTGGGGTATGCCGGCTTCCTCCCACCTCGAAAGACATGCACCTGGGGTCTAGGTTAATTGGCAACACTAAATTGGCCCTAGTGGGTGAATGTGAGTGTGAATGTTGTCTATCTGTGTTGGCCCTGCGATGAGGTGGAGACTTGTCCAGGGTGTACCCGGCTAACGCCCGAATGCAGCTGAGAAAGGCTTCAGCACCCTCCTCGACCCTGTGAGGGACAAATGGTAGAAAATGGATGGATGGATGCGGAAAACAATGTAAAATATAGAGCAATGGATAAATAAACATTATTTTACTTTCACTATAAACTGTTGTTGGTGAAGATTTGATAGTGTTTCACACATTCTTTATCACAGTGTGCTGGCATTGCAGCTTTTTTTGGTTGTGGTTTATTTCAAAAAGCAGCCACAGATAGGTTCCACAAAGGGTGGAAATATTTGTGTGGGCATTTCATTCCACGAAATAATATTCTGGAAACTAGTTTGCTAATGGCAATCCTTGGCCGTATGAAAACCGTATGAAAACATTTGGCAAAACGTTTTTTGAAAACTGAGGTACCACTGTACCCAAGTTACCTCAAGGTCAATATAAACATCTTTTGTGCCACTGTGGAAAGCTCTAGATTAGATCAGGGATATTAAAATACATTTTTTGGGGGGCATATTTCCAGAAAGCTAAGGACCGCTGACCAGACTTCTCCCTTTCATTATTATTATTTTGTGTATTGCAAAGAACCACTGTCTTCTATATTGGACATTTGATTGTGGTCTGTTAATTTTGTCAGAAATAAGGGAACGCTGTGCTATTTTTAAGGACCTGCAAAAAAGCTAGTCAAAGATCCATCTCTATGACAGCCCTTTGTGTTTTTAAGTATCTGCTGCAGTTTTTTTTAATTGAACTCACAGGCCAGCAGTTGAATAGCCTACATTTTAACCTATACTACTTTTTTACTAAATAAGTTTACCAACTGAAGTAAATAAGCTACAACAAAACCTTAGTTACATAAATCACATTACGTAAAAAAAACATTTCTACCTACCAAAAATGAGAGGACTCAAAGGGACGCCTCGAGGAATGCTTCAGTTGTGTAAATAATAAGTTTGGATCCCAGTGTTCTATCTTTGCTAGCAAGGTTAACTGTCAACACAAGGATATTCCATTGTGCTTACAGTGGTCCAAGGTCCACTACACAACAAGAGTACTCTAGTCTTTTAAGGAATTTGCTGCAAAAATGTTTGTCTCAAAGTTTTCAACTATAAACTCAGTGTGCAGTGTGGTGTCATTCCCCCATAAGGAATGTACAGCATTAGCTTGCCTGGATTTTGTTATTTTAAATAACTGCTGTCACATTTTCGGTAGTATGTTGTTTTCTTGTCAGCTCATTGCCCTGAAAAGTATTTTTCAATAGCCCCAATTAGAAAGCGTATTAATGTAGAAAAGGGGAGGCCTTTAATCCCAGGAACACCATTTCTACCGCCAAGCATGGTGGTGGTGGTAGTATTATGCTCTGGACCTGTTTTGCTGCCAATGGAACTGGTGCTTTACAGAGAGTAAATGGGACAATGGAAAAGGAGGATTACCTCCAAATTCTTCAGGGCAAGCTAAAACCATCAGCCCGGATGTTGGGTCTTGAGCGCATGCAGTTGGGTGTTCCAACAGGCCAATGACCCCAAACACACATCAAAAGTGGTAAAGGAATGGCTAAATCAGGCTAAAATTAAGATTTTACAATGTCCTTCCCAAAGTCCTGACTTAAATGTGTGGACAATGCTGAAGAAACAAGTCCATGTCGGAAAACCAACAAATTTAGCTGAACTGCACCAATTTTGTCAAGAGGAGTGGTCAATAATTGAACCAGAAGCTTGTGGATGGCTACCAAAAGCGCGTTATTTCAGTGAAACTTGCCAATGGACATGTAACCTAATATTAACATTGCTGTATGTATACTTTTGATTTGGTCACATTTTCAATAGACCCATAATTAATTCATAAAAGAACCAAACTTAATGAATGTTTTTTGTGACCAACAAGTATGTGATCCAATCACTCTGTCACAAAAAAATAAGAGTTGTAGAAATAATTGGAAACTCAAGACAGCCATGACATTATGTTCGGTACAAGTGTATGTAAACTTTTGATCACGATTGTATACATCAACCTGTTCTGTGCCATGAACAAGTATTTTGTCGCTTTGACTGACCTGACCACAAGCGCTGTATATAAAGTTCCAAAATATTGTAGTCTGTATTGCCATATTGACATTGCTCTATGTGGTGTTGAAAGCAAAAAATACCGGGAGAGTTAAAGAACGTCCGGGCCAGCTTGAGATCGGTGGTGATGTTTTTGATCTCTTTGACAACATCCACTTGCCTCCCGACGGCAGGAGGGACTCTCCTGTAACCCAAAATCCTGCAGAGAATAGACAATATGAAGTGACAGAAAAGATAAGGAGATTTGTGATGAAATGACAGCATAGGCAGTATTACAGGTTAACATGCCACTGTGCATTTTGCCCTTTTCATTCATTTTCATTTGTCCTTTGTACCTGTCCAAGTGAAAGGCTGCGATTTCAGCGTTGTGACGCTCGAAATCGGAGAAGTAGTAGAGATTGTAGTCGGTTTCGTCATCTCTCTCCTGCCTGCAAGCGCAGAAAAGAAATACTGTAAGTCAAATTTGGGTAAAAACTTGTTTGTTTGTTTTTCTGTTGCCAAAGCATACTGTCAAAAATGCAAAATATTAGAAATATTGTTGACCTGAAATTGTATTAAGGTTGTCCAAAGACCAATATTTTTGCTACCAGTACCAAAATGTATTTCAATACTAATAAAGGGGACCACAAAACATCATTATTGGCTTCATTTTGACCAAAAATCTTATGATACATTAAAACATGTTTCTTATTGCAATCACATAAGAATTTTGGCACAAAATAAGACAGGGCAAGTTTTTTTTAGAGCATAATTCGTACACAAGGCAATTCAAAATGCTTTACAGAAAATTAATAGGTAAAAATAGGCAGAAAATACAATCAAAAAACAATCTTAATCTATTAACTAAATAATTATTTATTAATGTACTGTTTGTTAAAATTTCAATCAAAGAGTGTTGAAATATGCACAATTAAGTCAATGTGTTCAGCTTGGATTTAAACATTGCCAACCTTGAGGCCCGTCTCACATCTTTAGGAAGACATGCCAGGTTTTAAAAGCATAAAACAAACTACATTTCACCATGTTTGGTCTTGACTCTAGGCACCAGCAAAAGACCACTGTCTGAGGTTCTCAGAGCTTGAGATGGTTTATATGGCTTTATCTAACATGTCAGATGTACAAAACCCAAAACCAGTGAAGTTTGCACGTTGTGTAAATTGTAAATAAAAACAGAATACAATTTGCAAATCCTTTTCAATCTATATTCAATTGAATACACTGCAAAGACAAGATACTTAATGTTTGAACTGGTAAACTTTTGTTATTTTGGGGAAATATTAGCTCCTTTGGAATTTGATGCCTGCAACATGTTTAAAAAAAGCTGGCATAAGTGGCAAAAAAGACTGAGAAAGTTGATGAATGCTCATCAAACACTTATTTAGAACATCCCACAGGTGAACAGGCTAATTGGGAACAGGTAAGTGCCATAATTGGGTATAAAATCAGTTTCCATGAAATGCTCAGTCATTCATAAACAAGGATGGGGCGAGGGTCACCACGTTGTGAACAAATGTGTGAGCAAATTGTCGAACTGTTTAAGTAGAAGCATTTGTCAACAAGCTATTGCAATCAACGGCCCGTAATATCATCAAAAGGTTTAGAGAATCTGGAGAAATCACTGCACGTAAGCTGCAAGGCCGAAAAACAATATTAAATGCCCGTGACCTTCGATCACTCAGGCGGTACTGCATCAAAAAGCAACATCAATTTGTAAAGGATATCACCACATGGGTTAAGGAACACTTCAGAAAACTACTGTCAGTAACTACAGTTTGTTGCGACATCTGTAAGTGCAAGTTAAAATTATACTATGCAAAGCCAAAGCAATTTATCAACAACACTCATCTAGGATGGACTGATGCAAAGTGGAAAAGTTTTCTGTGGTCTGATGAGTCCACATTTGAAATTGGTTTAACTGTAATGACAGACAGGTCGAAGAAAACACAGAAATGATATGATAAAGCAGCATCGATAATCAAGAGTGTGGCCTCTGCTGTGAGCGGGCTTGTTTACATGGTGAGTTAGACCAAACATTTTAAGGACAGCACTTTAGCTTGCCTGTCATTGGCTACATCTACATGCGCATTCAAGTCCCTTGTTATGATCAAACAGTCAAAGTCTGTCTACACAACTGAAAGTAATTCCATAACATCATCAATAAATGAATTTGAATTCTATGGTGTTTTTTAGATGGTGATTTAAAGTATGGATGGTTGTTTTATCTCCATTTTGAATGACATACTCAAATGATTAAAAAATAAAAAAAAATAAAAAAAATGACAATTTGTGTGTGCGTATGTTTTACTTGAATGTGGCACAAATACCCCTCTGGTTTTGTTGTGTCTCAAACAAATAGTTAAAGTGAGGCGGGCTAGTTTCAATCAGAACTGCATTTGCTGTGTTTATGTGGAGCCATGTCTCTGTTAAAAACATCAAATCGAGATTGTAAGAGGAAATATAATTATTAATTAAGAATTATTTATTACTTAAAGATCTGACAATGTTTGAAATTAGCTGGAGTTACCCTGTACATTGTATTATTCAAAGGAATGTGGATTACATTTCTCTGATCAGATCATTTAACTGTCCTTTAACTAATCAATGTGCTTTGATTGTCGTTATTGTTTTAGAAGATAGCCCTTTAATTTTGGGCCTATGGTTGTTGTGACGTTTATCAGAGGCCCTTTGCATCCTCAACAACAGCTTTGATGCTGTTGGGGGAATAACAGCTACGGGCACCGCTGGCAGGGCCAGGTTGGGACATCTTTGGTTAGTTGAAGAGGCTAAGGAGGAAGAGGGGCGCAATATTTTTTTGATGAACGACTTCTTGATCGTGCCATGTCCGGAGTAAGGGGAATCATTTTAATCCCTGATTTCACCAAGCCTTCAGGATGGTCAGGAAGTCTCATGGGTGACTGTGGAGAGGAGAAAGACCGTGAAGCATCTCTGGAGGGGAGGGTGTATGTGCAGCAGGTGGGATAGATGTTTTTGGTGCGGGCCGGGATTACGGTGGTGATGAGTTTACTGCATCAGAATCCTTTATTCGAGATACAAGAGGTGCCGCTGTGGTTGCTTTGGCTGAGTCCTTTGCTGAGTTCCAAGGTGGCAGCTGAGGAGGAGTTCTTCTTCCGCTCCCCTTCTCTCTTCTCTGGGGCAGCACAGGATCTGGTGCAGGCCTATTCCGATGCCTAAAGAAGGAGGTTATCCGTCGGTCGTCTCATTCCACCTCTATTCAGGTTCAGAGTCTTTCTTCTGAAACAGATCCTCTTTTTGCCAAAAGAGATTTAAATTGTCAAAAAAATTGAGTTCTCTGGACTGACATACTTAGGACAGCCATGCTGAATGTGTATATCCTTCTGTCAATGCTTGGAAGAGGTCCAGTGATAAATAAAGATATTTTCCACTTTATCAACACTCTCAAATAGTTTATTAAAGAGTTTCCTCAGGATTTCGGACTTTTGTTTTTTGATGTCCACGGCACCCACATGCACAATCAGCTGTTTGATTCCTTGATGTTTTTCCAAGACCTCAGGTGGCTACTTTGTGATGTCTGACACAGTTGATCTTGCAAAGCTGCTTGTAACCATTCTGTTCATGTTAGATATGCGGCAGTTTACTTTATTCCAGGTGAACGGCAAGGGACAACGTTCTGACTTGGTTTTGCTATAGGACCAAGTCCATTACAGGTGTCTTTACACAGTCTTGGAAAAGACCATCTGAAATCCCTCATTACCACTGGGAGTGTCTCATGGAGTCCTTTTTCACTTTCCAGTGAAAAAAATCCTTGCTTTTAGCGCACACATTTCTTGTTGATATTTCAAACAACTTTCATGGAGAGCCATTGTATTGGTTACTCCTTCAGTTATGTTTAGAGGGTTGTTGAACATGTCATTTTTTAGATAGATTTTAAAAAGGATAAAAGAATACAAAATTATTTAATTGAAAGCATAAAAATTATTCAGAGAGTTTTGGTTCACCTGAAAGAAAAGGAATAAACTTATATCCAAGACTTATTTGATGATTTGAAAGCAAATAAAGCAGCAAGCATACCGAAAACAGTTTGTATGTACGTGACCGTTGTTCCTAACGATTTACGGTACTATTTGCTAATCGTCATAGTAATTGTCATCTTCTTTAGGCAAAATACTATTGCTTCGGTTCACGGGCTCCGCTAAAATCAACCGAAACTTTAAATGATAATTAGAATACAAGAGACATTAATGTCATTCCCCATTTTATAAACGACACACCCCAATCATATAAACACATTACTGTCTGAGCAATTGTGCACTACAAGCTGTGCGCCCATAGCATAGAGTGATCGATATGAGTATATATTCCGAGGAATATGACGCGGAAGTGTTTTTACAATGTGTTCAAGGACCGCTAAACAGAGTAAGACACCACATCGCCCACGAGAACACTCTAATCAGTAAAGCATAAGAAAGAAACAAAATAGTAAAAATAACACGCAAAATAGTTGGCTTTCTAACAGGAGGTCTATTTCTTTTAATTATTTAAAAACAATATTTCAGTGTGTGTATAAGAATGTGTACTTTTTGGGCACATTCGACAATATCACTACGATAATGTTAACCGTAATAATTGAGGTCACAATAAACGTGATAATAAATGTTTATATCGTTTTATCCCTAGTTGTTACTTTGTCAACCGTGGTATTGTTTTAAAAGTTCCACTTTTTTTTTCTTATTTACTAAATACAGTTTGTATATTCATTATGTATTTAGTTAAATTTTACGCATTATGCCCCCGCATTGTCATTGCGTCTTAGTGGCAGAGTACATCAGGTTTTTTTAGACATATCTGTTCCACACTTATATAAGACTGTTCTGGTGCACTCAAGCAAAGCATCGAAAAACCCTAAAACTAAATAAAATGTTGAATAAAAAAATGTAAGGTTATATCTCCATTTTACCGAATCAACATACTTCATGGGTTTGAACATGGCCTTCCCATAGTTGGGAAATGACATCACCAGCTTCAGTTGTGTACCTCCGGTCTTCTGCACTGAAAAATAAGAAAGTGTTGTTATTAAAATAGAAAGACAGTGCTACTGTTTTTTCTCCACCAGCGTAACACCTCACAGGGTGCAATGGTGAAAAATAAATGCATCATCACCGAGATCTGACGCACACCTTGCAAACCCGACCTTTACATGATCAAATGTGATTGTTGAGAGTACAGACAAGCCCCCTGTGTGTCAGTGTTCCGATCTGTTTGAAACAGTAACCCTTAATTTTATTTTTACACGTGACTTTTGCTACATTTGTGCCGTGTCAAATGTTAGTGATGAGAAATTGTAATATGGTTATATACCTGTTATTGTGGCCAACATGATCACAGTTATCATTATTATCACAGTATTGTTGACTGTGCTCAAAACGTACTTATACACACAGTAAAATCTTTTAACCAAGTTGTATTTACATTAATTACATTGTTCTATTATTGCGTTTTTAAAAATGTTTATCTTCTGTTTTAATTTGTAAAGGTTTTAGCGTGCTTGATATTAAAGGAAAAATGGGTGTTGTTTGTAATGGGGAAAGGCGTTAATTTAGTCATGTTAACATTAAAGATACTGTTGCTTGGGATAACAGTGTACTAGCTGCTTCTTCCAGTAAAGAGAAGTATTCCCGTGAATTTTTCAAAGTGAGGATATCCCAGTTTTACAAAACTTAATAATTGAAACGGTAATACTAATTGTCAGGAATTTTATCACCGTAAATCAATATAATGGTGACTGTACATCCCTAGCCAGTGCGCATCGATCCATACTGATAGCATATTTGTTATAATAAACAAACCATGTTCTGTATATTTTTTTAGAAATACTTTGAGTTAACATTCAATAACTTTATTATCATACACAGATGATTTTAAGTTGTTTTGCAAGTTTAAAGAAATATTTTTCTTCCAAACTAAGACTTGTTTTGTTGACTTGTGGCATTATTAACATGAAATCTACAATAAATCTGATTCTATTTTTGAGACCAAGAGTTTATGATTAAAAAAAAAGTTCTGAAGACAGACAAAGATCTGATTACACACACAGATTGAGACACTGTTTTTCTCAGTCTACCAATTGTGGTCTACATCTGAGTCAGTGCTTGAAGAACTGGAATACCACGTACGCATTCAATCGCTTTATCACCAATTTATCGAGGCCTGTTAGAGATTAGAATAATTTTGGTTTAATTTCAAAACATACTGATCAAAACATACTGTTGTAACCCAGGTGTGCTGAAAACTGTGACAGTTCAGATTGGATAGGTTAGGATCATCTAACTGAAGTGTCTTGATGCTGCTTGCATCAAACTGACTCTGCGTTGGAAAGTGTCAGTTATTCTACACAACCGTGCCCTTTGTTCTGACCTTGCTCTCTCTTGACACCCGAACACCCTTACTAAGCTTGCATTTCCTCTGCAGGGTGTGAAGACCGGTAACTTTCAGAAGGTTGGGGTTAATTACAACTAATAGACAGCAGCAACTGCACCAAAAAAAACAATCAGTATCAACGCAACCAAAGGTCACTGAAATGTACCAACGCAATCGAGGGCTACTGCAAAGTACCAACGCGACCGAAGGCTACTGAAAAATGTGGCGAGTGGGTTGGATATTTTAGGACCCTTCACAATGAAAATGACGCGCTTGTTGAGGCCTCTTGACACGAGTAACAAGCATCAGAGTGGAATCTGCATTTGGAAAGTGTCCCTCCTAAACTGCGAGTGTCAGCTATTATACACGGCCCTGCTCTCAATTCTTCCCTTGCCCTCCCAGGATACCTCAACCTTTTTGACCTCTATTGTGCTGGCTGTGCTCCGCTTATTTTGATAAAAAAGTACTTCTATGTAAGGAAGTGAGTGTTGGTTGCAATGGGGTGGACAAGTCGCCACCTCATCGCAGTATTATTATAATAATTTCTTTTAAAAAAGGCTAAAGAAATTTATACACACATTTAAAAACAAATCTGTTATTAATAATTAGCATTAACATATGTTTTATTACTATATTTTTGCCATATAGTCAAGTGTTGCTGCTTAATGCACAATGTACTACGTTGAGGAATTTTTCAAGTGTCTATAGACTTTTAGTTTTTATTAAAAATGACTAGCAGCCAATTTAACATATTTTTCTGGTGTTATTTCAGAATGTACCCGCAGGGCTCGAATTTAACCACGGCAACCGCGGCACTTGCCGCGACCCGCTTGTGATTTGCTGTAATGCCCTAAAAAAATTGACCAGCATTTACGGCAACAACATGCCGTGACCGCCCTTGACTTTTTACTTGCTAACGGACTAGAGATGTAACAATAAACGGTATAATGAGAGACAGCGGTAAAAATCCAGACCTTTAAATTGTTAATTACCGAAAAGCCTTCATTTATTAATGCAACTGCTTACTCCCTGAATACTGAAGCGTCTGCGCATGCGCTCTAAAGCCGTTGGGCTCGGGAATCATGCACTTTGCTTTGAAGATGTCCCCCTTGAGCTAACGGAGCCGATCGATTCGTTTCATTTCGTGTCGATCGCTTCTACCTCCATGGAGACTAGGTGTGCGATTAAGAGCGAAGGAGGAGAACAATATTTGATGTTGCAGTTTCATTTCGTACATGCAGCTGGTGTGTCCTTCCGTCAGCTACTGGGACTGAGAGTTAGCATGTTAGTCTGTAGTTTGTTTACGGGGATGCTCACTCGTCCTTTAATTTAACTGCTAACTTTGTTAGTGTTCCAATAACATAATTACTACCTAAAATATTTTGTAATTTCATCGAATTGATCGCTGGCTGAGTTGTCGGTGATGCACAAAGATTGTGTGTTAGATGTGGAAGGTATCACACCACTTTGTTTATCTTGGCCAAACTGTTGCACTGAAGTACATGGTTGTTGTTGTAGAACAAAGCTTATAACTAATTCCTATATAACATATTTCTGCTCAAACTCTCAATGGAGCTGTCCTGATACAGCATGTACAGGTACACAGGGTTTCCCACACATTGATTTATTTGTGGCGGCCCGCCAGGAAAGAATTACGGGCGCCAAAAAAAAAAATATATATATATATATATATATATATATATACTCGCTCGACCGCTCATAAAAGCAATGGGACTCTGTCCGTGAATGGAGCTTGTAGTTACATATTGTATAAATATGTAAATGTTATATAAATATGTACATAAAGTGTTGTAATTATATTCCAACTCCGCGTTCTTCTTGGTCATCGCCGCCGGGGCGTCCATGATAACGTTGCTTGGATGACAACATATGTTGCTCCAAAACCTCTATGGACCATTCAGCATTAATGCTGCCTTGACAGATGTGTAAGTTACCCATGCCTTGGGCACTAATACACCCCCATACCATCACAGATGCTGGCTTTTGAACTTTGCGCCTATAATAATCTGGATGGTTATTTTCCTCTTTGTTCCAGAGGACACCACGTCCACAGTTTACAAATATTATTTAAAATGTGGACTAGTGAGACCACAGAACCCTTTTCCACTTTGCATCAGTCCATCTTAGATGAGCTCGGGCCCAGCCAAGCCGGCGGCGTTTCAGGATATTGTTTATAAATGGGTTTGGCTTTGCATAGTAGAGTTTTAACTTGCACTTACAGATGTAGCGACCAACTGTAGACAGTGTGGACAGTGGTTTTATGAAGTGTTTCCGAGCCCATGTGGCGATATCCTTTACACACTGATGTCGGTTTTTGATGCAGTACCACCTGAGGGATCAAAGGTCCGTAATGTCATCGCTTAGGTGCAGTGATTTCTCCAGATTCTCTGAACCTTTTGATGATTTTTGGGACCGTAGATGGTAAAATCCCTAAATTCCTTGCAATAGCTCGTTGAGAAATGTTGTTCTAAAACTGTTCGACAATTTGCTCACAAATTGGTGACCCTCACCCCATCCTTGTTTGTGAATTACTTAGCATTTCATGGAATCTGCTTTTATACCCAATCATGGCACCCACCTGTTCCCAATTATCCTGCACACCTGTGGGATTTTCCAAATAAGTGCTTTATGTGCATTTCTCAACTTTATCAGTATTTATTGCCACCTTTCCCATCTTCTTTGTCACGTGTTGCCGGCATCAAATTCTAAAGTTAATGATTATTTGCACAAAAAAAAAAAGTTTATCAGTTTGAACATCTCTTTGTAACATATTCAACTGAATATGGGTTGAAAATGATTTGCAAATATATTATTCCGTATATATTTACATCTAACACAATTTCCCTACTCATGGAAACGGGGTTTGTATATATATATATATATACATACATATATATATATATATATATATATATATATATATATATATATATATATATATATATATATATATAGATGTATATAAAAGAATGTTTGCCTTCATGCCCCTCCAACTTGCCTTGGTGCCCTAAAATATGAGCCCTCCTTTAACACTTGACTTGACCTTAAAAAGTTAGAATTCAAGGCCTGTACTCGTGTTGAGAGACGTTACTTTTTGTTCCTTGATGTCTGCGATGAAAGAGGCGAGCTGCAGCGGGCATAACGTCACACTTGCTTAGCGCTGCTGCTTCAGTTGGATTTTTTCTCCTTAAAAAAGACACCACTGCCATCTTTTAATATTTGTATATCTGGGATACATTAAAGGGGAACTACACTTTGGAATTTGGAATTTTGCCTATCATTCACAGCCCTTATGTAAGACGAGAACACATATGTTTTTCTTTCTTTTATGCATTCCATTCATTTTCTACCACTTGTCCCTTATGGGGGTGCATGTGATAAAAAGTCTGCTTACAATGGAGCCTATGGGAGTCACTGTATTCTGCCAACGAAGCCCTTAAAGCAGCACTAAATAACTTTTCAACTTTCTAAAAATATTTTTATACTTTTTGGGATGATATACAGACTTAACAACTAGTTAATTGACACTTCTGTCATGGCTTGAGGGGGTCTGTATCGCTTTCACTAGGACTAAGCAATTTTAAGGAGGTTGGCAGGGATTAGAGGTGGGAATCTTTGGCCAATTCTCGATTCGATTACGATTCTGTATTCAAATACAGTTTGTCTTCGTTAGCGCTTATCAAAACAATATCACTAATATTTGGTTAATATCTAAGTCACAAAATGTAAATGAAGTATTGTTGGCACTTTTTGGATGTTTTTTTATGAATAGAGGACCGCCCATTGGCTCTGCTGTTAGCAGACTTTTTAGTTACGTTTATTTACGAGTTAGAATGCATTTAAAAAATACATCTTCTATCATATCGTTTGCGAAGACTGTGAGCAATAGGCAAAATTCCAAAAAAGGGCATTTCCCCTTTAAAGTACCCGTAGAGTGGAAAAACATGTTGCCTCTACATTGAAGCTATTATCAAATACCGTATTTCCTTGAATAGCCGCCAGGCATGTAATATGCGCCTGCCTTGAATTACTGCCCAGTCAAACTCGCTCCCCAAATTTATTAGCACATGCTTACTTTTACCGTCGGGTCAAACGAGTGACGCTTCCCCTGTTGTCATTTTCAAAATGACGGAAAAGTTTTTTTCTTTGCTTTTACTATGTGTAAACCAGGGGTCTTGTTCTACAGCCATACAGATCACACTGATGGTTGTGATATAAAACAACTTTAACACTCTTACTAATATGTGCCACACTCTGTGAACCCACACCAAACACATTTCGGAAGAACATCAGCTCTGTAACACATTATAAACGCAACATAAGAATTACCCACAATGCCATGCATCCATGACTCTTGGCTATATTATACACCCCGCTAGCACCAAACCCCCCACACCCTATCCGTGCGTCGGTTGAGGTGGGCGGGGTTCGGGGCGCGTGTATAATATAGCCAAGAGTCATGGATGGATGGCATTGTGGGTAATTCTTATGTTGCGTTTAAAATGTCTTAGAGAGCCGATGTTCTCCAGAAATGTGTTTGGTGTGGGTTCACAGAGTGTGGCACATATTAGTAAGAGTGTTAAAGTTGTTTATATCACAACCATCACTGTAAAAGGTATGGCTGTTGACCAAGTATGCATTGCAATCTCGTATGAGAAGCAGTGAAATGCATGCGTCCGGCCGGCAAGCAGATAGTGTTGTGTAAAGGCGGTCGCGATGACATGTTGTAGAGCAGTGGTCCCCAACTACCGGGCCGCGGCCGCTGAATATTTTTTTATTATTTTTTTTTTTTAATCACAATACATTTTTTACTGCATGCCATTGGTAAGCACAGGGGTGAGAAGAGGTTTTAGATTAAGTAGCGCCCCGGCGGCTATTCAAGGAAATACGGTATGTCTGATTTATGACAACAAAAGACTTCCAAAGTTTGTGAAGAAATAGATATGATCAAATATCACCTATTCAGTGGCCTTGTGGTTAAAGTGTCCGCCCTGAGATCGGTAGGTTGTGAGTTCAAACCCCGGCCGAGTCGTACCATGCCAAAGACTATAAAAATGGGACCCATTACCTCCCTGCTTTGCACTGAGCATCAAGGGTTGGGATTGGGGGTTAAATCACGAAAAATTATTCCCGGGCGCGGCTAACGCTGCTGCTCCCTGCTCGCCTCACCTCCCAGGGAGTGATCAAAGGTGATGCGTCAAATGCAGAGAATAATTTTGCCACACCTAGTGTGTGTGTGACAATCATTGGAACTTCATTGGAACTTTAACTTTAACTTTAAATATCCCGAACCAATCTGAGAGATAATGACAAAGCCAATCATGTGATCGCGTGACGTCACGCTAGGAACCAAAGATCCCTACCTTATCAACAACAATGCTAATCAAGCAGAATTTGTGAGAGCCAACAAATATTACTTTAGGAAAAAAATCATAATCCAGGACCTTATATTTTTGAGCCCGAACACAAACAGGATGAGCAATAAGTTTAAAAAGCCGTGTGATGGATGCAGTTTCATTGTTACACTACTATCCGCTGCATTGGTAGGTGCTAAACATAAAAACTAATAACAAACAGGAATATAACAAACACTAACTGTAATATTTCTGTTCTCGCTGGGATGCCGATCGACGGGATGCTCACATAAAAATGATGAACAATTAATTGCAACCCTCACTAAGGGTTAAAAAAAGTTCCTGCAGGAAGCGTCTTGTAGGGGATGTGAAAGTCGACCAGCCTGTCAGACCATGGCTACATTTGTCTACTACTATGAGAACTTCATAAATTACAATCTAGAATTTGCTTTTAGCAAGTTTGAAACGAAGCAGAAGCGGCCGTTGGCTCAGGGTGTCAACAATAGCAGCGTATGCTAGCATCAGCCCACTGCTATCAATGTGACGCTAAAATAGTCCGTCTGCCTTGGCACTTATAATAACATCACTCATA
Source organism: Nerophis ophidion (assembly GCF_033978795.1). NCBI lineage: Eukaryota > Metazoa > Chordata > Actinopteri > Syngnathiformes > Syngnathidae > Nerophis > Nerophis ophidion. The sequence continues at coordinate 69,031,310 of NC_084611.1, forward strand.
TTTGGTTCATTTTTAGGTCAGGACATGTAAATGTAATTATTGTTGTCAGTTTCTGGATGTTTTAGAGAGACTATAATAAGCGTAACATAGAACCCTCAATCTGTTTAATCAGATGCTCGCTATTTATTTACAATTTTGAATGCTTAAAAAAAGCAAAGCAAATGTGTTTTTGTCTTACATAAGGATTGTGAATGATAAACATCTCTTTCCAATTATGGGTAATTCCAATATGACCAATCTGATAACATTGGCAGAATGCAGTAGTGTTACTACTGGTAACTGGTCAAAGGTATTCAGAGCGCAGTAATCAAAATGGCTGACTGAATTTGTGGAGTTGTCACATTCTTTGCGGATTGGAATGAAACACAAAAAAGTATATAAACTCAACTTGTTTATCAACTTTACTGTACTGATACTTTAAAGTTACGTACACATCGCAATTAATGGGAAATTAATGGGAATAAAGATTGAATGCAACATGCTAGATCTTGCAGCATGATTAGCAGCTAAAATAACCTGATTTATTGCAAATTCAGTAGAATTTCCACCCTCCACGGTGCATTCCTGCATCTCCAGCACAGATAATTCACAGCATGCCAAGCACTACAGCAGGGCTATTGAGGCCACACTAGTATTTGAGCCCAAGGACTTCATCCAGTCAAGAAAGTTTTGATGATATTACTGGGGTAAATACAAAACCCGTTTCCATATGAGTTGGGAAATTGTGTTAGATGTAAATATAAACGGAATACAATGATTTGCAAATCATGTTCAACCCGTATTTAATTGAATGCACTACAAAGACAACATATTTGATATTCAAACTGATAAACATTTTTTTTTAGCAAATAATCATTAACTTTAGAATTTGATGCCAGCAACACATAACAAAGAAGTTGGGAAAGGTGGCAATAAATACTGATAAAGTTGAGGAATGCTCATCAAACATTTATATGGAACATCCCACAGGTGTGCAGGCTAATTGGGAACAGTTGAGTGCCATGATTGGGTATAAAAGCAGCTTCCATGAAATGCTAAATAATTCACAAACAAGGATGGGGTGAGGGTCACCACTCTGTAAGCAAATTGTCGAACAGTTTTAGAACAACATTTCTCAACGAGCTATTGCAAGGAATTTAGGGATTTTACCATCTACGGTCCGTAAAATCATCAAAAGGTTCAGAGAATCTGGAGAAATCACTGCACGTAAGAGATGATATTACAGACTTTTGATCCCTCAGGCGGTACTGCATTGAAAACCGACATCAGTGTGTACAGGATATCACCACATGGGCTCAGGAACACTTCATAAAACCACTGTCAGTAACCACAGTTGGTCGCTACATCTGTAAGTGCTAGGTAGATTAGATAGATAGTACTTTATTTATTCCGTCAGGAGAGTTCCTTCAGGAAAATTACTATTTTCAGCACAATCCCATTCAAGATCAGACAAACATTACAGGGAGACAGGTAAAACTCTACTATGCAAAGCCAAACCCATTTATCAACAATATCCTGAAACGCCGCCGGCTTTGCTGGGCCCGAGCTCATCTTAGATGGACTGATGCAAAGTGCAGCTCAGATAGGCTCCAGCACCCCCCGCGTCTCCAAAAGGAACAAGCAGTAGGAAATGGATGGATGGATGGTATTTAAGTTTAATAGAGATGTAATTGCTTGTTACTGTATGTCTGTAGACTACTCCAGCAGACTTCCACTCAAGCTAGCCATTTTGGGGCCAATATCTCTAGCGAGCTAGGTTTATGTACCACCACAGTCTCATAATGAACCGAAAAAATATTTTTCCGTTAGCCGTGGTGCTAATTTTTTAGAACAACATTTCTCAACGAGCTATTGCAAGGAATTTAGGGATTTTACCATCTACGGTCCGTAAAATCATCAAAAGGTTCAGAGAATCTGGAGAAATCACTGCACGTAAGAGATGATATTACAGACTTTTGATCCCTCAGGCGGTACTGCATTGAAAACCGACATCAGTGTGTACAGGATATCACCACATGGGCTCAGGAACACTTCATAAAACCACTGTCAGTAACCACAGTTGGTCGCTACATCTGTAAGTGCTAGGTAGATTAGATAGATAGTACTTTATTTATTCCGTCAGGAGAGTTCCTTCAGGAAAATTACTATTTTCAGCACAATCCCATTCAAGATCAGACAAACATTACAGGGAGACAGGTAAAACTCTACTATGCAAAGCCAAACCCATTTATCAACAATATCCTGAGACGCCGCCGGCTTTGCTGGGCCCGAGCTCATCTTAGATGGACTGATGCAAAGTGCAGCTCAGATAGGCTCCAGCACCCCCCGCGTCTCCAAAAGGAACAAGCAGTAGGAAATGGATGGATGGATGGTATTTAAGTTTAATAGAGATGTAATTGCTTGTTACTGTATGTGTGTAGACTACTCCAGCAGACTTCCACTCAAGCTAGCCATTTTGGGGCCAATATCTCTAGCGAGCTAGGTTTATGTACCACCACAGTGTCATAATGAACCGAAAAAATATTTTTCCGTTAGCCGTGGTGCTAATTTTCTCTATGTTAAATCTAATCATTTATGCTACGAACGTTAGCGATCCGAATTTACCTTTTTTGTGATCTGTAAAGTTTAACTAGCAAATACTAAATCAAAACGTGTAGTTTCCTCTGCCTTCTGTTCTGCTAGCCATTCTGTTGTCATACAAGAATGTAGGTTATAGTTTGATTTAGCATGCTGATTGAGTGTTCATTTATTCATCTAGCCTATTTCTATTCATTTGTCCATCAGTAAAATATTTTTAAAGACTACTCCAATTGTTTAGCTGACTATTTATATCTGTGTGTGGCATTGCATTAGTGTTTTACAAGAATAAATAAATACAAACAGAATAATGCCACGTACACCATCTGATGTGCGGAGATATTTCACCCCAACCAATGTAGGCGGAAAGGCTGTGTACATCTGCAAATACTGTGCAAAGAGCTATGTCAAAAATGCCACTAAGCTGCAGCAACTTATAGACAAGTGCCCAATAATACAAAATTATTGTAATTCCCCAATAATTCCCATGGACGGTGTCCAACTTTTAATAATCAAAAAATGGTCAATATTTCCAAACTTCCAGAGCTTAACTTCCCGTGGTAAGTTTCCGGAAATTTACCGGAAACTTTCCACCCCTTTGCAACCTTAGTCATCACAACATCAAGTTTCAGCAGTGCTGTTTTTGATCCAATTACGGTGGCCGAGTTTTCGGTGCATCACTTGCCAATAGTGCACATATATTACACCAACGCGGTGTGCGTGGGCACCAGGTAGCCCGTAAGGACCAGATGAGTAGCCCGCCGGCTTGTTCTAAGAATTGCTCAAATAGCAGCACTTACCAGTGAACTGCCTCTATTTTTAAAATTGTATTTATTTACTAGCAAGCTAGTCTCGCTTAACTTAAAATTTTTAATTTTAATAGGAACGAAACTCAAATAGAATTTGAAAATCCAAGAAAATATTTTAAAGACTTGGTCTTCACTTGTTTAAATAAATTCATTTATTTTTTTTATTTTGCTTCTTATAACTTTCAGAAAGACATTTTATGAGAAAAAATACAACCATAAAAATGATTTTAGGATTTTTAAACACATATACCTTTTTACCTTTTAAATTCCTTCCTCTTCTTTCCTGACAATTTAAATCAATATTCAAGTAATATATATATATTTTTATCATTGTAAAGAATAATAAATACATTTTAATTTAATTCTTCATTTTAGCTTCGGTTTTTTCAACAAAGAATATTTGTGAAATATTTCTTCAAACTTATGATTAAAATAAAAAAATATATATTCTGGCAAATCTAGAAAATCTGTAGAATCAAATTTAAATCTTATTTCAAAGTCTTTTGAATTTCTTTTAAAACTTTGTTCTGGAAAATCTAGAAGAAATAATGATTTGTCTTTGTTAGAAAAATAGCTTGGTCCAATTTGTTATATATTCTAACAAAGTGCATATTGGATTTTAACCTGTTTAAAACATGTCATCAAAATTCTAAAAATAATCTTAATCAGGAAAAATTACTAATGATGTTCCATAAATTCTTTTTTTAATTTTTTCAAAAAGATTCGAATTAGCTAGTTTTTCTCTACATTTTTTTCTGTTTAATTTTGAATTTTAAATAGTCGAAATTGAAGATAAACTATGTTTCAAAAATTAATTTTCTTTTTTTTTGCGTTTTATCCTGTTTTAAACCGTTAAATTATGTGTTTTTTTCATCATTTATTCTCTACAAAAAACCTTCCGTAAAAGGAAAAAAAATGTACGACGGAATTACAGACAGAAATACCCATTTTTTTATACATAGAGATTTATTTATTAAAAGTAAATTGAGCAAATTGGCTATTTCTGTCATTTTTTTTAAGTGTGTATCAAACTGGTAGCCCTTCGCATTAATCAGTACCCAAGAAGTAGTCCTTGGTTTCAAAAAGGTTGGTGACCCCTGTATTAGACTATATGTTTATTCATTCATACTGTAACAATCTGTGGGTGGTAATGTTTTATGTTTGTGTGGTGTTGATTTGATATTAATTTTTCCAATGACCGCGAACACACCGTCTGTGCCTGGAAGCAGATTGGTGGAGAATAAGGAAGTGTTTTGTTTCCGGGGAAGCACAAAGACTAAAATGTTTGCACGGGGGGTAAAATCTGTTAGAATTGTGCTGTTTGTTAGCATTCGATTGGCAATAAAAATTAAAAATAGCCTCAGACTTTCTGCAACTTCTTCTGGCGGCTACAACACATTATTTAAATGTAATCTGTTTTCATATACAAACTCTTATTTATAAGGTGTGGTGGCAATGAATTTGCCGTGGCGGTGCACCACATTCAGTTACATTGAGGGGAAACCCTCTTTAAGGTGTACCAAGCACATGTTTTGTTTTGCTACTTAACTTTCAAGCCATTTAAGAGGTTAGCACAGCTTTTTTTTTTAATCTCCTCCACTGTTTTTGTCTTACTCTTTCAAGTTACATTTTACAGCACATTTACACCACATGTTTAGCTATTGTCTTCCAGTGGCAATAATACTTGTAAGAAATGTAGTTTATCTTCCACCAGGGAGGTGAGGATTAATAACTTAGTAAAGCAAATCCGCTCTAACTCTGCCAGGTTTGTGAATTAAGTTATTGGCTGAAGTTCAAGTGCTCTGACTGTGCAAAGTAATATGTGCAGAGTAATATGTGCAAAGTAATATGTGCAGAGTAATATCGCCCTCCATTGGACAGTTTTGTAACTATACCCCATTCAGTTCAGCTTTTTCATCATATACGTAATTGAAATCTAAGCCAGGGCGGGCCGCCCACCACAGGTAAAAGATTGCATTTGAAACATTGGCAGTAACTCTGACATTCCATTCACTTGACTGTATCTTGTGTTGCACCTGCACTAATGATGTGGTGAGTGGCCAGCTGCTGGACCACGGAGTCCATGTTGGGGTCCTGATGGGGGTAGAGTTGCCAACGAGAGATACCGAGGTGAAAGCGCAGCCAGGGGGGATGGCTGTTGCTGCTGCTGTTCCAGTGGTCGTAGCCTTCTTGGCTCGCGCTCACCCTGTAAAGAAAGGAGCCATGCCTCACCCGTAGGTTGCAACAGTAGAATGGCAAGTTGTATGCTTGATTTTCCAGAATGTGTGGAAGAAATGCTCAGACAACCATTTTACTGTGTGACTACTGACCACATCTGGGAGCTCCTTTCAGACTTCTGCTTTGGTTTGACCCTTAGCAGCCAGTCATCTTCACGCATGGCCGTGGTGGGGACATTGTAAAGAGGGTGATCAAACAACGCCGCCAGTTTCGACAGGCCGGCCGCCAGTTGTTCAGCCAGGGGTGCTTTCACCGGCGCGATTCCTTCACTTTTTGCCGACAGGAGTTTGTTACGAGGCATTCCAACGCGATTCTCGGTAGAGGTCGGTGATGTGGTCGGACCACCGATACCCATAGACGAGATGTGTGTCCATGGTGTAAGCGGGGCGTCACAGGGCTGACGGTACAAGGAAAGTGAGACAAGCGCCAGGAGAAGATGCAGGAAAATGGAGATGAGTGCCAATGACAGACAGATTGTCCTGGAGCGACGGCACATTCGCCACATCATCCTCTAGGGAAGGAGGAAGGAAGTTATAAGAAGGCTGAATGGAGGTAGGAAGGGGACAGAAAGTTGTTTTTCTAGGACAAAAAGCAAGAAAGTAAGAACTTACTTTGTCAGTGGAGCCTTCTTACCTGCTGCTGCAGTCAAACAGGATCATTGAGTATCACCTGCCAACCAGTTTGGACTTTTGTCAGTGGACACAGTGCCAGGTCAAAGTGATCCCAGTATCAGTCAATTGGTTGGTCTGAACTGGCACTTGGTCAACACTCACTGAAATTTGCCAGTAACAATTCCTCTGAGATAGGCTCCAGCACAACTTTGTCTGCACTGCATTTTTTAATGCTTAATTGACTACCATTCATTACTTATTGTGTCACGCGTCCTAATATTGCCTCGTATCCCTCAACCTTTTGAGATACTTTTTTTCCAAGAATGTCAAGTTTCATCTCACCAAGTCACTTGTTATGTGAGGGGTGTGGAGGAAAGCTCTGACTTGTTACCTGGAGGTTTGAACATACAGAACAGTGATGATATAAGGACGGCGTGGCGCAGTGGAAGAGTGGCCGTGCGCAACCCAAGGGTCCCTGGTTCAATTCCCACCTAGTACCAACCTCGTCATGTCCGTTGTGTCCTGAGCCAGACATTTCACCTTTGCTCCTGATGGGTGCCGGTTAGCGCCTTGCATGGCAGTGTGTGAATGTGTGTGTGAATGGGTAAATGTGGAAGTAGTGTCAAAGCGCTTTGAGTACCTTGAAGGTAGAAAAGCGCTTTACAAGTACAACCCATTTATGTATTTAATACCTCAGTTTTTGACTACCCCGCTTATTGTATGATTCAGTTCATTGGAAGTTTTTTCACCACATATTCGCCCAAAGTTTTTGTATACCGTCCCAATTGCTAGTGGCCGAACATTGCATGTAACAAACTCATGTGTTTGTTTGCGGATCATTCAGTGGAATCGAGTGCCAACACTTGGTCACAAGTCACCAAATGTTGGTCATTCAATCTCTGTGGGTTTTTTTTTTTTTAATTGCGTATGATTGCAAAATAAACTACACTATAGGGCCATAAAACTGTTGTGCTAGCACTTAAGGTGCAAAACTCTTATTAAATTCAAGAAGGAACGTGTAGCAAAGTACAAAGGCATTAATGTGGCTATCCTTCCCCTCTCCACTCAGGTTATCGATAAAAGTAAAAGTGATTTTGACATGTATGTCCCATGTATTTCGCAATGCTTTTATGCATGTAAAACTACAACCCATTCATCCATCCATTTCCTACCGCTTATCCCTTTCGGGGTAGCTGGAGCCTATCTCAGTTGCAGTTGGGCGGAAGGCGGCGTACACCCTGGACAAGTCACCAACACAGATACACATACATTCACACACTAGGGCCAATTTAGTGTTGCCAATCAACCCATCCCCAGGTGCATGTTTTTGGAGGTGGGAGGAAGCCGGAGTACCCGGAGGACACCCACGCAGCCATTTTCAGCAAAATGTGTTTTGTGTTAATATTTGTAGGTTTGTGGAACAGATTAATTGGATTCATAATATCTGCTATGGCTTTGGTTTTTGTCCGAATTTTTGAGATGGATTAGTAACTAAAAACACGATTGACATCATATAGAAATATATGTACTGTAGTGTTCATTGTGTGAGGCGATGCAAAAAAAATTACCAATGAATAACGGTGCACCCTTATAATTGGTCCGGGTTACCGGGTACAGTTATTGCCGATGCACAGGTGTTGCTATGTGACAGCAGGCTACATTGAGTTCCTTACTTTTCTTTTATCCTGCAGCGTACACATCACTTTGATTTATTTTGTCAGAGACATATATACAGTATGTATTATGTGCTGCTGGGCAGCAACTTCAAAAAATGTTTTGGGGAAGTGTTGTGAAATGCAGCGCTCTGGGACGAATGTCTGCGTGTTCCCAAAGAAAACGAGACAGCCGGTCAAGCACAAAAGAAAACTCTCCATAGCAACGCAATGGAGAGAGCAATAATGTTGAGCACCCACGTGGGATTGATGGCAACTTTCAAGCTTTGAAATAGTTTTTTTTTTATTATTTTGTTGTTCAATTTGTGGCGAGTTTGATCCATCTTACATACTAAAAATATTGCAAAGCATATAGTCTATAGTTAACAAAGTCTAACCAAGACTTCAGTGTGCCCGATAATAAACTAATGACACAATCATCTTGACTCTGAGCGCACTACGCACAAGCGAATGAAAGCTTACTTACTCAACAGCCATATACAGTATGTCACACTAAGGGTGGCAGTATGCCAACACTGTCAAACCACACTACACAACAACGACAAATACATTTTGGAAGAATATTGGCACCGCAACACAACATAAAAGTGATAATCTGTCACTTCATTTCTGTTAGTTTTTCGTGTTTTTGTATTTACTTCCTGTTCAGTGCTCTTATTTTGTTGTATTTCCTGTTTTATTTACGGAGCACTGTTGTTTTTCTCTTTTCGTTGATTGGCAGCGGTTCACACCTGCTTTCAATCAAACTAGTACCTATTTATATTTCACTCGAGCACTCCTCAATGCTCGAAGATAATCTATGTTTGTTGAATTTACTATGGAAGACTGCTTTATGTTTGTTTTCTTATGAGTTCAGAATTAAATTCCTCTTACCTTCACTCCTCTCTCCTGGATTTTTGCATCAACGGGGACACACAACTGCAGCCATGCGAGTTCCCAACAGTATCTTCGAGCCAGCAAGTGTCCTCGCGAGAATCCCTGTCGGCAATCCTCAGCCGACGTTTTGGACCGCACAATTCCTGGAGGACTTGAAGGCCAGGTTTGTGCAGTCCCAGCCAACAGACGCGGACCCTCTCCCCGCGGCAACGCCACCGGCTACGGCTCTCCGACCGGCGTGTCCTCCGCCCCCATCCTTCCTCTCGGCTCGACCGCCGGCTACGGCTCTCCGACCGGCGCGCCCGCCTCCTCCTTCACGCCTCGCGGCTCCCGCGGCTCCGTCGCCGACTACGGCTCTCCGACCGGCACGCCCGCCGCCGCCATCCTTCCCGTCGTCTGCTGTGCTGCTTCTCCCTGCTCCTACGCAGCTTCCAGCGGTTGCTCCCCGGCTGCTCTTTCTGCCAGCTCCCGCTCTCTTTTCTGGTTCGCCGAGATCTCCAGTGGAGCCCACAGTGAGGTCGCTTTTGTCCTCCTGCTGGGACTCGGCGCGGGACGTTTCTTCGTCCATCCTCCTGGCCCCCTCCAGCCCTTCCCTGGTTTTCACACAGGGGACTCCGACTACCAGGCACATCTGCCCGTAAGTGTGGACGGCGTCTGGCAGCCGCCTAGTGGAGGGGGGCCTACTATACACAGCGGTGCGGCCAGGCACACACCGCTGTCATCCCCGCCAGTGTCTCCTTCCGTGGAGACATCTATGTCCCTGGCGGGCTTTCACCCAGTTCCAACACCGGCCCCACGCCGAGCTCCAATGCCGGTCCCACGCCGGGTTCCGGCGCCGGCATTGCGCACAGCTGCAACGCCGCCAGTAGCAGCACCACGCCGGGCTTCGTCGCCGCCGCCATCTGCTGCTCCTCGGCCGGCATTTGCGGCCCATCTTCATCTGTCGCTTCCACGCCGCCGATGACGTCTGCTGCTTCACGGCCTGCCCTGGGCGTTCTCCTCGCGGGACGTACTCTCCTCTTTTTCGGCCAGTGATGTGGCCGTTCCCTGGCGTCCCGCCTCGCCAGCTCCAGCGGCGCGTAGAGCGCCGCCGCCACCTGACTTTCCCTTCGCTGGCTGCGGGGACACGAGGTTTGGCGACCCTCCACCAAATCCTCCCTCCACCCTCCCTTACATTTTGGACTTTTTTCCATTTTTTATTTTCCAGGGAACATCTGGTATCTGTTCCTTAAGGGGGAGGTCCTGTGACAATCTGTCACTTCATTTCTGTTAGTTTTTCGTGTTTTTGTAATTACTTCCTGTTCAGTACTCTTATTTTGTTGTGTTGTATTTCCTGTTTTATTCACGGAGCACTGTTGTTTTTCTCTTTTCGTTGATTGGCAGCGGTTCACACCTGCTGTCAATCAAACTAGTACCTATTTATGTTTCACTCTAGCACTCCTCAGTGCTCGAAGATAATCTATGTTTGGTGAATTTACTATGCAAGACTGCTTTATGTTTATTTGTTTTCTTATGAGTTCTGGATTAAATTCCTCTTACCTTCACTTCTCTCTCTTGGATTCTTGCATCATCGGGGACACACAACTGCAGCCATGCGAGTTCCCAACAATAAACACTACAAAACAAATTCCCAGAGTTCCCTGCAGCACTAACTCTTCCGGGACGCTACATTATAAACAAACGTAATTGGTGGATCTATTCCCAACATCCATTGTAATGATACTACGTAAAATAGCGTATCTCGTCGATACTACTGTGTTTACATCAATATTTTTTAACATCACAAAATCTTCTTTTTTTTAATATTATGTTTATAAACTCAGGAAATATGTCCCTAGACACATGACGACTTTGAAAATGACCACTGTATGATCCTGTAACTACTTTGTAGCGGATTGATACCCAAATTTGTGGTATCATCCAAAACTAATGTAAAGCATCCAAACAACAGAAGAATAAGTGATTATTACATTCTAACATTAAAGGCCTACTGAAACCCACTACTACCGACCACGCAGTCTGATAGTTTATATATCAATGATGAAATCTTAACACATGCCAATACGGCCGGTTTAGTTTACTAAATTGCAATTTTAAAATTTCCCGCGGAGTTTCTTGTTGAACACTTGACGCCTGCGCGTGACGTCACGGACTGTCAGGAAATATTAGCGCAGCAACACTTAGGCTAAAAGTCGTCTCTTTTCATCGCGCAATTACACAGTATTCTTGACATCTGTGTTGCTGAATCTTTTGCAATTTGTTCAATTAATAATGGAGAAGTCAAAGTAGAAAGATGGAGTTGGGAAGCTCTAGCCTTTAGCCACACAAACACACGGTGATTCCTTGTTTAAAATTCCCGGAGGTGAAGCTTTACTATGGATCAGAGCAGTCAAGCGAACATGGTTCCCGACCACTTGTCAACCGGCAGGTTTCGGTGAGAAAATTGTGTTAAAAAGTCTCCTCTTACCGGAGATCTGTGGAGTTTGCGCCGTCCTTGTATATGCCGTGACTTCCCTCGAACACTGGCCTCAAGACACCCGTGGACACACCCCTCTGACTATCATTTACTATTTAATCTCACTAAAACACTAGCAACACAATAGAAAGATAAAGGATATCCCAGAATTATCCTAGTAAATGTGTTAAAAACATCTGAATCCGTCCCAATGCAATCGCCTTTTTTTTGTGACTTAATTTTTTTTTTTTTTTCAGTCCTTCGCTATCAATGTCATCATCCACAAATCTTTCATCCTCGCTCAAATTAATGGGGAAATTGTTGTTTTCTCGGTCCGAATAGCTATTGCTGCTGGAGGCTCCTATTAAAAACAATGTGAGGAGCCCTCACCCTTGTGACGTCATCGTCTGCGACTTCCGGTAAAGGCAAGGCTTTTTTATCGGCACCAAAAGTTGCAAACTTTATCGTCAATGTTCTTTACTAAATCCTTTCAGCAAAAATATGGCAATATCGCGAAATGATCAAGTATGACACATAGAATGGACCTGCTATCTCCGTTTAAATAAGAAAATCTCATTTCAGTAGGCCTTTAAGTGTAGATAGAACATGTTGAAACAGAATATATCAGATCCATCCATCCATCCATCTTCTTCCGCTTATTCGAGGTCGGGTCGCGGGGGCAGCAGCCTAAGCAGGGATGGTGCCCTGCCTTCGGCTTCCTCCCAGCTCACATCGCACCCTTATGGCTGCTGCAATGGGTGGTGAGCCCATTGGAGGTGGGACCTACGTTGCCTCTTCGGGCTGTGCCCAGCCGGGCCGCCATCGAACCCTACCTCCGGCATGGCTCCAGAGGGGGGCCCTGGTGACCCACGTCCAGGTGAGGGAAATGTGGGTCCTCGATTTGTCTTCTTCATAAAGGTCTTAGAACTGCCCTTTGTCTGATCCCTCACCTAGGACCTGGTGCATAACGCCCCCGGACAACATAGCTCCTAGGATCATTGGGACACGTAAACTCCTCTACCACGATAAGGTGGCAGCTCAGAGAGGAGATATTAACAGTAAATGAACGAGTAAATTAATCAGTCATTTTCTACCACTTGTGCTTATTCATTTTGACAAAATAAAATAATAATAAATTACACAATATGTTACCTCATACGTCAGCAGACTAAATTAGGAGCCTCTGTGTGTTTCCTTACTAATAAAAGACAAGTTGTCTTGTATGTTCCCTATTTTATTTAAGGACAAAAATGTTTAATGTACCCTAATATTGTTTTGTTAAAATAAAGTCAATGAAATTTTTAGTGGTCCCCTTTATTTAGAAAAGTACCAAAAAACCTTCGGTAACGGTACCAATGTATTGGTATCGGGACAACACTAGGAAACCACACACACACCGAGCACTCACTGGCAGAAATGTACATCGGCGCTTTGCTTTCACTAATTGAGAAATGTTTTTCTGCTTGCATCAAGCCCGGCTGTTGTGCCGTCCCCAGGCGCCATGTACCCATGTGATCGGTAGGTTAGTTCAGCTCCATGCGCAAATCTGTGGAGTGCCAGTCATATAAAACTTGCCGGCAACACGAACATCCATCCATCCATTTTCTACCGCTTATTCCCTTTGGGGTCGTGGGGGGCGCTGGTGCCTATCTCAGCTACAATAGGGCGGAAGGCGGGGTACACCCTGGACAAGTCGTCACCTACATTTGCCTTTCATATTAAGGTGGGGGCCAGAAAATATTGTCTTGTGGCCTGGACCGCAAGTTTGAGACCCCTGCCCTAAATATGATAAAAATTGTATTTTATATACTGTTGTCTTGAAAATAAATCTGGTAATATTAGTTTTAACTCTGCTGTGTGTTTGAACTGACAGTAGCTGCATATTTAATCCCAGTAGCCTTTTGCTAAACCCTCGCACAGAGTGTAAATCTATATTTGATGAGCCTCAAGGTTGTTAGTCGCCGATTTAAGCTCACATCCTTATTAAAATCCTGTTTGTATTTGTTTTCATGTTCCAAATGTCATACAGGAGAAGTTCTCACTTCAGTACGTCTTAGGCGATTTCTTCACATCTCTCCCTTACGCTAATGATTTGTTTTTCCCCTCGCATGCCCTGTGTGCATCTCAGATGTTTGTCTTTTTCGTGGAACATCCTTTTGTGTCCCTCGCTGGTGTTTCGTAAACAAGCTGGTTAAAGCCTTGATCCATCCGCCTGGCAGCTTTTATTCCTTTACTCTCATCTCCTCCACAACTCACTGCTTTCTTTTTAATTCTGACTATAAAAAAAAAAGCCTCCCATGGTCAGAATAAAGGACGCGCAGACACTCTCTTATTAATATTAAATTGTGTTTCTCTGCTTCACAAAAGAAAGCAAAGCAAATATGTTCAGATAAAAAATTAATCTCTGTTCCAGTCTGACATACTTATTTTTCACTCTACTCCTATCCTGAGGTGGCTTTTGGGACTTCCTCGTTCCGGCTTTTCTTTCCCAGAATAAAGACTTGGATCATCATCTTAAGTTGTTTTTTTTACCCTCGTGTTTTTTTTTGTCAGCCTTACACTGTCAACTAGCATTCTGAGGCTACTGCAACTTTCTTTCCGCTCTATCTCAGGTGCTGAGAAGGTTGCTAAGATACAGCACTCATCTCTCAGAGTCAAGAGAGAAGCCAGGAATTATTAGGATGAAAGTGCAGTTCAGGGTCCTCATGTAACTAGACTAAAGTTCCTAGTTATACATTCAAATCCCCCCCAAGAATTCTGATGAATTATAGTGTGCGCACTAGTGTTGTCCAGATACCAATATTTTGGTGCCGGTACCAAAATTATTCATATACTTTTTGGTACTTTTCTAAATAAATGGCACCACAAACATTTGCATTATTGGCTTTATTTTGTGGGTGGCGGACCTGTACTTTTCAGAGGCGGTATAGTACAGAATATGATTCATTAGTATCGCGGTACTATACTAATACCGGTTTACCGTACAACCTTAGTGCGTAGTTTCTTTCCCAATCAACGTGGAATTGATCTCAAGAGTTGGCATGACATGGCATGCCCAGTTTAGGCCCCCTTTTATTCATATTGAAAGTAGCCATGTGCTTATGCGCTGCTCTTCCAATCACGGTTCAGTAGGAGGTGCTTCTTTTTAGGGTGTCGAGTGATTGCCAGCAGGTTGAAATTGCTGTGTAATACGAGAAGATGATATCACCAAAACAGATGAGTGTTTGGAAAGTCTTTTAAATGCAAACATGCCGGTATAACACATAAAATACGAAACACTTTGACTCCGGTTTGATTACTCAATTTATTATTAAAACCCAGGAGAGCTTCTTGCAGTAGCAGACGTATACGTGAAATCTTCTTTGGTCTCCGGTGCCAGTGTGCGGCAACTACCCTGTCCACCTAACATGGCCAAGGAATACATTTTGATAGCAATAGGTGGCAAAATGATCGGCTAGATAAATTAGTATATTTCCTCACAAATATGGATGTAAAGAATTAAATGCATTGGCAAAAAAGTTAATTTTGTGTCCTTGCCTTAATCTTGTTTTACATATTTGAAATCCAGAACGACCACTTCTGCGTGTCGGCAAAGTAACCACAGCATGTAGAAATGTACATACATCAGGTATCAATGGAGCCATATGTAAGATTCCGGCCAGAAATGGCACTGCAATCACGGTCAAAATTCTGTAGTCCCCTTCCCCTCTCCCTGACTGAAGTTGCCAGGTACACAGCCGAATCCAGCTCGATCGACTGGGCTACCCCAAGAAACTTCAAACTTCCACTGCCTCTTACTCAGGGTTGAGGTGCTGGGACCATAACAGCTGAATACACTAGCGTTTTTTCAATAATAAATCTATAACCAACACTTTTTACACAGAAATTGGGCAATTCACAGGAGAAGTACGTCATGCCTGAGTACAATATCACAACAAATGGCAATCATATGGTTATTGTCAGTACTATCAGAAAACAAACACTAAAACGAACTACAACCAAAGCTAGCAATGGTTGTACTGGTGAAAAAGGGTAGAGCATGCGTAGCAGCCTAATGTATTCCCAAAACTAAAGAGGAGACATAAAATGGATGGATGCCTATGGGCTACTGTTTCAAACGTTTCAGCTTGCCATATAACTTGGTACATGTCGTCCATAATATGCAAACACAAATGAGAAATTATTTTATCATATGATTTGGCTCTCTCCGCACGTATCACATTGCTATGACAGCCATGCTAATGTTGGAACCCATTTCCTCAGCGTATCAGCATATTGAAATCGAAATAGGAACTTGATACTACCCATTTTTTGTCAAATAATATATTTTTCCTGTCAGTTCGATTACACATTGACATGTAGGCTAACAAGCATATATTTCCCCCATTAGCCTATATGTTGATAATTGACCAGGCTAGCATGCTAAGCATTTGTTGCACGAACATGCTAGCTTTGTTAGACAATATCATTGACTGTATTGGACAATATAGTGTACATATAAAATGCCCATTTCCATTTATAGTAATAGTAATTAGAATAGTAATAAAGAAACATAAATGTCTGACTTATCTATTAAGGAGGAAATTAAGCAAGTTTTGGCGTCAGATGAAAAAATATTTTCCGCCTTCAATGGCCTCCATGTTTCAAAGGCATCCCCGATACAAATCCTCGTTTAGCTCCTGTTTTTGTCATGAATAAGGTGAAAATTGTAACGAGGCCTTTTAGATTTACTAACGTCTGACATGTTTAGTAACTTTACCAGTGGCAGTAGCTAGACAAAGATGGTGGTGCATAACTGGCAACCTGGATGGGACACACTCACAGATGTTCGAATTGCTCAAATGGTGGAAGGCGAGACATCGAAATGAAAACGATAACAAGATTACGGAGCTGTAAATCTAATTTTGAAATTAGCATATCCAGGCTGAACTACTGACGAGTCGGCAATGAAGAGCAGCTCACTTCCTTCGCTGGCGCCCACAGCCCCTACTGAAGGCCGGTGTTGGAGTTTCCCTGGGCCGTGAAGGAGCACGGAGGCACACACTGTCAAGTGTTGGCACTGTCAAGTGTTGGCGCCAAACCATTGATAGAAGAAGCACAGAGCGCAGATAGTCAGCATCACACGGACCACAAGTGGAAGCTTGCCGCAAGAAAAGATGAGGGAAAATGAACCCGCCCTGATCGGAGCCCAGCAGTGACAGCATATTGTCCAACTCCACGGCGGTACTAACATCCAAACCACTGACTGCGGCCAGCTCGCTATCTTAAGCGCTAACAAAAAATATATACATACATTCACGTCTTTCCCCAAGTCAGTACTCTTTGAGCAAATTAAACAATACTACGATAATAATGATAATGGTAACATGAAATCATCCATCAACGACTAGTCATGTAAATGCTGCCTTGTTGCTAGGTTGCCATTGCAAATTAGTTTTTTTAATGTCTTACCCTGGATGAACAAAAAAGGGTAAAGAAATACATTTAACTAGGGAGTGACCATGCTAGTGTGTTGCTAAATGTTTATATTGTACATTACCTGGAAGGCTTAGCGTCGTAGACAGGAACAGAAAGTTGCTCTGTGCTACGCGGCAGGGCGATAGTTGTGCCGTTTGAGCAATAAACAGTTCATATATTGTGACAAGTTGCCCTTCATGTTTCATGTACACAAGAAACACAACATACATTTTGATTAGACTTTTGACGTGTGCGTTTGAGTACCGCTCAGAAACAAATCAGAAATAAAGCTGATTGGCTAAAATGTGCGGCGAATTTGCAGGCATTGGACAATGTTAGAGGCTGCACATAATTTCCGGCGATTGTTTGAATTTGCATGAATTGGTACAATCGCGGGCTTCACGGTGGCAGAGGGGTTAGTGCGTCTGCCTCACAATACGAAGGTCCTGCAGTCTTGGATTCAATCCCAGGCTCGGGATATTTCTGTGTGGAGTTTGCATGTTCTCCCCGTGACTGCATGGGTTCCCTCCGGGTACTGCGGCTTCTTCCCACCGCCAAAACCGTGCACCTGGGGATAGGTTGATTGGCAACACTAAATTGGCCCTAGTGTGTGAATGTAAGTGTGAATGTTGTCCGTCTATGTGTGTTGGCCCTGCAATGAGGTAGCGACTTGTCCAGAGTGTACCCCGCCTTCCGCCTAATTGTAGCTGAGATAGGCGCCAGCGACCCCTCAAAAAGAATAAGCGGTAGAAAATGGATGGATGGATGGTAAAATCGCTAAATCCTGGAGGGAGTGCCCGTTGCTGTGTATTAGCTGTAGAGAGCTGCAGTATTGTACACGGAAGTCCACGCTTGGCTGCCCGTTTTCTTGTTGCCCTCAGTCTCCTCCTGGACCAAATGAGTCTACTTACGGAAAAGTAAACATAGGACACCCTTCTTCGTCTCAGTTGGTGTTTGTTTTGATATGATGGCTCTTAAAGGCTAATGCGGGCAGTGTGACGTGGTTTCTGCATTGTCACACGATATAATTTCCAAGCGAGGAGAAAAAGCAAACACGCCAAATCTAGCTAAGTAAAGCTAAGCTTGTGCTGTTCAATAAAGAAAGCAGCTTTGCAAATAAAATAAATGTATTTGCGTTTTTGAAAGTTCCGTGTTAAGATGACATTCTTACTACTAAGGGTATCCCGATCCAATATTGAGGCAGAATTAGAAAGTATCCAGTAACAAACATCAACTTACTGCGTCATAAACTTAACTTGATGAATTATTGGGGCCACTATATGTCAGCAAAAAAGAATTACTGTACAAGTCAAACTCTATTCCAAATGGTTAATAATAAATGGATGTGTTTTTCATACCTACCACTGTTGTATGACTCATTTCAAGTAATGTGCGGCTTGATACTAAAATATTGATGCCGCCAATAACTAGATATCAGATATTTATGCTTTAATATCCATTCTCAAAACAAAATATTGATACGTAAGATACCTGAGATGAAGTGTATTATAATCAGTGTAAAAGACTATAAACTTGTGAATGACGCCATATGTCTTTTATTAAGTGTTGTTTACATGTTGACATGTTTATGTAATGGAATTACTTTTTATTCTAATAGTATTTCTTACTAATTCATTTATTTTCATGCTTTTATCATTTTACTTATTTCTTTTTTAAGGGTATAAATCACCCTTGGTGTACTTTATGATTTTTTTCCCGTTTTTTTTTTTTTTTTTCAGTTTTATTAGCTTGACCTTATTGTTATTCATACCACGACCTCGATATACTGTACTTCAGAGTTTGAAATAAATAACTCTTGTCCTGTAGTCTTTATCCTATGTTGTTTTTGAAATACACAACTTTTAAAATGTTATCAGACACACCAGGTAGATTTGCACAAAGTATCAGTATCAGATCGGTATCGCAGACACCAGCCTGAATTTTACTCGTTATTGGATCGTTAAGAAAATCAGTGGTACCTTACATCACTGTGTATTTCCCCCAATCAAGCCTTTTTTTTAACATCCCACACTATAAAAAAAATTTCCGGTAACACCAATAATATTAATAAAACATCATTTTCAAATAGCTACAATACTTTCCCAATTTGCATAAACGCTTCAGAAGGAACTTTGCATTCTGGTAATGTTGGCATGGCATTTTAACATTTCCCCCACTTGTTGTAAGTAATGTGTCCCCTAATGTAACTTTCGAGCGCAGTGTGCCAAGAAAATAAAAAGTTTTTTTCATTTTTTTACTGCAAACCAGTAAACCAGTGAGTGTGACTTTCTAGTATGAATATTTAACAGTGAGGCGATAAAAGGTGGTGGCCGGAGATATTTAAAGAGGGGAGGATATGAATAATAAATTACATGCGTCAAATTGGCGGAAGGTTAACGGAGGGGCAGGGCTCGGACTATGTTTACCATTTCAAGATTTATTAGAGTCAAAAGACACCGAACAAAGTGTTAAGAAATCTTTAGAGCAGTGCAGTTCTCCACTCACAATAATGATCTAAAGATAGACAAGCGAGAGTGTATAGTACGACCCGATTCAGTGTTGTATTGCGTTTAGGTACAAACTATTGATTCTGTAAACAGTGTCCCCCCCTATCCCATCACACGACTGGGTCACAATGTCCTTTTGACTGACATGATGCAAGACTTGACTCCTTACAATAAACAACCAGAGACTAACACATTCAAAGCACCGTCTTTAAAAAAAAATGTACAAACGGGTCCATTGGAGTTCAATAATTGGACGTATTATTGAAATTGAGGGACACAAATGTACTCCTCCTGTAGCTATAATACCATCTTCGCATTTGACCTTTGAACAAAGATGTCGTCAGCCTACAAATCAAAGTAAACAAGAGTGGGAAAATGTATACAGAATGGGAAAGTCATTTAGATTAGAGGCTTTAAAAAGGTACTATTTATGGCAGCAATAAAAAAAAAAAACTTTTAATAACCTACCGAGCAATCTTAAGAAATGTGTCAAAAGAAACATCCATCCATCTATCCATTTTCTACCGCTTGTCCTTCTCGAGGGCGCGGGGGTGCTGCAGCCTATCCCAGTTAATTCCTTATATATGTAAAAACCCTGATCTATTACTCAACCCAGATTACAATGCAGTACAGAAAACTACTACGTTTTTTAATATTATTTAACCTTGTTTGGGGGCATGAGGTGGCTCTGAATATCATTGTATGTAGCAATGGATTAATAGATTTTCTTAAATATATATTAAACATTTATTTGAGTTTTAGGGCATATACAAGTTCCAGGAATACAGTGACACATCAAATGTTCCCATTTCCCCCACATAAAACAAGAAATCCACAAATTAAAAATTGATAAATAAAATTTGTTGAAATAAATATGTACAATTGAAATTGAAATAAACGCGTCAAATAAGTACAGGTAAATATTGACACAAAACCACAGACCACACTGTATTCAGGGCAAGTATAGAAAAATAAAAAGCAAAAAAAAAAAAAACGTCTTAGTTATCTACTACGTATATGGGTTTTTGTAACAATTCCGAAACAAATCAGAGGTACCACTGTACTCTGATACATTGTTATATACAAACCCCGTTTCCATATGAGTTGGGAAATTGTGTTAGATGTAAATATAAACGGAATACAATGACTTGCAAATCATTTTCAACCCATATTCAGTTGAATATGCTACAAAGACAACATATCTGATGTTAAACTGATAAACGTTTTTTTTTTGGGCAAATATGTATTAACTTTACAATTTGATGCCAGCAGGTGAAGGTGGCAATAAATACTGATAAAGTTGAGGAATGCTCATCAAACACCTATTCGGAACATCCCACAGGTGTGCAGGCTAATTGGGAACAGGTGGGTGCCATGATTGGGTATAAAAGCAGCTTCCTTGAAATGCTAAATAATTCACAAACAAGGATGGGGCGAGGGTCACCAATTTGTAAGCAAATTGTCGAAAAGTTTTAGAACAACATTTCGCAACGAGCTATTGCAAGGAATTTAGGGATTTTACCATCTACGGCCCGTAAAATTATCAAAAGGTTCAGAGAATTTGGAGAAATCACTGAACGTAAGCAATGATATTACGGACCATTGATCCCTAAGGCGGTACTGCATCAAAAACCGACATCAGTGTGTTGTACAGGATATCACCACATGGGCTCAGGAACACTTCAGAAAACCACTGTCAGTAACTACAGTTGGTCGCTACATCTGTAAATGCAAGTTAAAACTCTACTATGCAAAGCGAATGCCATTTATCAACAACACCGAGGAACGCCGCCGGCTTGCCTGGGTCCGAGCTCATCTGAGATGGACTGATGCAAAGTGGAAAAGTGTTCTGTGGTCTGACGAGTCCACATTTCAAATTATATTTGGAAACAGAGGACATGGAGTCCTCTAGAACAAAGAGGAAAATAACCATCCGAATTGTTATAGTCGCAAAGTTCAAAAGCCAGCATCTGGAATGGTATGAGGGTGCATTAGTGCCCAAGGCATGGGTAACTTACACATTTGTGAAAGCACCATTAATGCTGAATAGTCCATACAGGTTTTGGAGCAACTTGTGTTGTCATACAAGCAACGTTATCATGTATGCCACTGCTTATTTAAGCAAAACAATGCCAAGCCACGTGTTACAATAGTGTGGCTTCGTAGTAAAAGAGTGAGGGTACTTTCCTGGCCCGAATGCAGTCCAGACATGTCTCCCATCGAGAATGTGTGGCGCATTATGAAGCCTAAAATACAACAACAAGACCCCGGACTGTTGAACAACTTAAGCTGTACATCAAGCAAGAATGGTAAAGAATTCCACTTTCAAAGCTTCAACAATTAGTTTCCTCAGTTCCCAAACGTTTATTGAGTGTTGTTAAAAGAAAAGGTGATGTAACACAGTGGTGAACATGCCCTTTCCCAATTACTTTGGCACGTGTTGCAGCCATGAAATTCTAAGTTAATTATTATTTGCAAAAAAAACAAAAAAACAGTATATGAGTTGAACATCAAATATCTTGTCTTTGTAGTGCATTCAATTGAATATGGGTTGAAAAGGATTTGCAAATCATTTTATTCCGTTTGTATTTACATCTAACACAATTTCCCAACTCATATGGAAACGGGTTTTGTACAAATGTGCTTACAGTATAAAAAGCTGCACTGTGGTTTTGGCATCAAACAGCTGTTGTTGTTTTTTTTTGTTTTTTTTACATAAGACAGAGATTTTTAGAATGTGGCAGAATGACACCCCCACAATATTATATTATATAATCACTGCAATTAAACCGATAATGACTTGGAAAGAGACCGCAGCACTTAAAATAAAATATAACAACCACAAATAATAGAAATAGAAAAAAATACTATTAGTTTTAAAAGATAAACTGGACATGTTTTAAAAATCTAGAAGATTGTTGTTATAAAATTGATAATAAAGATGACAGTGAGGACGTCATTATTATTTAAGGTTCATTATTATTTAAGGTGGGGAAAATAATGGATTTATAGATGCATCACAATTTGGAAATGGGCGCGATTGTAAAATCGATTAGTAAACATCAATAATAGATTATTTATTCATTGTAAATATAGTAATGCAGACAGTTACAAAATTTATAAAACAGCAGCGAGCCACCTCATCCGACCAGCTCCTTTATTTTATGGCACTTATGACCCAGTTTTGCACACCTTTCCATTAATTAAATAAATGTAGTAGGAATTAATTAAACTGTTTATTACAAATGCGATAGTGAAACGAAAATACATGTAAAACTGCATTAGTATTTATAAAATAAAGATGCATCAAGAGTTTCCCAAAGATTCCCACTTTTTAAGTATATGTGTATGTACTAAGTATAGGTAAACACGCCATCTTTATTAAAATAATGAAATAATGAGGGACAAGCGTTAAAAATGGATGGATGGATGAGTATGATATGCAGTACAATTGGGATGACTATGATTTTCTATACATGCATTAAGTATATAGATATGGGAGGTTTTCTTAAATTTGTAGTTTTATATAAATGTTTTCTGTATTTTTTTTCATAAATGACATTCACTGTATTTATTATTTCTTTAAAATGATTGTTAAAGGACAAGGCATTAAATAACTTTGTGAACCCATTGCAATAAAGTAAAAAATAAAAATAGTGAATATTGTGTAATTTTGCTCTCAACCCAGACAGTACAGGAACTTTAAACAAAAATAAAACTTGCCATTAAAAATATAAATGAATACAATATAGATGTTTGTGCAGCCCTTTGAGACACTAGTGATTTAGGGCTATATAAGTAAACATTGATTGATTGATGTTTACGTGATTTCAAATTTCCCCTTTGAAATCACACACCTTGAACACTCCTGCTCTAGACCTTCCAATGAATTTAGAAATTGGTGTTTCCAATAACTACATTTTAAAATGAGGCTGGCAGCATTCAGGTTTAAGTGTGAATTTGTGAATGTTGGGTTGAGAACTGAAGGTGGACTTAAGCTGACAGTACAGGGATGGCGTGGCGCCGTTGGTAGAGTGGCCGTGCCAGCAACTTGAGGGTTGCAGGTTCGATTCCCGCTTCCACCATCCTAGTCACTGCGGTTGTGTCCTTGGGCAAGACACTTTACCCACCTGCTTCCAGTGCCACCCACACTGGTTTGAATGTAACTTAGATATTGGGTTTCACTATGTAAAGCGCTTTGAGTCACTTGAGAAAAAGCGCTATATAAAATATGATTTCACTTCACTTCACCCTTGCCCTTAATGGGTTCCTGGTTAGCGCCTTGCATGGCAGCTTCCGCCATCAGTGGGTGAATGTGGAAATGGTGTCAAAGTAGTTTGAGTTCCTTAAAAAAGGTAGAAAAGCGCTATATAAGTATAACCCATGTACAGTTATTGGCTACTAATTAGTGACACGGTTTCTAACCACTTCCCTCTCAGGTGTATTGAATAATTTTGTGTGGCATTTCCTCCTTTTCTTTGTTCTGTGGTAAAAGTTTTTGTAGAACTTGGCTAATTATTCCTTGGTGGCATGGACATGCGCTCGATAAAACGTTCAATCATTGCATCGCTTGATGCAATGACTGACAGGAATGTTTATGTAACTGCTTTTCCAAATTCACCTTCTACCTACAGAAAGTAAACACAATGATGCACCAATGCAGTTTTCAGAGTTTATTCATTATTGTGTAATTATATCAGTTCTCTCTCTCTTATATACTGTAGTTGCTTTGTACTGGCAAGTGTCCTCCTTGCACGCACACACACACACGCACGCACACAAGTTATAACAAACAACTTTTTACAGCAAGAAAGAAAGGTAGCATAGGTCGTTTGTAAGAAGATGACAATTGTTAAAAGTTGCATCAAACTATGTACACGTTTAAAAAATATCAAAAGTTGTATTGAAAGACAAGTGTAAGAAAAGAGACAACATGGATATTTTACTGTCGCACAAAAAGTGGTGGAAAAAAAAACAATAGTGTCCCTGTGTGTGTGTGTGTGTCCAGCACACACACACACACACACACTCACAAACAGAGCCCAAACATGCACACCAAGACGCTCCCTGCAGAGGAAAGAGGAGAAAGGGGTTTGGAGACCCTGCCCTGCTGTAAAAGTTGACACCATGGAAACAGCTAAAAGGAAAGAAGTGGCAGATAAGGCAGGAAGCTACTGAGATGTCACAGTCCTTCACCGCTAGTCCAACAGGGTGAGATGCTTTGTCCTCCAAATTAGGAACATGTCACCCGCTATAGCCAGAGTCCAATCAAAGGCTGGTGTTCTTTCTCCCATTTGGCGCCCAGAGAGGTGTTAGTGTGTGTGTGTGTGTTGTGCTACGAGCACTTCCACACACACACGGCCAGACTCCCGCCGAAGAACATGTAAAGCAGGTTCTTTACCTCGTGCGTCACCTCAAAACCGAAGCCTTCGCCGATCACCACATGCCACGAGCTGCCGAATTTCTTGTCCATGGACTCCTTGATCATCTTGGCGGCGCTCTAAAGGCCGCCGAGCGAGACGTCACACGTGCAAGAAAAGAAAAAAAAGCTAATTCAGATCATATTGCACACCCGGCGTTTCCTATACATTAATTTATTTGTGTTGGTCCACCATGACTAATTTTGACCGGAATGAAAAGACTTAGATTTATTCTTATTTTGATTTTTCCGTACAGAGCCTTTAGTTCAAAATTACCATGTGGTACACATTTCAGAGATCTAAATGCAGGGCATCTCCAAAAGCCCAGTGGAGTGTGCATCACCACTGCAGTGGAAGAGTGAGGCGTGGAAGAGTGCAGAACAACTCCACAATCATGCAGCCCAGACTTTAACTAGTGATAGTGCTAAGAAGACAGAACCTGGAGACACCCTTCATTTGGTAACCCATCCATCCATTTTCTACCGCTTGTCCCTTTTGGGGTTGCGGGGGGTCGTTGGAGCCTATCTCAGCTGCATTCGGGCGGTAGGTGGGGTACACGCTGGACAAGTCGTCACCTCATCGCATTCAGTGAAAAACCGTATCCCGAGGGTTTTAAAGGTGAAGCCTAGGGGCCATTTGCGGACAACGGCTCGTTTCTATGAGCCCATGGGACATTGTAGAAATGTTTATTTTTTAACAGCAAAAATTTTAAAAATAGCTTAATGTAAGCTTAATATAATAAGAAAATGATGAACTGATGATACTAATCACGAATATTATGTTCCTGAGCCCATGTCGTGATATCCTTCAGAGATTGATGTTGGTTTTTGATACAGTGCCGTCTGAGGGATCGAATGTCACGGTCATTCAATGTTGCTTTCCGGCCAAGCCGCTTACGTGGAGTGATTTCTCCATATTCTCCGAACCTTTTGATGATATTATGGACCGTAGATGTTGAAATCCCTAAATTTCTTGCAATTGCACTTTGAGTCACGTTTTTTTTTAAACTGTTTGACTATTTGCTCACGCAGCTGTGGACAAAGGGGTGTACCTCGCCCCATTCTTTCTTGTGAAAGACTGAGCATTTTTTGGGAAGCTGTTTTTTATACCCAATCATGGCACCCACCTGTTCCCAATTAGCCTGCACACCTGTGGGATGTTCCAAATAAGTGTTTGATGAGCATTCCTCAACTTTATTAGAATTTATTGCCACCTTTCCCAACTTCTTTGTCACGTGTTGCTGGCATCAAATTCTAAAGTTAATGCTTATTTGCAAAAAAAGAAGTTTGAACATCAAATATGTTGTCTTTGTAGCATATTCAACTGAATATGGGTGGAAAATGATTTGCAAATCATTGTATTACGTTTATATTTACATCTAACACAATTTCCCAACTCATATGGAAACAGGGTTTGTACTTACTAAAAGTATAGTTCTCTCAATGTTTTATTTGATAATTTATATGCATACAATGCACAATATTACATTTTTATTTACACACATTTTTAGTTACGTAAGTATTTTGTTTATGACAGAAGTTTTGGTAACCTGTCTCTCACCAGATGCTTGTAGTTCGCTGAGCTCACCACAAGGGCCTAGGATCGAGGACAATGTAAACTCCTTCAAGACAGTAAAAAATAATGAACCAATCAGGATCGCCGGGTGGGATTTCATAGATGTGACATAGCGCCAAAGCAACTGTTTGATTCAAACAACAATGGCGGCACGCAGCGAAAAGTCGTGTGAAGTGAAGTGAATTATATTTATACTGCGCTTTTCTCAAGCAATTCACAGTGCTTTTACATAGTGAAACCCAACCAGTGTGGGTTTCACTGGGAGCAGGTGGGAAAAGTGTCTTGCACAAGGACATTGATTCTGTTATTGCAACTGTTTTGTCGAATCTGTCAAATATTAATTCTTTAAAAGATGAACAAAGAACTTTTCGCTCTGTCGTTATCCAATATGTCAGCTGTTCTGTTTTGGATTTCCCAGATTCTCTCTCATCAGCGTCACGGGTTGATTTCGATGTGAGTGGTTGAAGTAGCACGTCATTCAAGATAACGGACTAGTGGTTATACAATCACATACAATTGTTTTTTTACAAGGCCCCGCCTTCGGAAATACATCTCCTATTGAGAAGTACGAGATCCTTTTGTGGAGCTAAGCGAACTGCAAGGGTCTGGCGAGAGTCAGGTTAAAGTTTTAAGTTTGTACTATAATAATCTTTAATGTTGGAGATTATCATTTATTTGCATGCAATGTGCAATGCTACATTTTTGGTTAACTGAAGTCATTTGCTCAAGACAGAAGTGTCTCCCGGAGAAAGCTCCCCATGTAGTTCTTTGAAAATGATTCCTTAAAAAGTAAAATGGACATCTGGTATAAAATAAAACATTAAACAAATTTGGAATTTTGCTAAGAGTAAAATGCAGTGTATGCAGTGTCATGTCAAACGAGTTCCCGCAATTTCCCCCACATTGTTCTTTTTTTTCTTCTTTCTATTACCTCCTGCTCCGGTCTTGCTGCACCAAACATCTATTTAATGAAGTCAAATACCAAAAGGGAAACGAGAAATATACAACACTTCTCTTTTGTAAAACAATTCCGTACAGCAGATATGGCCATCTACATCAATAATATGATTTACCTGATTGGCTTGACAGGACATGTTAAAAAAATAAATAAATACCGGACAAAATTCTGAAAAATAATCGTAGAACTAAAAAAAATCTGATATTTTATTTTCAGGCCATATATCTCCCAGGCCTAAGTGGAACTTCTATAAATATATGACATAATTACACACATTTACACAGTGGAGTGAACTTTCTTGTATACCATGAAAACAGACTAAACAGTGTATTTATTTTGTTACGTGGGGCGAATGCCAGAATGTAGCTATAAATTAATTTCCATCTGTAGTCCCCTAGTAGGTTGACGGTTTGCACAGACAACATAAAAATCACATTAAAAACAATTGACAAGGTACATACCTCATTGTTTGTGGCAAACTTTTCGCAGGCTGTCACACACAGCTCCATCGTCTCCACCCTCATCTCCTCAGGCATGTCTGTGTGCTAGGGACATATCAATATGTTCTTATAGCAACTTCAGACCTTTATAACAGAATGTTTTTAGACCAAAAACACTTCATATTTTCTACAACTCGCTAGTGTTATCATATCTGAGTTAATGTGCAGAAATATGGGGAAACAACTACAAATGTGCGCTTTATTCACATAACTGTACACAGTATATATGTATGTGGAATTTAATTATGGAATGGATTAAGTAAAGCAATCAAACAATGTAGTAATGTGGTCCACTTCAAGAAACTCTTCAAACTTAGTGTTTACAAAGTACAAAGAAGAATTATGATTCCATCCATCCATTTTCTACCGCTTATTCCCTTTCGGGGTCACGGGGGGCGCTGGCGCCTATCTCAGCTACAATCGGGCGGAAGGCAGGGTACACCCTTTCGGAATTTATTTCATCCATACTTTCATTTTCAAAATAATCTTACTCATCTCACCATATAAAATGTAACTTACTTCAAGTATTTTTTATTTATTTATTTTTATTGTGATTACTTATGGAGTATATTGTGAATAAATTGAAAACAGGAAGTGATCAAAAGTTTTAGCAACTGTTATGCAAACAAAAAGGGGTAGGATTAAATCAGCTCTGCTTCTTCCTACTCCTTTTCGAACATGTTGAAAAGAGAAAAAGGAAATTGTGATGTATCATGTTGTATGCTTGCATGTTCGAAATAAACTCTAAACTCAAATTGTGTTACAAAAAAGATAAATTAGAATAATACATAATGTTGGATATAGAGAAAATACAAACCCTTTTTTTATTAAATCACAAATATTGAAATTCAACCGTAGCTAAAATTATGTACAAAGCCAACTATAACGTGCTACCCAATAATGTACAATTCTTAAGAAAAGAGGAGAAATATAACCTCAGAGGAAAATCTAATTTAAAACATTTGTATGCTCGTACAACACTTAAAACTTTTAATAGATCAGCATGTGGAATTAAATTATGGAACGGATTAACCAAATATGATTCGGTTTAAGAGACGGATCAGACTACAAGTGTTCGCAAAGTACGCAGAAGAATTATGATGAACATCTTGAACTCTTTTTTTGTTATTGAGACATGCACCTGGGGATAGGTTGATTGGCGACATTAAATTGGCCCAAGTGTGTGAATGTGAGTGTGAATGTTGTCTGTCTATCTGTGTTGGCCCTGTGATGAGGTGGCGACTTGTCCAGGGTGTACACCGCCTTCTGCCCAATTGTAGCTGAGATAGGCGCCAGCGCCCCCCGCGACCCCAAAAGGGAATAAGCGGTAGGAAATGGATGGATGGATGATTACTATGGTATATCATTTATTTGTTATTTTTTTGCTCACTGTTCTGTTACAGAGAACAATTAAATAAGATCAAATTGATATGGTATGAAAAGGGGTAGGATTAAATAAGCTCCGCTTCTTCCTACTCCTTTTTGGACGTGCTGTAATGAAACAACTGGAATTGAGTGATGCATTACATTGTATTGTATGCATGTTCGAAATATTCTGAACTGAACTGTATATGCTGAATCCATGGATAATACTAAGTTGCAGTATTTCACATGTGCATTATTGCACAAGTTGCACACCTTTTTTATATGTACAATGTCAGTGCGATCAAGCTGCATCACTGGCAGTGGTGTAGAGACACAAGTCCTAGTACTGTAAATAGTATGTCTTACTTACCCTGATGAGAGGGAAGCTGTGGAGTCTTTTGTAGTCGGCTTCTTCTTTCTTTCCCTCCCCTGTTCCTGCCATTCCGTCCCCTGCAAATGCATGTAATTAAAGGCCTACTGAAACCCACTATTACTGACCATGCAGTCTGATAATTTATACATCAATGATGAAATGTTAACATTGCAACACATGCCAATACGGCCGGTTTAGTTTACTAAATTACAATTTTAAATTTCCCGCGGAATGATGACGCGTGTTTGTGACGTCTCGGGTTGTAGCGGACATATTAGCCCAGCACCACTTACGGCTAAAAGTCGTCTCTCTTCATCGCATAATTACACATTAATTTGGACATCTGTGTTGCTGAATCTTTTGCAATTTGTTCAATTAATAATGGAGACTATAAAGAAGAATGCTGTTGGTGGAAAGCGGTGGATTGCAGCTGCCTTTAGCACCTAAACACAGCCGGTGTTTCTTTGTTTTTTGTGAAGCTTTAACACAGAGCGGTCAAGCGAACATGTTTCTCTACGTCAACCAGAAAGTTTTTGGATGGGAAAATTGTGATATTAAGTCCGCTCTTACCGGAGACTTGAGTGGATTATGCGACCTCCTCCTGTAGCTGTCAAAAAGGCAGCTTTGATCTTGACTACTCCATTGGCTTCTCTGAGAGACACTGGCGTTCACCGCAGCCCCCTGACTTTCAGGTATGACTTAATAACCTCACTAAAACACTATTAACACAATAAGGAGATCAGGGATTTTACAGAATTATCCTAGTAAATGTGTCTAATTACATCTGAATCGCTCACACTGCCGTCGCCTGGAGCCGTCACCTTTTCTTTCTTTTTTTTCTTTCTTTAGTGCTTCACTCTAACTTTCCTCATCCACGAATCTTTCATCCTCGCTCAAATTAATGGGGAAATCGTAGCTTTCTCTGTCCAAATTATAAACAATGTGAGGATGTGAGGAGCCCTACAACCCGTGACGTCACGCGCACATCGCCTGCTACTTCCGGTACAGGCAAGGCTTTTTTATTAGCGACCAAAAGTTGCGAACTTTATCGTCGATGTTCTCTACTAAATCCTTTCAGCAAAAATATGGCAATATCGCGAAATGATCAAGTATGACACATAGAATGGACCTGCTATCCCCGTTTAAATAAGAAAATCTCATTTCAGTAAGCCATAATGTACCCTTTTTAAAAGGCAGGGGGAGCTACCAAGTGCACTTAGCAACAACACATTATGTACACTTGTTAAAAGGCAGGGGGAGCTACAAAGTGCACTTAGCAACAACACATTATGTACACTTGTTAAAAGGCAGGGGGAGCTACCAAGTGCACTTAGCAACACTGAGCAACAACACACCTGAGCGAGTAAACTACCTAGCTAGCAACATCAAGACATGAACACAGTACTATGTAGAAAGAAAATGCATTATATCTACACAACTAGCAAGTTTATAGGTTTCAAATATACAACATGTGTTATTATGATAAACAACCAGTTTGTAAACAAGAGGAGTTAACTGGCTACACAGCATTTACAAGCTACCCAGCTAGCTTAGCCTGTAGCTCCATAGCGAACAGCTGACGCTTTCTCTCGCTTTGGCTGACGCTCGGCGGCGGTTCTCGGCTTGATAAGTTCGGGTAAAAACTGCCGGGTAGCACAGGCGTGACTTACTTATGAGCCGTTTGGACTCAAGTCCCGACTGTTTTCAGTCCCACGGTCGGTTGTTAGGGTGACATTTTAAACAGAGCGACACATAGTGGAGGAAGTCCCGCCCACTGTGGAAACACAACGCTGCTATTGGCTCTTGCTTTGTCAATCAGCAACTCAGCGTATACTTCGAAACAATGTGTTGTATTATTATTCAAATAAGAAACTCAGCGTATACTTTAAAACAATTTTTTATTTTAAAATATGTATTTTGTCAATGTGACCGATCCGTATATTTTCATCATATAGTGTATATATTTTTGTTCATCATCATTGTGTTTGTGTTAGTTGCAACAGTGTATTATAGTAGTATAAGTATTCTAGCACTGCGATGAGTTAGTGACTTGTCCAGGGTGTACCCCGCCTTCCGCCCGATTGTAGCTGAGATAGGCACCAGCGCCCCCCGCAATCCCAAAGGGAATACGCGGTAGAAAATGAATAGATGGATATAATCTTTAATGTGCTTTTTGGAATTATAGTTTATGAATATTTTAGATTTTTTAATTAATATTTTTTATGATATTATTTTTTTTAATTGTCATTTTATATGTCTTAATATATTATCGATATTGTTTTCTAGTTTTTTCATTTTGCATTAGAGTGTGTATATTTTTTTTATTTTTTTTAGACGTTTAGAAGTATTATGTTTTTTTGTTTGGTAAAAAAAATAAGAAAAAAGTCTAACATACAAATAATTTAGATCTATTTTAATTAATATTGTCATTTGAGGAAAACTTGTAAATTATTGTTACAAGAAATTCGGTTGCATGTAAAAAAAATAGAGGGTAACAGTGCAGAGCAAGAAAACAATTATATAAAAATATACAAATTATGTTGATTTTTTTGTAATATGAAGAACATTTCTAAATTAGTGTTACAGCATTAGGTTGCTTGTAAAAAAAATCATAAAATACAGACAAAACAGTTGCAGGTGCTGTTCTCTTTACATTTTATGCTAATAACAATTTTCTGGATGGATTATGTATTATTTAGTAGTAGTGTATAAGTAGTAGGACGATGTAATAATTCAGTAGTGAGTACAGGATATATTACAGACAAACCTACAATAAATCCATAAATAATAAAGAACACATTGGCCAAACTAAAATTTTATGGTGACAAAGACAGATGATATTCAAACTAACAGAAACATTACAATTAAGTTTCCATACACTTGTAAAGAACATAATGTCATGGCTGTCTTGAGTTTCCAATAATTTCTACAACTCTTATTTTTTTGTGATAGAGTGATTGGAGCACATACATGTTGGCCACAAAAAAACATTCATTAAGTTTTTTTTGTTTTTTTTTATACATTTATTATGGGTCTCCTGAAAATGTGACCAAATCTGCTGGGTCAAAAGTATACATACAGCAATGTTAATATTTGGTTACATGTCCCTTGGCAAGTTTCACTGCAATAAGGCACTTTTGGTAGCCATCCACAAGCTTCTGGTTAAATTGTTGACCATTCCGCTCGACAAAATTGGTGCAGTTCAGCTAAATGTGTTGGTTTTCTGTAATGGACTTGTTTCTTCAGCATTGTCCACACGTACTTTGGGATGGGCATGCCCAAACCTTAATTCTAGTCTGATTAAACCATTACTTTATCAGTTTTGACGTGAGTTTGGGGTCAATGTCCTGTTGGAACACCCAACTGCGCCCAAAACCAACCTCCAGGCTGATGATTTTACGTTGTCCTGAAAAATTTGGAGGTAATCCTCATTTTTCATTGTCCCATTTACTCTCTTAAAGCACCCGTTCCATTAGCAGCAAAACAGGCCCAGAGCATAATACTAGCACCACCATGCTTGATGTTAGGAATGTTGTTCCTAGGTTTAAAGGCCTCACCTTTTCTCCTCCAAACATATTGCTCAATATTGTGGCCAGACAGCTCATTTTTTGTTTCATCTGACCACAGGAATTTCATCCAGAAGGTCTTATCTTTGTCCAAGTGATGTCAGATGAAACACAAATTTAGCTGTTAGGCCACAATACCCAGCAATATGTTTGGAGGACAAAAGGTGAGACCTTTAATCCCAGGAACACCATAACTACCGTCAAGCACAGTGGTGGTAGTGTTATGCTCAGGGCTGGTTTGCTGCCAATGGAACTTGTGCTTTACAGAGAGTAAATGGGTCAATGAAAAAGCAGGATTACCTCCAAATTATTCAGGACAACCTAAAATCATCAGGCCGGAGGTTGGGTCTTGGGCGCTGTTGGGTGTTCCAACAGGACAATGACCCAAACACACGTCAAAAGTGGTAAAGGAATGGCTAAATCCGACTAGAATTAAGGTTTTAGAATGTCCTGA
This sequence comes from Nerophis ophidion, assembly GCF_033978795.1. NCBI lineage: Eukaryota > Metazoa > Chordata > Actinopteri > Syngnathiformes > Syngnathidae > Nerophis > Nerophis ophidion. The sequence continues at coordinate 69,064,724 of NC_084611.1, forward strand.
CTTAAACGTGTGGCCAATGCTGAAGAAAAAAGTCCATGTCAGAAAACCGACACATTTAGCTGAACTGCACCAATTTTGTCAAAAGGAGTGGTCAAAAATTCAACCAGAAGCTTGCCAGAAGCTTGTGGATTGATTGATTGATTGATTCATTGATTGATTGATTGATTGATTGATTGAAACTTTTATCAGTAGATTGCACAGTACAGTACGTATTCCGTACAATTGACCACTAAATGGTAACACCCGAATAAGTTTTTCAACTTGTTTAAGTCGGGGTCCATGTTAATCAAGTCATGGTAATGGCTTTTCATGGATGGCTACCAGAAGCGCCTTATTGCCATGACATTATGTTCTTCACTAGTGTATGTAAACTTTTGACCACGACTGTACATATATTGTCCTATTTAATAGTCTATAGTGACTTGCCTATGTGCCATAAAACAAATACAATTTATTTCAATCATGTTTTTAAAAAATGTACAGCAGGATAAACAACCACACCTGCATTTAATTTAACTCATCACAACACGTAATCTCTTTTGCTAAATGTGCCCAATATTTGCAGGAATATACTTTTAATTATGCTGGTTTTTGTATTTTACATATGCAGTTTTTTGTAATTCTATAATTTATTTTTACTTATTTATGATATTTTTGGTATAATTTTTTTAAATTAATATAATGGCTAGTTTTATGTATTGATGTTCATTTTGAGCCTTATTTTGTTCATCTTTACACATTGTTTAATAATAATACTTCTACTTATTTTCACATTACTGTGATGTTGATGTGTTGAAAGGCTGTTGCTACCACTATCCGACTGAAACATCCCCGTTACCGAATGTGACCGACCTTGTGCAGGAAACATCTGGATGGAATCCCCAGGTGGATCTATTCTGACCCAGAATTTCAGTGGAAGCTCTAAAATTCATCAATCTTGCTAGTGCAGCCTCTCGGCCTCACACTCCCGCTCTGTATTCCCTTTAATCTGAACAAGTCCTCCCTTCTGTGAGTGGATTAGAGTGGATTATCAATCCATGGACAGGCAGGCAAACAGATCTCATAACGACAATATTCTTCATCTCACGTCTGGGCTCTCCGTCTGCAACTCTTATGATGTAACCGAAAGGTGAACTATAGTATACATGCACAGTGTGTGTTATAATCAGTAGGATAATTGCACAGCATTATTAGTACAGTATGTCATGATGGAGTTCATCGAGGTCAATCCAAATGACCCAGTTTGTTTGCAACATAAATCAAAGAGCAAGGCTGACTGCCAATAGTTTATGGTAAAATGTTAGGGGTGTAACGGTTATTGTACATATTGAGGTATTACTGTTTCAAAGTCTTCACAATAATGCTGTGACGCTTGACGGTGTCAAACAAAAACTCGGTGTGTCGTTTTTTTTCTGGCGCTTAAGCGTTTGCCGTGTCATAAAATTGACTGCATCCCCCAGAATCCTCTGTGCAGCACAGGGCTGACAAGGTGGGGGATGTTGAACGCCGTAAGCAGGAGGTGAAGTTTGTTCATAGTTGATCAGAAGAATAATTTGTTTGGACACTTCCTGGTAAAAATTATCCAAATCCATCCATAATTGTTGGATTAATGTTGCTCACAAACACAAAAACCCTGGCACAAACAATCTCTTTGGCCAAGGTAAAAAAGTCTGCATTCTACAAAGAAAACCGTCTCGAGCGATCCCAGGCCGACACAGCCAGCCAGTCAAGTTGCACTGTCCAGAGGGAAATCTCACAAAAAAAACTGTACACTGATGGAAATTACAGTAAATTTAAAAGGGAATAAGCGGTAGAAAATGGATGGATGAAAAGCTACTTGATAAATCCTCTAACCATCTATCCATTTTCTACTGCATGTTGTTGCGGGGTGGGTGAGAGCTGGAGCCTATCCAGGTGCACTCGGGTGGAAGGCAGGCTCATCCTGGTCAAATCGCCACCTCATAAACTGTCACCCAGAAAAAATATTTGGGTGACTTGGGCAGGGACAATGCAGGACGTGCTTAGCAGGAGCTCCGTGTAAATGTGATAATTTTAATTTTTATTGGCACTTTTGTTAACTTTAGCCATCACCTCTACTATATTTTTTTTACTAATCGGTCGTAGGGCTGGTCGCTATATCGACATATTCGAGATAATCGCGGGTTTGTCTCTGTGCGGTATAGAAAATGACTATCGTGATATTCAAGTATCCGTTCTCACACAGTTGCTTTTAGCTGTGGGCATTACACTGCATGTGTTTCCCACTCTTTCTTGTCTCTCCTTCTCACAGAGACGTCAAACAAGTGCACCTTCTTACATACGTCACGTGTGCAAAGTCACACGCTCCCACGGAGCAGACATGTAGCGACATGGTAACGGTGCGGTGCGGGTGGTAATACGAGAGAGAGAGAATGTGCGAATCTGGTAACAGATTGAGGAAGAATTAATTCCCAAGAAAAACAGCACGGGATCCATCGTCTGACGGTTGTTTGCCTTCAAGCGGGAATATGTTGAACATTTATGCGGCAAAAGCGTTGCTACAAAAAGTAGCATCATTTTAAAAGTCACCCACTAGAGAATGAGTGCTTGAAACTGTGCATGTCAACATACCCGTGCTGGTGCCACAGCAACAAAATGGCGAAGCTAGAGCTGGGCGATATATCGATACAAACGATATATCGCAGGTTTGTCTCTGTGCGATATAGAAAATAACTATATAGTAATATTCGATTATTTGTTCTCCCACACTTGCTTTAAGCTGCGTGCATTACATTACTGGCGTTTCTCACTTCTTCTTGTGTCACCTTCTCATAGAGACGTGAAACAAGCCCGCCTTCTTACATACGTCACATACTCTCGCACGTCTAGCGTCAAACGCACTCGCCGAGAGCTAACGTTAGCATGTTAGCTGAGGCAGGTCGAGTTGCATTTAGCTGCCGGCATCACTCAACAGGCGTTTCTCACTCCTCGTCTCTTTCTCACGTAGACGGAAAAAAAGCCCGCCTTCTTACATACGTCACATACTCTCAAGTGTCTAGCTTCATAGCTCTCGCCGAGAGCTAACGTTAGCTGAGGCAGGTCGAGCGGAGTAGAGCTTGTGACATTACAAGAGAGAGATGGTGTGAAACTGATCACAAATGGAGGAAGAACAATAAATGCCCAACATAAAGAACAGGGGGTCCATCATCTGGCGGTGGTTTGGCTTCAAGTGGGAAGATATTCAGCAGACAACAGCAATAAACTTTTCAACGTATATACTATTTTGATGAACCTGTCTGATGACTGTATTATGCTGATAGTATATGTTTGTACCATGAATTGATTAACGTGGACCCCGACTTAAACAAGTTGAAAAACTTATTCAGGTGTTACCATTTTGTGGTCAATTGTACGGAATATGTACTGAACTGTGCAATCTACTAATAAAAGTATCAATCAATCATTGCAAAGTATGCAGCAGAAGTGTTACTACAAAAGGTAGCAACACTATTAATTTGTTTTTTCATTTAAAAAGTCACCCGCGAGAGAATGAGCAGTATTTAATAATTACACTTTTGGTCAATTGACTTAGTTGTGATTTTCCTCTTTGCATGAAAGTTTAAAAGTAGCATATATTAATGCAGCATGAAGAAGAATGTTTTAATGTAGACACAGAATCATAATACTGCTGTGATTATATGTATCAAGTGTTCATTCAAGGCCAAGGCAAAATATCTTAATATATATCGTATATTGCAATATGGCATAAAAATATTGCGATATTAATATAAGCCAATATCGCCCAGTCCTAGGCGAAGCCACTATTTCCAGATCAACACCGTAGTATAAATGTCCATATGTCGACATAAGACCCTAATTCAGTAGTGTACACAATTTTGGAAATAGGAGCTAAAAGGTGCTGTCCACGCATGTGGGCACTAAGGCCTTTAGAGGTTAAATGGTTGGGTTTTGGCATCTTATTTGTCCAGCTCCAACACTCATTTTTTAACACTTTACAAAAAATACATAGACGGCAAATTCTGTAGCTTGCTAGCTCGTTTGCGGTAGCTTTGTGAAACTCTTATTTTGTTAGCACAGGCAGGATGGAGCAACATTTTTATTGTGAAGACAGGAACAGTGCGGTTGGTCTTTATTTAGGCTTTTGACGGCATGTAAGGCGCAAGAGTCTGTTGAAATAAAACGTTTTTCTCGCCTTCCCAAGTTCCTGTCAGTCTTTTTTTATTTTTTTTATTTTATGAGTTCACAGCACCCAGCATTATCTCACAAGATCCTCGGGTGCCGCAAATGTCGATCAAGTCACGAAAGTAACGTTGCGATTGCTAATATTTGGTACTATTTTTTAATGACTGGCTGGCGAATTGACTGACAGACCCTTCGCAACATACCGTTAGCTCCCCCTGATATACATGATGTAAGTATATACATATAATGTAATAAAGGGCACATTTATTATAACATTTAAAATATATGCATTTTATCCAACTTTTTTTATTGACTTTTTCACATATACAGAAAAAAGGTGCAAGTCGAAACAGTACAATTTTAAAGTCAGTGAATTCTTCATACCTTTACCCCTAAAGCCACCCAACCACCCTCCCACCCCACTCAGGTCGAACCAACCAGGGACACATGGCACAAACAACAAGTAAGACGACAAAGATACACACATTCACACATACACCCATACAAGACCAAAACAGAAAGAGACTAAAAGGAGAGAAAAAGGGAGAAAAAAATAAAAAATAAAATAAATAATACTAATACTAAATAAAAGGGAGATTATTCCTCATCTGCGTCTGGACATAAGTCAAGAGAGTTGACATACAGTAAGAAAGGACTCCATGAACTTTCAAACACTTGAGCAGAGCCATTTAGTGAAAACCTAAGTTTTTCCAATTTTAAATAGTAAAGAACCTCTTTAATCCAACGGCCGTGTGATGGGGGGTGAGCCAGCTTCCAATTGAACAAGATCAGTCGCCTGGCCAGCAAGGTCGTAAAAGCCACAGCGCGTTTTAGTGGCACAGGGCATGTGCTATCAGGGCATATGCCGAAAATGGCTGACAATGGGTTGGAGGGAAAGTCTTGACCGTATGCCTTTCCGATAGTGTCAAAAATGTCCTCCCAAAAGGAACATAATTTGGAGCAGGACCAGAACATATGGACATGATCAGCCGGAGATTGTTTGCATCTATTACAGGTATTGCTAACAGTGGGGTAGATTTTGGATAGTTTTGCATTAGTGTAGTGAATTTTATGGATTACTTTGCATTGGATGAGACCATGACGGGCACAAATCGAGGAGGAGTGGACCAGTTTCAGGGCAGAGTTCCAGAGTTTATCAGATATGTCGGTGTTAAGATCGCTCTCCCACGAGGCTTTTATCACTGATAAAGAGTTTGGAGCAACTGAGCTTAAGGAGGTATATATCACAGAGATACATTTTTTTATGATTTGGGCTCAGAGATAGCAATGTATCTATAAGAGTTTCCGGGGGACGATTTGGGAAGTGTGGGAACTGCTTCTTTACGAAGTCCCTCACCTGAAAGAAACGAAAAAGGTGGGAGTTTGGCAAATCGTATTTGGAAGAAAGTTCAGCGAAGGATGAGAACACACCGTCTGTATAGAGGTCTTCCACAGTGTTGATACCGTGATCGTGCCAGCTCATAAATGCGGAGTCGGTACGGGAAGGTTTAAATAATTGTTTTTTAAGTAGCGGAGTCAAAATAGATGAGCCCTGAAAACCCAAATGTTTCCTTAGCTGGATCCATATTTTCAAGGAGATCGATACAATGGTGTTTGCGCCTTCAAGTTTAAGTGGAAAAGGGAGTGGTGAGCATAAGCAAGAACGTAATGAAAAGTGTGGGATTGCCGTTTCAAGGGATACCCAGGCCGGGAGGGTCTGAGAGCTTCCATCCATCCAGTATAGGAGTTTCTGTACTTTAGCCGCCCAATAGTAGTGTCTAAAATTAGAGAGTGCAAGCCCTCCCTCAGATTTGGGAGATTGTAGGACCGACTTGCGGATTCGGGCCGATCCGGCCCCCCCATAAAAATTTATCAAAAAAACATTCAGTAATAAATATGGGGATATGTTGGAAAAGGTAAAGGAATTTAGGCAGAGTGATCATCTTGATAAGATTGATCCGGCCAGCGAGAGATAATGGTAAAACAGACCAGCGGGCAAAGTCCTTCTCCATTTTTTCAACTAGGGGTAGAAAATTTCCCCGGAGCATGTCAGACATAGCCGGAGTAATGAAAATTTCCAAGTAATGGATCCCGTCATGTGCCCATTTGAATGCAGCTAAAGATCGCGGTAACTGTTTAGCTAGGGAATTGATCGGAAATAGTTCACTTTTTTGTTAATTAAGTTTGTAGCCAGAGTGTGTGCCAAACCGCTCCAAAATGTTAAAGATTACTGGGAGTGAGCTAGCAGGATCTGAGATGTATAGGAGCAAGTCGTCCGCATAAAGCGACACTTTGTGCAACGTGTCCGACCGGGTGATACCTTTAAAGCCCCTCTCTGCGCGCAGCCAAAGTGCAAGGGGTTCTATCGCAATAGCAAACAGTGGGCAACCTTGTCTGGTACCTCTTTTAAGAAAAACTGGGGAGGACAGTGTATTATTTGTGCGTACCGAAGCTACAGGGGACGAGTATAAAAGTTTAACCCAAAGAATAAAATCTTCATTAAAACCAAACCAACCCATCACATCAAATAGATATTCCCATTCGACCCTATCAAAGGCTTTCTCCGCGTCGAGGGACACCACCACTTCCGGGGTCGAGGGGTTTGGCGAATGAATAATGTTTAGGAGGCGCCGAGTGTTGTGTGAGGATTGCCGGCCTAACATAAAACCTGTTTGATCCAACGAGATGATGGAAGGCATCTCCCTTTGGAGCCGGAGAGCAAGAACCTTGGACAGAATTTTTAAATCTACATTTAAGAGCGAAATTGGTCTATAGCTGCTGCAAAGCTTGGGGGTCTTTCTCTTTTTTTAGTATGAGAGAAATGGTGGCCCTCGATAAGGATTCTGGGAGGCGATGGTTCAGGAATGCTTCATTATACATGTCTCTTAGAGCCGGAGCAAGAACACTGGAGAAAGTTTTATAATATTCTGCACTGAAACCATCTGGACCGGGCGATTTATTACTTTGTAAGGATTTGATGGCTTCTGTGATCTCGATGACAATCTGGGGGAATGTTATATCATTAAATAGTTCATGTGAAGAAGGGGGGAAGTCTGACGTATATAATGTTGTATAAAATGCGGCAAATGTTTCATTTATCTTAGCTGGATCAGTATGTAGTTCTCCTGTGTTAGAGCGAATAGATGTGGTTAGCCTCGACGATGCTTCTTCCCTAACCCGGTGGGCTAAGAGCTTGCCAGCTTTTTCCCCAGATTCAAAAAATCGTTGTCTGGATTTGAGTAGTTGTAATTTTGCTCTATTGACAGACATAAGGTCAAAGTCAGTTTGTAGGCGAAGGCATTCTTTATATAGTGTCGAGTCCGGGTTTAAAGCCTACTTATCGTCAGGATCCTTAATCTTACGGAGCAGCCCATTGATATGAATGGTTTCTGTCTTATTCAAATTTGAAATAAAAGATATAAGTTGACCTCTAATATAAGCTTTAGATGCCTCCCATAGTATACCTCTTCCAATTTCTGGTGAATCGTTCAGTTTGAAAAAACACTCAATTTGATCGTGGAGGAAATTCCTATAATTGTCTTCTGCTAGTAAGGCTGAGTTGAATCGCCATTGTTTAAGGGGTGTAGGTTGAGTGTCCATATTGATGTCGACTGAGGTGGGAGCATGATCAGAGATTACAATACTATGGTAATTACATGTTTTAATTTTGGAAAGTGGTCTATTGTCAAGAAGAAAGAAGTCCATCCGAGTGTAAGTGTGATGTACATGGGAGAAATAGGAGAATTGCTTAATTGTAGGGGAGGCGTGTCTCCACGGGTCTGTAAGACCTAACTGTTTAGCAAAAGTATCCAATGTTTTAGCTGAATTAGATAAGGGAGCCAGTTTGTTAGATGATCGGTCCAGTACAGGGTCCTGCACCAGGTTAAAGTCCCCGCCCATGATAATCAAATGATTTCCAATGTTTGGAAATGATGTAAACAATTTAGTCACATAATAATTGTCATCCCAGTTAGGTCCATAAACGCTAGCGAGTATGACTGGGGTGCCTTGCAGTTTTCCAGACACAATAATATAACGGCCGGCAGGGTCTGCTACAGTTTGGTTAAGTTCGAATGAAATATTTTTACGAATTAAGATGGCTGTGCCCCTGGCCCTTTCGTTGAATTTTGAATGAAAAATATGGCTGATCCAGGCTCTTTTAAGTCGTGAAATCTCTCTGTTGCGAAGGTGGGTCTCCTGAATGAAAAATATATCTCCTTTGAGGTGTTGCAAATGGGTCAAGACCCTCCCAACTTTAGTGGCGCTCCCCACACCCCTCACATTCCATGAAACAAATCTGAGTGTATTACTGGTGCTTGTCATTTCTCACCATGTCCAACTAGGAGAGCAGAACGGGCTGATTTGTACAAGCGGATCAGGAGGGGGGCTGATGCACGATAACTGGGAACTGCAGAGGGTACTAGTAAGAGGAGGGGGTAAAACAGAAGCGTGAGAGGAAGGAATGAGGTGATAAACAAACCAATAAAAACATATATGTACAGAAAACACAGCAAGCTCACACACACACTCACAGACACAACAACATACAATAATGCCAGGTGTGTTACACCTGGCAACCACCTACAGGAACATTGTCCCAGGACCTGAGAACCCCATTGTCGAACCTGAACCTTAAGTGTCCTTTTCACAGCAGTGCGCTGTCCTTGCGCCTGCATGGACGTATCCATAACGGCTTCCGGTTTTTCCACCTCCCGAGAACAACAGATTGGCTCCAACTGAGTCTGAACATTTTAAAGTGCATCAAAACTGCAGTATATTCCTTCGAGACACCTAGTACCTAGTATCAAAACAACTTCAGGAAGCCAGAAAAGTAAATTAAAAAAGTATAAACAACTCAAATGGCATGTAGTCGGATAAAGTATAAGTAAATGGTGTCACATATGTATGTACATATAAATATATACATACATACACATAAGCAATGTATACGCCTATGGATGTATGGATATGGAATAATAGTAACCAGTTAAGAAATAGGTATATCAGCAGTTAGGTCAAATAATAATTGTAATAATAGAAAAGATAAACCACTGTGTAATATATATCTATTAGAACATGATAAATAAATGTAATGGGAAGACAAAAGAATTCGAACGTCGATGTACCAAAATAAAATAAACAATATCGATGGTTGTTTAAACCCTAATGACGGTAATTGTATATTTAACAGGTTAGCTCTGGAATGTCAGCATAATATGTTAGCTAAATGGTTAAACAAAAAGTGAATGACAAAAAGTGAATGAGAGTGGATTCAATGAGTGACCACACAGATGTAATGTTCACAGTCAGGCCTAGAGTTGGCGTTACGTTGGCATAGTTAAACGTGATAGAACAGGCCCGGCACGTGTTTTAAGGTTGGTGCCGCCAGTGTAGCCTCCAGACATGGCTGTAGTTAGCCAAGCTAGCGCCGTCCCGCCATGCATTGTGAGGTAGTCACATCATATCAAACAAAGTTTCATTAAAGTCATACCAACTAATGTTAGTCGTTCGCCTGCTCTTGGTTGCGTTGATTATGGGACTTGACGAGGTCTTGGGCGTCTTTCACAGATGCGAGTCGTCATCTCTTTCCATCCTTGGTTGAAACCATTAGCTTAGCCGGGTAGTGGAGGGCTGGTTTGAGGCCTAGGTTGTAGAGGTCTTTCATGACGTCCCGGTACACGGCCCGCTGTTCCAGTATTTCAGGGCAGTAGTCTTCGAAGATGTGTATCGGTGAGTCCTTATACATTAATTTGCCTCTGCGTTTTCGAGCTTCCCGCACCACCAGCTCCCTCGTTTGGAATCGGTGGAAGCATATCACGACCGGCCTCGGCTTCTCACCGGGGCCTGGCTTCGCTGTTAGCGAGCGGTGGGCACGGTCCAGCTCCGGGGTCGACGACAACGTATGTTCACCCAAGACCTCGACCAGCAATTGAGAGAAGAACGTTGTTGGGTTTGTACCTTCAATGCTTTCGGGTACGCCGACAATTCTAATTTTGTTCCGACGGCTTCTACTCTCCAAGTCTATTAGCTTAGCTTTTAGCCTCGCGTTCTCCTCAGTTACAAATGTTAGCTTGGTGTCCATAGCCAACATATCCTGGCTGGTCGTGTCGGCAAACAGTTCTAGTGAGGAGAAGCGCTTCTGGTGTTCCAGAAGTGTGTACTGAATACAATCTAGTGTGGTGTTGAGTTTGGAAAAGGCGGAGTTAAACTCCGACAAGAGAGAAGTCTTGTGGTAGTTTGCATTGTAGTTAGCGTAGCAATGATGGTGCTTGCCGCCAAGTCTTCCTTCTTTTGCTCCTCCTTTTTGGCGCTATTAGACATTTTCTCTTTCAGCGCGGTAAGGTATTAGTACTATAATAACGGTGATAGCAGTTACTGCAATCAGTCGAGCTATACTGAATAGTAGGAGTTAAATATGGAAGTCGCATTTTGATCATTTTAATTATACGTGGCACATTAATTTCAAAAATGCATAACGTTTGTTTGTTTTCTTCATCACTGACTGATTTTTGCTCACTGCAGACTCAATGAGAGCCAACAAACATAATAATACATCACTTACTGTACAAGGTCTGCTGTCATTAGGATGCTGACTGCTAGGATGTTCATATATTCCCCATGAAAAATTTCTCATAATCCTCGGCGAAGAAGCAGGGTGGGAGTGCAGGAGGAACAGGCGCTTTTTGTGTCGTCCTCAGCAGTTCCAGGTGGGAAATGGCTCTCAAAGTGTACCAACTTGTCGAATTACATCCTCAGGCAGCAAGGAAGCAAGGAAACAGCAGACCACTCGATGATGTAAACATAGGGTCACACGGAAGTGATCACGACGCCACTATAGTTTGTCTCTGTTAGCGCTTATAATATTAAACCACTAATACTTGGTTAATAATCAAATCCCGAAATGTAAATAAAGTTGTGGAAGCTGCCTTTCAGTGGGTCCTCATGACCACCAAGCATTGCCAGACAAGCCCGTTTCATTGTTTACAATACAGCTTTATTTTGCAGATCAAGTCTGTCTTTTTCCGTTCTCGCTCTGGCTCGTGCTCTCCCTCCAGCTCCCACCATGTCCCTCCTCCCGGTTGCTGCTTATACAGAGCGACAGGTGATTAGATAACAAGGCCCAAGTGGGCCGTCCACGCACTTGTCGCTGACTTTGAGGCCGGTCCTGGCACACCCCTCTTTACTGCAGGCCCGCAGGCCACGCCCCCTTCCACAAAAGTATTGTTGACGCTTATTTGAATGGTTATTTATCAGATTTTATGGGTGGAATAGAGGAGCTCCCATTGGCACCACTGTAAAGGTCTGCTTGCAACGGAGCCGATAGGAGGTCTACAGTTCCTCCCATAAAATCCGATAACCATTCAAAAAGCGGCAACAATACTTTGTTTCCATTTCGTGACTTGAATATTAACCAAGTATTAGTAATAGTTATTATAAGCACTAATGCAGACAAACTATTTATAGCGGCGAAGTGATCACTTCTGTGCACCGCTATGTTTACATCATCGAGTGGTCTGCTGCTTCCTTGCTGCTTGTAAGTTTATTGTAGATCATACATCATGCTTCCCTCCCACATGAAAAGTAGATGGGTGAGTATGTAATCCGACAAGTTGGTACACTTTGACAGCCATTTACGACCTGAAAATGACAAGAACGACAGGAAAAGTTAGTTCTCCCTTCTCCCCCACCCCGTTTCGTCATGAGAATGATGAGACATTCTTCATCTAAATGGAAATATATGAACATCCTAGCTGTTAGCATCCTAATGACAGCAGACCTTGTACAGTAAGTGATGTTTTATGATGTTTGTTGGCTCTCATAAAGTCTACAGTGAGCAGAAATCAAAATATATAAATATTAATTTTTATTATAAATGTGCCTGTTACTAGATTACATATATACTTACCGATTGTATTTAATACTAACGGAGGTGTTTGGATATTTTTAGGGGCTCTATAGGCGGAATTAAACGGCTCCAAAGCAGACTTTTGATCGAATTTATTTGATATTTAGAATGCTTTTTTTTTTTTTAATCCATCCATCGGCACGTCTTTCATAATGACTGTGAACGATTCCAAAAAAAAAAATTTAAGTTCCCCTTGAAGTCTAACTTTTGGCAGTAACATGTTTATGTAATTAAGGTGTCGCTGTATCAGATGCCAATAGTAGTCATTTGTTCAACTTTTTTAGTGTTCCTCTAGGTTTGATTTTAGTCCCTCTATTTTTTATCATTTGGGGTATTAGTGGCTTGCGAGTTTAGTCCCAAAAACTTTCAGTTCAAAAGCAGATTCTTAAAACCACCATTTTTGTTGTTGTTGCAGAGTGCTCCTTGACAAAGTAGACCTCGATCAAAGTTTGGTAACACTTTAGTATGGGGAACATTTTCACCATTAATTAGTTGCTTATTAACATGCAAATTAGTAACATATTGGCTCTTAATTAGTCATTATTAAGTACTTAGTAATTCCTTATTCTGCATGGCCTTATTGCACAAGCAGTGAGCCTTTAAGAGTTTTCCCTCAAAAACCTCAGAATTATTGCTTATTAGTAACCCCAATATGTTCCCTTAGTGTCCAAATAACACTAATTTAAGGCTTTTTTACTTTAATAAGCAACTAATTAATGGTGAATATGTACCCCATATTAAAGTTCTACTGTACTGGTCATCCAGAATATACAAAATAGGACTAAATAAAGGAGGGAGAGTGTTCCGGTCCTTTGCTCTTTTGAAATGTTGCCCCAAAACTGTTTACTGTTGCTGAACTTCCCTGCTCTTGGGACATGGAACTGTAAAAACATTGTTCCAAAGTCCCTTTTGAGAGAGGTTGACTTTGAATGCTTGCAGACTTGTGTGGGTTGAGGCGACACAAGAATGTGAACGATACAATATTCAGTGTGTTTGTTTGTGAACAGCAGCACTAAGATGGAAAGGTCAAACAGAAGCTATGGTAACGTCAGGCATTGAGGAGAGCCAATTAGCGAGCATCTATTATTCATGAGTGGCGGATGTATACCTCCATGTGACAAACAGGGGAGGGCAAACAATGTTGTCTTCTTATATTTCCTTCCATTGTGTGTGATGTTGCTTTATCTGCCCCAACGCCACATGCAAATAAATGCACGCGGCGTTGTATCAATTACCACCCATTTTTAAATTCTGTTTGCCCTTGCAGCTTTTATCCAAGAGAGAAATCTACTTCTAATTTGCAATGCGGAACATCTTTTGTTGCGCTTTAATTAATGCAATACGCGCTGTGGGATGGCTCAACCTCCCAAGTGCATCTGTATTTATGCGGATCATTATCCCTCAGCTTGTTTTGCTTGCACTTTGTGTGTCTTCTACGTCCATCTGTTAGACTCTATGCAAAAAAGCCAACTCAAAATGTCTATTTTTTGTTTTGCTGTCCATCTGGTTTGTCGAGGCTGGCTATATTAAATATATCTTCGGTGATAAGGAGGCCAAGAAAACAGGAGGAGGAAAGTTACACGTCTCAACGACGCCAGGAATTTTGGAGTGTGTGGGGCGGAGAAGTGAATCATACCCGTCTTTGCATCAGTGACCACATAGCACGACAATGTCATCGTTATCATCATATTCAGTTTTATTACGTTTCATCCACCGATTTCACAAGAGCAATTGCATTAAAAGGGTGCAAAGAAAGACAACACTTAGAAGAACACAGGTAGAAAAAAACAATAAACATGTTTTAGACTACCATTGAGGGCGTTCCAAGCCCAAACAGGCACTTGAAAAAACACAAAAGGAATGTGGGGATCATGGTACCAGCGAGTAATACAAAGCAGCACACACGCAAAAAAAAAAAAAAAGAACAGAGCTGCAATGTTCCGAGAACAAGGTTAAAATATTACTTGTTACATGACAGTCAGATTTTTGTTTTTACAAATTGCAGGAAAAAAGTTGGTCAAAAAGAAAAAAATTCTAACTTTTTGGACAGGATATTATTTTAATAATTTGTTATTATTTTACATATTCTTCTTTTAAGATTATGATACAAGAATACATTTGTACATTAAAAAAAACAACATAAAATTCAGTGGGGAAACAAAATCTTACTCATTTAGCAACTCAAAAAAAGTAAAAAGTAATTAGACAAAGTATAGAAAAATTATAGTTTTGTTTTTTTTTAACTTTAAAATATATATAAAAAATTGTAACATTATGCAAATAATGCAATTAGTTTCTTAGTAAAAAATATAATTTGAGGAAGAATTGTAAAGTGTTACAAGAATTAGGTTTCATGTAAAAATAAGACCATGAATTAAAGGGAAAAAGTTCAAGTTAAAGTACCAATGATTGTCACACACACACTAGGTGTGGCGAAATTTGTCCTCTGCATTTGACCCATCCCCTTGTTCACCCCCTGGGAGGTGAGAGGAGCAGTGGGCAGCAGCGGTTCCGCACCCGGGAATCATTTTGGTGATTTAACCCCCAATTCCAACCCTTGATGCTGATTGCCAAGCAGGGAGGTAATGGGTCCCAGTTTTATAGTCTTTGGTATGACTCGGCAGGGGTTTGAACTCCCCAAAAAATGTTTTAACATGACTATTCACAGTTATTGTCATAGAAATTGTAATATTATATTGGTTCCATCAAGAAGTTGCAAGAAGAAAACAAATCGTAAAATTACAAAGAAATTTGTCAATATTTGACATTACCTCAACATTTTACATGTCATACATTTTTTTTGTTGCATATATTACAGAGTAATATTTTGACCGTATTCTCGTGTTTCTTTGTTTTTTACAGTGTGACCAAACACTCCCTGGTATCATGTAACGAGGTAAAGAAAGCATTTAGCGCAAAGTACACTTGACTACACAGTGTTTTGTGTTCTTGTTCAGCTGGACAAAACAGGGATGAATCACTTTTCGTACATGTTCTTATAAATCAAAATATGTCCATGACGGAAAAGAAAAACAAAATGACTGCTGTCTTGTTGGAGACAACCACAAGATGTTAATAACAACGCAATAACTAGCTCGCAGTTCAACTCCTGCTAAAATACGGAGTAAAATAAGAACATTTCCAGGTTTTCCAAGCAAAATTAAGATGAATTTCGATGTCGTAGTGTGCCTTGGTGCTAATGTATCTAGCTTGGCTTAGCACTTATGCTGTAAATACAATTCAAACAAAATAGCACACAATTGTACATTAGTACAAAATGCTAATGAATTACAGAGTAGGTATAATATTTCCAAAAGAAGATTTTTTTCCCACATGAGTTATTTATTAAATATAAATCTAAACGAAAAATGGCAACTTCAATACATGTGTATTGATTCACAGTTAATTGTGAAAGTGTTGAATAAATACATAAATATTAGAGTTCTATTTGGTCGTCATACTGTTGTTTGGATGGAATAAGTGATTTATCATGTATTTCATTTACTTTGGCAAATGGACAC
This sequence comes from Nerophis ophidion, assembly GCF_033978795.1. Taxonomy (NCBI): domain Eukaryota; kingdom Metazoa; phylum Chordata; class Actinopteri; order Syngnathiformes; family Syngnathidae; genus Nerophis; species Nerophis ophidion. The sequence continues at coordinate 69,080,333 of NC_084611.1, forward strand.
TTACGCTGACACTTACGTTTTACATGCAAATACACACATTCTGGTTTTAGCCAAGACATGATTTAATTTCATAAGAGGTTTTTTGCAGTGTACAGTATGACGTCAAGTGTTTTTAAACTTGGTTATTTCTCTATACGAAGCTTTTTGCAGGTCTACAAATTGTGTTAGCAAGGCTACATGACACAATAATACACCGTTACTGTATTATAGCCAACGACGGGAGCAACTTTTTCCATATAAAAGCTACAAGTACGCAGAACTGAACTTTTTTTTTTTTTTTCAGAGAACACCTCAGCAGTTTCAGCACAAGCTACTGTACAATAAAGTGAATTAAGATCCTTGCTGTTCCCCAGCTTTACCTGCTAAGTCCCGACGAGTCGGGTATGGTTTAGTCACCCCGTTGACATCCACAAGGTTGCTGCTTCCACTAACCTCATTCTTACTGCAGAACTAAATACACCGACACGAAAAACTCGAAAGAACCGTATAGCTCCATCATGTTAGTGTGGTAACCCCACCCCGAAAAACACTTTATGCATGATTTAAACATGCTAGACTATCTCACTGTTTAGGGCCCGTGGGGTTGGATCTCTGAGCAGCGTGGCACGGGTCTAAGGACTCCTTGGTGGCCCCGCCGTAGACGTCGACGTCCAGGTCGGTCCAGGGGGCGATGTTGCCGAGTACGGAGGAGCTGCACTCGGCCACGGCGGCCACTTCGGCGGGCTTCAAAACACGGTCCCACAGGTTGAACTGGGAGAGCTCCCCCACCAGGGCTTGGGAGGCGTCGAAACGTCCGCCCAGGGTGTCCTGTGATCGGGGAAAATAATTATAAACGTTATCATATTTTACACAAACACTGATCACCAGGGTAATTCCGTCAGTTTTTAGAAGGTCGACTGTGGCAACCCATGGCTCTAGAGCCGCCCTAGTGGCTCCTTGGGCCTCTTTCAGAGATGTGTGAAAATTGAAAAAGATGAAAAATATATATATATTTTGTTTTAATATATTTTCTGTAGGAGATCAAACATGACACAAACCTGCCTAATTGTTAGAAATCCCACTGTTTACATTAACCATGCTTCACTGAGGAGAGTATTTGGCAAGCACCCTTTTGTCCTATTCATTTCAGCGATTCTTGAACTCATCGTAGTTTGTTTACATTCACATTTAGGTTTACACTAACTACTCAGGGGCCACCAAACGTTTTATGCTGTGCAATAATTCACACAGGTGAGCTTTGTTGATTTTATTGATTTGCTGGACTGCTTATCAGGCATATTTAGTCAATCCATGACTGCAAGCTAATCAATGCTTACATTTAGGCTAACTGTATGTACACATTGCGTCACTATGCCTCGTTTGTGGGTATATTTGAGCTCATTTAATTTCCTTTACTTATGTCCTCTGTGTATTTGATTTATATTTGCATGTCTCATGACACATTATCTGTATGTAATTGGCTGCATTTCTCCTAGTTGTTTGTGTGTTGTGTTGTTCCAGACCACAGCAAACGTTACCCAGCTCGCAAAGATAGTAATAAATCCATTAGAAGAAGACAGCCTGCCGTTTCCTTTAACTTGGACACACACATCTATACCTTTGGCCATTCTGAGCGAGTCATTTCCAGAAGTTATCTCATCCTGTGAGAAGCCTCAATGTTACTAAAGATTTCAATGTTGCAAAAATAAAAATTAAAATACAACATTTCTGTCAACAAATATTTTCGTCATCCTTTGATAGTAGGCTTATTTAACTCATACAAACATTTACATCATGTTTTGCCTTCATTATAACACTTATGTAATGGTTTTAATTTTTTTGCGGCTCCAGACAGATTTTTATTTTTATTTTTGGTCCAATATGGCTCTTTCAACATATTGGGTTGCCGACCCCTGGACTAAACTAAGAAATAATTCTCCAAGAGAAGAAACAATTAACAGCCAAGTGTCTCTTCGGAATTTAGTACTAGGCTGTTGGTAAGGGGACAAATATCATACAAGAGGGTACTGTGGGCGTCAAGAAAGAGTCATGCAGCCAAGCAGAGACTGTGGAGTATAATAATGCTGCATCCAGCAATAGCTATGATTAGCATGTGTGTTCACTGTTAGCATTGTATGCTCAAATATCACATTTACAATTCTAACAAAGAGGAGACTTAGGGCAAAAAGAAAATGGACCACTGCAGCAAAATAGAGACAGTGGAGAATAATCAGGCAGTGTCAACATCCACCCATCCATTTTCTACCGCTTGTCCCTTCTGGGGTTGCGGGGGGACGCTGGAGCCTATCTCAGCTGCATCAATTCATTACCATGAATTGATTAACGTGGACCCCGACTTAAACAAGTTGAAAAACCTAGTCGGGTGTTACCATTTAGTGGTGAATTTTACGGAATATGTACTGTATTGTACTGTGCAATCTACTAATAAAAGTGTCAATCAATCAGGCAAGGTACATACACCCTGCCTGATTGGACAGCTAAATCTAGCATGTGTTTATTTTTGTCACCTCTACATTTACAATAATCCGCTCGATCAATGCTGCAAAAGTAAACCGTTTATCCGAAAAGAGACTGAGGGCAGCAGTACAATGGTCCACCACGGCCGAGTAGACACTCTGGACAATTGTGTGTTGCTGGCTGCTTCTGTTCATAGGAATGTTTGCCAAGAACTTCCTTGCAATGTAATTGAAAGAACACAAGTAGATGAGAACTTCCTTTGCGCCAACATTTTGTGAGGCTTTTAAAAATGAGATTGGATGGTAGTGATGTTTATTTAGGGAAAAACATTTTTTTTTAAATATAAAAAAATTAAAATATATATATATATATATATACATATAATCCCAAATTCAAGACAGGGCAAATCTGCTATCTTCACATAACAAAAAGGTGGTAATTGAGCATGTTAGAAAATACCATGCAAGCCACACAATGACAATCACTGATCCCAACACTTTTACTGTGATTGTTAGGCATACTAATAAACATTTTTGAAAGTGTATGCCATTTTTCATAGATTTTTTTTTTGTTTTGTTCAATTGGATCCGATGTGATGCGTTAAGGCCGGAAGTGTGTGACTGGTGGGAAAAAAGAGAGCGTGTGACTATTTGGCTAAGTTTGAACATGACAAGACCGTTAGGGGAGCAGCTATCGATTTTTATTTTTAGTAATCCAGTATTTACTTAGTTCAATTAATTGGAAAACACTGTAAAAAGTCTTGCCGGGTGCCGCCCGAGTCCAGGCATGCCCGACATGTCCAAAACACACCAGGCAAAGTCACAAGGGAAGTGGGGAAGAAAATTGGGAATGTCTGAAAAAGTCATGAAAATGATCAAAAATCACACCCAGGTTGGAGTTCCACAAGTCCCGCCGCGTGCCACCCGAGTCCAGGCATGCCCAACATGTCCAATACGCACCCCGCAAGCCACATTGCGTATTTTAGGGAAAATAGGGGTTTTGTCTGGATCTTTTCAGTTTTTATTACTCACACTCGAACAAATAATCGAAGCGACAGAAGATTAATCAAAGCATTTTTTCTTAACAATTTAATCGCTTCATCGTTGCGGCCCTTGAGACAAAATAAGGGTTACTACCTACCGAAACATCACATACATTCAGGGTCACTGAGAAGAAAGGCTGATATCTTGGATAATTTTGATAGAAACTTCTCCTCTCCACTTTGGTAAGTCCTGTTTCAGCTTTATAAAATGCTCTTATAACCCTAACAACAGGGTTTTTTGTCGGTCTTCCTAAAGTAAGCATGGAATAGTCCATTGGGTGAGGAGGACAAGCCTTTTTATGTATTTTCAAGTGCAACAATTAAGACAAAAAAAGTTTAGATTTTTTTGTTAAAGGGCGTGACACAGTTGGTAGAGTATTCCTGGTTCAATCCCCACTTTCTATCAACCTTGTCAGGTCCAATGTCCCGGAGGAAGACACTTCACCCTTGCTCCTGATGGGTCGTGGGTCGTGGTTCGTGCCTTGCATGGCAACTCCCGCCATCAGTGTGTGAATGGGTGAATGTGGAAATAGTGTCAGAGCGCTACGAGTTCCTTGAAGGTAGAAAAGCGCTGTACAAGTATAAGCCAATTACCATTTAAACCAGACCTGGGCAAATTAAGGCCGGGGGCTGCATGCCGCCGAACATTCCCAAATAATTTTTTAGATCTTTAAGATCTTTAAGATGTAAACTGTAGTGAAGTGAATTATATTTATATAGCGCTTTTTCTCTAGTGACTCAAAGCGCTTTACATAGTGAAACCCAATATCTAAGTTACATTTAAACCAGTGTGGGTGGCACTGGGAGCAGGTGGGTAAAGTGTCTTGCCCAAGGACACAACGGCAGTGACTAGGATGGTGAAAGCGGGGATCGAACCTGCAACCCTCAAGTTGCTGGCACGGCCGCTCTACCAAACGAGCTATACCGCCCCTGAACTGTAGCAGCAATTATGATGTGCAGTGATGTTTTCAAATGACCACAAGTCTTAAACTATACAAAGTATTTAGGTACTATGGTAATCTAAGTCTGTGTTTCTCAAATGGGGGTCCGCGTACCCCTGGGGGTACTTGAAGGTATGCCAAGGGGTACGTGAGATTTTTAAAAAATATTCTAAAAATAGAAAAAATTCAACAATCCTTTATACATTTATTGAATAATACTTCAACAAAAGATGAATGTAAGTTCATAAACTGTGACAAGAAATGCAACAATGCAATATTGAGTGTTGACAGCTCGAATTTTTTTGTGGACATGTTCCATAAATATTGATGTTAAAAATGTATTTTTGGGGGGGAAGAAATGTTTAGAATTTAGTTCATGAATCCAGATGGATCTCTATTACAATCCCCAAAGAGGGCACTTTAAGTTGATGATTACTTCTATGTGTAGAAATCTGTATTTATAATTGAATCACTTGTTTATTTTTCAACAACTTTTTAATTATTTTTATATCTTTTTTTTTCAAATAGTTCTAGAAAGACCACTAGAAATGTGCAATATTTTGCACTGTTATACAATGTAATAAATAAGAAACTGATGAAATAGTGCTGTATTTTACTTCTTTATCTCTTTTTCAACCAAAAAGGCTTTGCTCTGATTAGGGGGTACTTGAATTAAAACAATGTTCACAGGGGGTACATCACTGAAAAAAGGTTGAGAACCACTGACCTAAGTCACAGCAAGCACCAAGCAGAGTGGGTGGAGGAACATTTCCACAGAGTGTTTCCAGAGTGTCAATCTGGAATGCGGGTGTCAGGGACAGACGCGGAAGGAGATTTTCACAACAAAGTTCTAAAGCTTAGTGACATATCAGATATATGAGATTGTAAGTAGGTTTATTTGTACCCGTCACGTTCATATTTTGCCGGTTTGTTGTATTTTTGTTGCATTTCACATGATTGTAAAATATGTCGACGGAGAGTGGGGGTGATGTATGTTGTCAATATTCAGTGTTTTATCGTTTATAGTCAATATTGTAAATCCCACATTCTTTATTTTCATGTACATTCTGGGTGTCTCATTCAGTAAAAAAAATATACAATTCCATTCCTTTTTTTAAGGCAGTCTGTCATAACGTTTTTAGCATTCATCCATCCATCCATTTTCTACCGCTTGTCCCTTTGGGGGTCGCGAGGGGTGTTGGAGCCTATCTCAGCTGCATTCGGGCAGAAGGTGGGGTACACCCTGGACAAGTCGCCACCTCATCGCAGGGCCAACACAGATAGACAACATTCAATTAGACATTACTGTGAGGTTTTGTATTAGTGTTCCTAAAAATAGATATACCGGACCCCAGACACATTTTTTCTCTAAATTTGGCCCCCGAGTCAAAATAATTGCCCAGGCCTGATTGAAACAGAACTCAACTTAATTCATCGTTTTTTTATGAGACATTTTGGGATCACTGGGAAATGTTTGCCCTAATTTTAAGTCCACCCCTGCAATGCGCGAGTTCTTAAACTCCCCAGAAAACTAAATCAGGCTTCCTGTTGCTGCCCTACTACAGTATGAAAACTCTTTCTGGCTGCCATTTTGAAGAAAACGCAACCCAACACTAATTAGTCACGTAGCAGTCTCGCCAAACTGTAGGCTTTTCTTTGTTACGGTCACAGTTTCCCTACACAAAGATGCCCTTGATCATGACAACCGTCAAGAAGATTGCACGTCTGTTTTCAGTAAATAGATGCAGTCGCAGACACACTTGAATAGAAGTAGGACAAAATAGGAATGTGTCTTCTTGAATAGGTGAAGAGAGTCTGCTTATATAATAAATCGTTCGGCGCTGGTTCTTTGTTTACTTTACAAGAGACAGTTCTAGCAGAAGTTTTTGCTAGTTCAAAAAGACATCAATATCTGTCCCCGCCTCGTCTCACCTGCTCCTGGCCCAGGATGAGCACTCCCCCCGGCTTGATCGGGTGCCAGGCGGCCAGGCCTTCACCCCTTCCCTTCATCTTGCCGCCCTGGTAGGCCTTCCACACGCCGTCCCTCAGGGTCCAGCTGACACAGATGTGCTCCCACTCGTCTTGAGGCAGAGACAACGGCAGCTGGGCCACCTGCCATGGACATGATTAAAGGAGGTTAGCTCGGAAATAAGTGGGACATATGGGTGGGTTAGCCCTTAATTGTAGGCTGTCAGGTGATACTTGGGTGGGACAAACAGGGTGACACTACCAGTGGTCTTGTGGTTAGAGTGTCCGCCCTGAGATCGGTAGGTCATGAGTTCAAACCCCGGCTGAGTCATACAAAAGACTATAAAAATGGGACCCATTACCTCCCTGCTTGGCACTCAGAATCAAGGGTTGGAATTGGGGGTTAAATCACCAAAATGATTACCGAGCGCGGCCATCACTGCTGCTCACTGCTCCCTTCACCTCCCAGTGGAAGAACAAGGGGATGGGTCAAATTCAGAGGTTCATTTGTGTGTGTGTGTGAGACCATCAGTGGTACTTTAACTAAATGGGGGTGGGGACTTAACACTGTGGGTTAGACAAACAGTGAAATCACCTGGCGGGAAGCGGGACAAAAATAGCGTTATGTGGGGACACCGGGTGGGACAAATCAATCAGTGATTATATATATAGCCCTAAATCACTGGTGTCTCAAAGGGCACAACACAAACCACAACGACATCCTCGGTAGAGCCCACATAAGGGCAAGGAAAACTCACACCCAGTGGGACGTCGGTGACAATAGTGACTATGAGAAACCTTGGAGAGAATGCCAAGAGTGTGCAAAGCCGTAATCAAAGCAAAGGGTGGATATTTTGAAGAAACTAGAATATAAAACATGTTTTCAGTTATTTCACCTTTTTTTTGTTAAGTGCATAACTCCACATGTGTTCATTCATAGTTTTGATGCCTTCAGTGACAATCTACAATGTAAATAGTCATGAAAATAAAGAAAATGCATTGAATGAGAAGGTGTGTTCGAACCATATGTGAATGCTCCAAAGAATTCACACATATGGTTTTCTACACCAAAATGCATCTATTTATTAAACTTCAACTTCTTCTTCTTCTTCTCCAGATTTTGGCGCATTCTACCTTCCACATTTTTCACTCGATTCAAACCGTTCCAACTTCACGCTGTTCAACCTATTCGGAAATAACAGGCTTTCCCTTGACAATTTCCCAAAAATTCCCAGATTTCCAGATTTTCCGTGACATTTTTCCCATTCAAAATGAATTGGCCATTTTTCAACCTTTCACCATTTCCACATGTTTCAACCTATCCAAACTATTACACCTTCAACACATTCCACCATCCTGGAAATTTTCAGTATAATTATTCCAAGTTAAAAAAAAATCCAGGATTTTCCAAAATTCCTGCTTTTCCCAATGCCCTATCTCCACCCTTTTTTCTGGCGAGTACTCCTTTCACATTTTTCAACCGTTCCACCGTGAAAACATTCTTTCTAATCAGGACAAAAAACAAAGTCGTTTTTTGAACTGGAAAAATTCCATAATACCATTTCTCAATTCAGCATGTTCAACATTTCTCGACCGATTTGAAAAATTCCAACACTAACCATTTCAACTCATTCAGACCATTCAAGTTTTTTTCACCAATTAAAGAAAACATTCCCGCTTTTCCCGAAATTCCCATTGAAATCAATGGGATATTCTTCAAAGTTCCACAACTTCCACATTTTTCATTTGATTCAAACTTTCCCAACTTCGAAATATCTAGCCTGTTTGGGAATTGTGTGGTCTACTTCAACAATTCGAAAAAAAAATCCAGGAGTTCAGGTCAACTTCAGCATTGGAGCATTCACACGCAATTTCTTCAGGAGTTGCCTCATCTAGTTATTTTATATTATTATTATTTTTTTTTTACAAGTGTTTCAATCAAATTCATGCAGGTTTTGTTTTGTGCAAGTACCGTATTTTGCGGACTGTAAGTCGCAGTTTTTTTCATAGTTTGGCCAGGGGTGTGACTTATACTCAGGAGCGACTTATGTGTGAAATTATTATCACATTACCGTAAAATATCAAATAATATTATTTAGCTCATTCACATAAGAGACTAGACGTATAAGATTTCATGGGATTTAGCTAACAGGAGTGACAGATTGTTTGGTAAACTTATAGCATGTTCTATATGTTATAGTTATTTGAATGACCATAATATGTTACGTTAACATACCAGGCACCTTCTCAGTTGGTTATTTATGCGTTATATAACGTACACTTATTCAGCCTGTTGTTCACCATTCTTTATTTATTTTAAATTGCCTTTCAAATGTCTATTCTTGGTGTTGGGTTTTATCAAATACAGTTCCCCCAAAACTGCGACTTATACTCCAGAGTGACTTATATGTTTTTTCCCTTCTTTATTATGCATTTTCGGCAGGTGCGACTTATACTCCGGAGCGACTTATACTCCGAAGAATACGGTTAACATTTAATGTGTGTATGGGGCGGAAAAGTTGGGTTTGGTTCGAGACCTTTCAGGAGTCTGTGTCTGGGGGCCCAGAATTTGGTGCTATGCCCCTGGGGATATTACTTAAAGGGGAACATTATCACAATTTCAAAAGGGTTAAAAACAATTAAAATCAGTTCCCAGTGGCCTGTTGTATTTTTTGAAGTTTTTTTCAAAATTTTACCGGTCCCCGAATATCCCTAAAAAAACCTATAAAGTGCTTGATTTTTGCTATTTGCGATGCGACTATCCATTTCCCTGTGACGTCATACAGTGCTGCCAATGTGAACAAACAATGGCGAATACCACAGCAAGATATGGCGACATTAGCTCGGATTTAGACTCGGATTTCAGCGGTTTAAGCGATTCAACAGATTACGCATGTATTGAAACGAATGGTTGGAGTATGAAAGTATTGAAGAAGAAACTGAAGCTATTGAGCGAATAGCTATTGACGCTATTCATAGCCATAGCATGGCCGAATAGCTGCGTTAGCATCGCCGGTAAAATGTGCGGACCAAACGATCAGGACTTCCGCATCTTGTGACACTGGAGCAACTTAAATCCTTCTATTGGTACGTGTTTTTTTCGCATTAGATGTGGGTGGAAGTAAACTTAATATAATTGCAAATGCATCTGCAGGTTATCCATACATCTCTGTGCCATGTCTGCTTTAGCACCACCGGTAAATAGCATGTTAGCGTCGATTAGCGTAGCATGTTAGCATCAATTAGGTGGCAGTCACACCGCAACCAAATATGTCTGATTAGCACATAAGTCAACAACATCAAAAAAACTCACCTTTGTGATTTCGTTGAATTTATCGTTGCAAATGCATCTGCAGGTTATCCATACATCTCTGTGTCATGTCTGTCATCGCCGGTAAAATGTGGACCCACTTTGGTACATTCAATGGGGGTCTGGCGGCAGACACTTTCACATCTTCGGGCCAGTGGTGCAACTTGAATCCCTCCCTGTTAGTGTTGTTACACCCTCTGACAACACACCGACGAGGCATGATGTCTCCAAAGTTCCAAAAAATAGTCGAAAAAACGGAAAATAACAGAGCTGAGACCCGGTGTTTGTAATGTGTTGAAAATGAAAATGGCGGCTGTATTACCTCGGAGACGTCACGTTCTGACGTCAGCGCAAAAAGAGCGATGAACAGAAAGGCGTTTCATTCGCCAAAATTCACCCATTTAGAGTTCGGAAATCAGTTAAAAAAATATATGGTCTTTTTTCTGCACCATCAAGGTATATATTGACGCTTACATAAGTCTGGTGATAATGTTCCCCTTTAACACTGGGTGAGACACCTTACACAAAGTGGGATCATTTGGGTGCTCACTTGACATTAGGTGGCTCAAGCGAGCATGTTACCTTGTCGTTGATTAGCAGCTCCACAGGGTTGTGGACCCCCTGCAGCAGCACCAGCTCGTTAGGTTGCCCGGGCACCGAGTAAGAGAAAGGGGTTCCTATGCCTCCTTCTTTGGCCTTCAGCCACACACAGGCGGTGAAGGCGTACATCTCTGTGATCTCCTTCCTCACCAGGCCGTACATGTAGTTGGTCCGCATGGGGAAGGACAGGACGAAGCCGTCCGGGAACGACGGCTCTGTGAGCGCTTATGAAGAAAGAAGGGAGAGAAAGCAGGGGGAAAATTTCATCAAAACTGCAGCGAAAGTACAGAAAATTGATTTTTAAACCGTGGTTCTTGAAATTCTGGTAGTACACACCAAATTCTAGGTCCACATACACAATATGTTTACATGCATTAAAAAAACAAAATATTGCATGGATCAGCTTTTTAAAACACGTGTTAAAAAAAAACATTATTTTGACTTTTTAAAGATGGGATTAACGTATCTAGAACATATCTCAAAAAACCACCTATTTGGTTTTGAACAGGGGTTAGTGCATGAACCTCACAATACGAAAGTCCTGAGTAGTCCTGAGGTCAATCCCTGGCTCGGGATCTTTCTGTGTGGAGTTTGCATGTTCTCCCCGTGACTGCGTGGGCTCCCTCCGGGTACTCCAGCTTCCTCCCACCTCCAAAGGGGATAGGTTGAGTGGCAACACTAAATTGGCCCTAGTGTTTGAATTTGAGTGTGATTGTTGTCTGTCTATCTGTGTTGGCCCTGCGATAAGGTGGCGACTTGTCCAGTGTGTACCCCGCCTTCCGCCCGAATGCAGCTGAGATAGGCTCAAACACGCCCCGCGACCCCAAAAGAGACAAGCGGTAGGAAATGGATGGATGGATAGGGGAAAAAGTGCCGACAAATTCCATATAAAGTGGTCATAATATGAAACTAAACGATATTATTACCTGACCTTATGTTACTGAAATATTAGTATAAATGTCAAGTTGTCACTTACGTCAAAGGGTAAAATAGAGTGTGGTGGCATGGATCAGATGGTAGAGTGGGTTCAAATCCAGCTTTCGCCATCTATGGTCACAGCCATTGTGCCATTGTGCAAGACACTTTAGCCACCTTGCTCCCAGGTGTATGAAAATAGGGGTGGTGGTAGGAGCCACGCTTCCATCAGTCTATTTCAGAGCAACTGTGGCCACAAATGCAGCTTACCACCATCAATTGTGAATGTGGAGTAAATGTCTCAGGTCACAGTAAAGCACTTTTAAGTGTTTAGAAAAGCACTATATAAATATAATCTAGTTGATTCACACAGGATTACCATCTGTAGATATTATGAATCATAATAATGAGCCATTAATATAATGATATCAGTGCATATCATTGAGGTCAAGTCTATGGCTGTCTTTATAGAAACAAAGTGATGCCTCCGTTTCTAACTTTAATGAAGGGTCCTTGAATGCACCACAGTTATGGACAATGAGATGCAAACATGAATCTTGGACAAAACCTTCTTCTGTGGTTCTTTTTCAGGAGTCCAAGAATTATTTTATTAAACAGATAACCAATCCTAGCTATTGTTCAGTTAGGTACCAATCATATATATGGAAACACTGGTATCTCTGCCTTTTATAGAATGTGTACACGCATTTTAAAAGTATATATATATATATATATATATATATATATATATATATATATATATATATATATATAGATATATATAGATATATATATATTACTGCTCCTTTTATTTATTTACTAATATGCATTTTTACTGAATATGCACAAGTACTGTTTTTAATAGTATGTGATAATGCCATTTATACTAAAAATGTGTTTGTTTTACAAACCCCGTTTCCATATGAGTTGGGAAATTGTGTTAGATGTAAATATAAACGGAATACAATGATTTGCAAATACTTTTCAACCCATATTCAGTTGAATGCACTACAAAGACAAGATATTTGATGTTCAAACTCATAAACTTTATTTTTTGGGGGAAATAATAATTAACTTAGAATTTCATCGCTGCAACATGTGCCAAAGTAGTTGGGAAAGGGCATGTTCACCACTGTGTTACATCACCTTTGCTTTTAACAACACTCAATAAACGTTTGGGAACTAAAGAAACTAATTGTTGAAGCTTTGAAAGTGGAATTCTTTCCCATTCTTGCTTTATGTAGAGCTTCAGTCGTTCAACAGTCCGTGGTCTCCGCTGTCGTACTTTACGCTTCATAATGCACCACACATTTTCCATGGGAGACAGGTCTGGTCTGCAGGCGTGCTAAGAAACTACCCGCACTCTTTTTTTATGAAGCCATGCTGTTGTAAGCAGGGGCGTCTATGAAAAAGATGGCGCTTAGATGGCAGCATATGTTGTTCTAAAACCTGTATGTACCTTTCAGCATTAATGGTGCCTTCACTGATGTGTAAGTTACCCATGCCTTGGGCACTAATGCACCTCCATACCATCACAGATGCTGGCTTTGAACTTTGCGTCGATAACAGCCCGGGTGGTTCGCTTCCCCTTTGGTCCGGATGAACAATGTCGAATATTTCCAAAAACAATTTGAAATGTGGGCTGGTCAGACCACAGAACACTTTTCCACTTTGCATTAGTCCATCTTAGATGATCTCGGGCCCAGAGAATCAGGCGGCGTTTCTGGATGTTATTGATAAATGGCTTTCGCTTTGCATAGTAGAGTTTTAACTTGCACTTACAGATGTAGCGACGGACTGTATTTAGTGACAGTGGTTTTCTGAAGTGTTCCTGAGCCCATGTGGTGATATCCTTTAGAGATTGATGTCGGTTTTTGATACATTGCCGTCTGAGGAATCGAAAGTCACGGTCATTCAATGTTGGTTTCCGGCCATGCCGCTTACGTGAAGTGATTTCTCCAGATTCTCTGAACCTTTTGATGTTATTATGGACCGTAGATGTTGAAATCCCTAAATTTCTTGCAATTGGACTTTGAGAAACGTTGTTCTTAAACTGTTTGACTATTTGCTCACGTAGTTGTGGACTACGTGACTGAGCATTTTTTGGGAATCTGTTTTTATACACAATAATGGCACCCACCTGTTCCCAATTAGCCTGCACACCTGTGGGATGTTCCAAATAAGTGTTTGATGAGCATTCTTCAACTTTACCAGTATGTAATGCCACCTTTCCCAACTTCTTTGTCACGTGTTGCTGGCATCGAATTCTAAAGTTAATGATTATTTGCACACAAAAAAAATGTTTATCAGTTTGAACATCAAATATATTGTCTTTGTAGCATATTCAACTGAATTTGGTTTGAAAATGATTTGCAAATCATTGTATTCCATTTATATTTACATCTAACGCAATTTCCCAACTCAAATGGAAACGGGGTTTGTATGTACTGTATGTCTACTTGGACATTGGAGTCTGCAATGAAGCTTGATTGTGGTGCCACATATATAAGTATCACACCCACTTTACATAAGCCCATGAGCTAAGGGCCCCAATACAACGTATTTTACATATCCAAAGCGATAGCCCTGATAGTGGTTTACTCAGGAACAGAATAAATGTATATTTGTTTACCTGAGCAAAGACCTGCAAGAACAAGCCTCATTTCTGTAGCTAAAACTTGACGCTAAGCCGAGGTAGCAAAAACTTAGCAAAATATTTTTGAGAGGAGACTTGGTGCAAAAAGAAAATCCTAAATATGGAACACCCTAATTATAATAATGCCTGCCAGCCTAAATAATTCATCCTATTTTTTAGCTATATTTTAACACTGACACAACTTAGTTATTATGGATGTTACGATATGAAAATGTCATATAACTGTTATCGTTGCCAAAATAATCACAGTTATAATTATTATTGCGGTATTGTTGAATGTCCTCAAATCACTTGTACCCACACTGAAATCTTTTTACCAAGTTTTTTTAACTAACTAAAATGAATGCACACTTTTAGAAAACCCACTATTTTGCATGTTTTGTTTTTCTTATGCTTCACTGAGGTGTTTCTCTTAGTATTTTATCGGCTTTAATGGCTAAGCCTCTATTGTTTAAAATATTGGTTTGTACAGTAGTACTTAAAGCCTGAGCCAATGTGGTGATATCCTTTACACACTGATGTCGGTTTTTGATGCAGTACCGCCTGAGGGATCAAAGGTCCGTAATATCATCGCTTACTTGCAGTGATTTCTCTCGATTCTCTGAACCTTTTGATGATTTTACGGACCGTAGATGGTAAAATCCCTAAATTCCTTGCAATAGCTCGTTGAGAAATGTTGTTCAAAAACTGTTCGACAATTTGCTTACAAATTGGTGACCCTCGCCCCATCCTTGTTTGTGAGTTACTTAGCATTTCATGTAAGCTGCTTTTATACCTAATCATAGCACCCACCTGTTCCCAATTAGCCTGCACATCTGTGGGATTTTCCAAATAAATGTTTGATGAGCATTTCTCAACTTTATCAGTATTTATTGCCACCTTTTCCAACTTCTTTGCCATGTGTTGCTGGCATCAAATTCTAAAATGAATGATTATTTGCAACAACAAAAAGTGTATCAGTTTAAACATCAAATATGTCGTCTTTGTAGCATATTCAACTGAATATGGATTGAAAATGATTTGCAAATCATTGTATTCCGTTTATATTTACATCTAACACAATTTCCCAACTCAAATGGAAACAGGGTTTGTATATACATACATACATACATCCATCCATCCATTTTCTACCGCTTATTCCCTTTGGGGTCGCGGGAGGCACTGGTGCCTATCTCAGCTACAATCGGGCGGAAGGCGGTGTACACCCTGGACAAGTCGCCACCTCATCGCAGGGCCAACACAGACAGACCACATTCACACTCACATTCACACACTAGGGCCAATTTAGTGTTGCCAATCAACCTATTCCAAGGTGCATGTCTTTGGAAGTGGGAGGAAGCCGGAGTACCCGGAGGGAACCCACGCATTCACAGGGAGAACTTGCAAACTCCACACAGAAAGATCCCGAGCCCGGGATTAAACCCCAGACTACTCAGGACCTTCATATTTTGATGGATATATATATATATATATATATATATATATATATATATATATATATATATATATATATATATATATATATATATATATATATATATATATATATATATATATATATATACATATATATATATATACATATATATATATATACATATATATATATATATATATATATATATATACATACATACATACATACATATATATATAAGTGCAGTTATCAATCACGGTTATTCGATCGTTCAACTTTGAAACACCAATACTAGGAGTTTTACCACGGTTATCATTATGTCTGGGGTTCAATCCCGGGCTCAGGATCTTTGTGTGTGGAGTTTGCACACACACATACATATATATATATATATATATATATACACATATATATAGATATACATAGAAATATATATATATACACAGTACACACACACATATACATATACATACACATATATATATATATATATATATATATATATATATACACATATATATATATATATATATATATATATATATATATATATACACATATATATATATATATATATATATATATATATATATATATATATATATATATATATATATATATATATATAGAAGTGAAGTTATCAATCACGGATATTCGATCGTTTAACTTTAAAACACCAATACTAGGAGTTTTACCACGGTTATCATTATTACCGTTTATCGTTACATCCGTACTAATTATACACTATAATTATTTGTCATCTATTTAATTACTCACTGTGCTCCAGCTCGGAGACACGGTGGTTGGCCGTGTCGATGCCCTGGTTGATCTTCTCGTACTGACCCTGCGTCTCTTTCCTCATGGCCTGCCGCTCCTTCTCTAGCATTTTAATCTTCCTCTCCAGCTCGCCCTCCAGGTCCTCCACCCTCCATGGGCCCTTCCCACGGCCAAGGGGTCCCTTGGTGGAAGGTTTGGGGGCGGGGCGGCGAGCCCCGGAGCCTGGTGGTGCTGCTGCTGCAGGTGCGGGCGCAGGGGAGACGAAGCCTTTGGTGGGAGGTGTGGGAGGCTTGACTGCCTGGCCGCTGCTCGTTCCTGGGGTCGTGTCAGTGAGGTTCAAGGCTGCTGGGCCAATCTCTGCCTGGAAGAAGAGAAATATATGAGAGTAAACAAAGTATTAGGACACTTTCTACAAAATATGAGGATTTGCAAAGTCACTAAGAAAGGAAACGCCGATCAATAGCATTGGCTTATTGATTAGCAAAGCTTCTTTGAACATAAAGCATTAACAGGAGGAGGAGACGAGTAACATTTACAGAGTTGCTGAGACAAGGATTGACTTCAAGACGGAAAACCATGGAAGTGTTTTTTTGTATTCATAAGGTCTCAGCCCACACGTAAGACTGTGAGAAGTTGACCTATCTCTTCTCCTCTCAACCTAGCCAGCTTCATCTTTTATTTATGCCCTTCTTTCCTGCAGAGAGAGCCAGGGAGGAGAGATGATGCTGTCACAGGAGGGGTGAAGGGTGTGGGTGGCAGCCAATTTCTCTTGATTTGTGTCACGATTTTGGTCACAGGGATTTTTTTCAGGGGCTACAGGAAGCAATGACTCAACTATCTGTCATACTCAGTATTTAGTCACGAGCAGTTTTAATTTATTACACTTAATATTGCCACACAATGGACAAGAGAGTAATCCAATGGATAAAGAAGTGCCCTTATTAAAGAATATGCACCCCCGCGACCCCAAAAGGAACAAGCGGTAAAAAATGGATGGATGGATGTTCAAAAGATTGATATTTCTAATGTTTTGGTTTGGTGTTCAGCCTGATGAGAGGGCCAAGATACAAAAAAACCTTTAAAACAAATGTCTTAGAAAAATATATCACTCTTGAATCAACACCAGTAGTCAATACTGATAAATAATAAAGGAAAAGTAAGTGTTTGTATTTGGTATATTATTGGTAACAAATGTTTAACCAACACAAGTACAGGGATATTTCACAACTGTTTGTCTATGTCTTTACTGTGTATATATTTGAACGGTGTTTAAGTTGTGTACAAGGTGTATTTATAAGTTAAAGTTAAAGTACCACTGATAGTCACACACACACTTGGTGTGGTAAAATTTTTCCCATACCGTTATTCACCCCCTGGTGAGAAGAGTAGTGACCACACTTGGGAATCATTTTTGGTGATTCAATCCCCAATTCCAACCCTTGATGCTGAGTGCCAAGCAGGGAGGTAATGGGTCCCATCACTCGGCTTCTAAAACTTATTGCTCATCCTCTTCGTGTTCGGGCTCAAAAATATAAGGTCCTGGATTATGATTTTTTCCAAAAGTAATATTTGTTGGCTCTCACAAAGTCTGCTTGATTAGCATTGTTGTTGATAAGGTATGGATATTTGGTTCCTAGCGTGACGTCACGCGATCACGTAAATGGCTTTGTCATTATCTCTCAAAATGGTTCGGGATATTGAAAGTTAAAGTAAAGTTAAAGTTCCAATGATTGTCACACACACACTAGGTGTGGCAAAATTATTCTCTGCATTTGACGCATCACCCTTGATCACTCCCTGGGAGGTGAGGAGAGCAGGGAGCAGCAGCGGTGGCCATGCCCGGGAATCATTTTTGGTGATTTAACCCCCAATCCCAACCCTTGATGCTGAGTGCCAAGCAGGGAGGTAATGGGTCCCATTTTCATAGTCTTTGGCATGGTATGACTCGGCCGGGATTGAACTCACAACCTACCGATTTCAGGGCGGACACTCTAACCACTAGGCTATTATGTTATATACAATTATATAACGTTATTATATATACATATTATATGTTTTATAATATGTTGTGTAAAGGAAATGTCATATTTCTATGACGCTCATCTTGTATTTGAGATTGTTTATAGGCTAAATAAGTGCTCAACTTCAGCCTAAACCCTTTCGTTCTGTAAAATTGTCAATTTATGAATGTAAAACTGTTTTATTTTGTTTGACCACTGACCTAAGAAATATTAAACTGAACTAAAAAATTATTGAAAAAAATCCTCTTTTTTGGACCAGCACCTATAGAGACTACTAAACTTTAATTTTAAGCTCAAAACAGAAATGAGCAATTTGAATGAATAAAAAAAAAATGTGTACGATTTATGATTCGTTACAAATAACTGACACAATGCAATGGAATGGGAGGTGACTGTTATAGTCCTCTGCACAGGAGCACTTTCATTAAGTCGGCCTGGTCAGTGAGGAGCGCAAATGTGTGGAACTCAGTACCTGAGAAGGTTGAACTGGTCACAACATACAAGGCTTCACAAAAAAAAAAATGAAAATGTGGCTTATAAATGCCCCCAGCTCTAAAAGATGAGCCTGTTTTGATGCTAAGATAAATGTTATGTGGTATTTTATTTTTTATCATATTGTTTGTGAATGTGAGTGTTGTCTGTCTGTCTGTCTGTGTTGGCCCTACGATGAGGTGGTGACTTGTCCAAGGTGTACCCCGCCTTCCCCCTGATTGTAGCCGATTGCACCAGCGCAGCCCGCGACCACTAAAGGGGTTGATGTTTATTTTTTGTGTGCTTTTCTTTATTTCTCTCTTTTAAATTGTAATTTTACTGCCTTTTTTACATCATGGCCAGGAGACTACAGATGAAAATGATAGCCTTCTGGCTAATTCTGGCTTTTTTAACCAGTTTTTGTTTTATAAAAATGGCATTGTCCCCTTTGAAATAAACTTGTCTAATCAAATCTTTTTTCCTATTATTTGCTGGAAAATGTACAAAAAAACTACTCCAAAATGTAACAACAAAATACAAAATAATCTAGTCCAGCGGTTCTTCACCTTGTTGGAGGTACCGAACCCCATTAGTTTCATATGTGCATTCATCGAACCCTTCTTAGTAAAAAAAAAAAAAAAAAATTAAAATTCATGACAAAGTTATGTGTTTTTGGTTACACTTTAGTATGGAGAACATATTCTAAGTAACAAATACTTAATATAGAAGTTTTTGGACACCAGGGGAACATGTTCTAAGTAACAAAGACTTAATTTAGAGTTATTTGGTTAGGGTTAGGGTTAGAGGGTTAGGGTTAAAATGAGGCCATGCCGAATAAGGGATTAATAAGTACAGATCAGTGTGACTTCTGCTGTTGCCGTATCACCCTAAAAGGGAGATGTTTTTATTGACACGATGAGTAGGGTATGTTTTGACCTCCACCGAACCACTGAGGCAGACTCACCGAACCCCTTGGGTTCGATCGAACCCAGTTTAAGAACCACTGATCTAGTCCCATTATTTACTGTGGTACACAGTATTTACATTTTCCCAGACTTTTAAAATATATACAGTATTTAAATTGTTTGTCTAAACCAGTGGTTCTTCACATGGGTTCGATCGAACCCTAGGGGTTCGGTGAGTCGGGCTCAGGGGTTCGGGGGAGGTCAAGACACACCCGACTCATCGTGTCAATAAAAACTTCTCCCTATCGGCGTATTACGGATACGGCAACAGCAGAAGTAATTTGTTGTGAGTTTATGCACTGTGTTGGTTTTGTTGTTTGAACGAGGTGATTTTCATGCACGGTTCATTTTGTGCACCATTAAAAAAACATGGTAACACTTTCGTATGGGGAACATATTCACCATTATTTAGTTGCTTATTAACGTGCAAAATAGTAACATTTTGGCTCTTAACTAGTCATTATTAAGTGCGTATTAATGCTTTATTCGGCATGGCCTTATTATAACCCTAACTCTCTAACCCTAACCAAATAACTGTAAATTAAGTCTTTGTTACTTAGAATTAGGGCTGCAACAACTAATAGATTAAATCGATTAAAATCGATTATAAAAATAGTTGGCGATTAATTTAGTCATCGATTCGTTGGATCTGTGCTATGCGCATGCGCAGAGGCTACTTTTTTTATTTATTAAAAATATATATATATATATACACAGGTATATATTTTTTAAATAAACCTTTATTTATAAACTGCAACATTTACAAACAGCTGAGAAACAATAATCTAAATAAGTATGATGCCAGTATGCTGTTTTTCAATAAAATACTGGAAAGGATAGAAATGTAGTTTGTCTCTTTTATCCGATTATTAATCGATTAATCAAAGTAATAATCGACAGATTAATCGATTATCAAATTACTTGTTAGTTGAAGCCCTACTTAGAATATGTTGCCCTGGTGTCCAAAAAACTCTAAATTATGTCGTTGTTACTTAGAATATGTTCCCCATACTAAAGTGTTACCATTAATTAGTTGCTTATTAACGTGCAAGTTAGTAAAATATTGGCTCTTAACTAGTCATTATTAAGTGCGTATTAATGCTTTATTCGGCATGGCCTTATTATAACCCTAACTCTCTAACCCTAACCCTAACCAAATAACTCAAATTTAAGTCTTTGTTACTTAGAATTAGGGCTGCGACAACTAATCGATTAAATCGATTAAAATCGATTATAAAAATAGTTGGCGATTAATTTAGTTATCGATTCGTTGGATCTGTGCCATGCGCAGAGGCTACTTTTTTTATTTATTAAAAACAATATATATATATTTTTTTTAAATAAACCTTTATTTATAAACTGCAACATTTACAAACAGCTGAGAAACAATAATCAAAATAGGTATGGTGCCAGTATGCTGTTTTTCAATAAAATACTGGAAAGGATAGAAATGTAGTTTGTCTCTTCTATCCGATTATTAATCGATTAATCAAAGTAATAATCGACAGATTAATCGATGATCAAATTAGTTGTTAGTTGCAGCCCTACTTAGAATATGTTCCCCTGGTGTCCAAAAAACTCTAAATTAAGTCTTTGTTACTTAGAATATGTTCCCCATACTAAAGTGTTACCAAAAACATATACCGTATTTTACGGACTATAAGTCGCTCCGGAGTAAAAGCAAACTACGAAAAAAACCTTGACTTATAGTCCGAAAAATATGGTAACTCTCTTGAATTTGAAAAAAAAAACATTTAAATTGTATTTTTCACTAATGAATGGTTCGGTGAATGCGTATATGAAACTGGTGGGGTTCAGTACCTCCAACAAGGTTAAGAAGCACTGCTCTAGACTTTTTAAATATTTTGGCTTTTTCACCACAGTAAATAATACATTGGCCAGTAGAGTTGTAGTAGAACCAACAGGTCGTGGCTTACCTCCAGCTTCTCAATGCGGTCTTTCAGGTCCATGATGGCCCGGGCAAGCTCCTCCACAGCGCGGGCTGTTTGCAGCTGAGAGGCCGACGAGGAACTCACATCATCCCCGGCCATGACCTTCCGGTTGCCGTTCCAAACCCCGATGCTCCGCTCGGGGCCGGGCCCGTCATCCTCCAGGTCTCTCTCGCACTCGCTCAGCTTCCCCGTCAGCTCCCGGATGGTCCTCTGGTCCATGAGGATCTGGTCGTTTTGCTGCATGACCATCTGCCGGAGCTCCTCCGCCGTTGTGCTGAGAGACGTCCAGTCATCGGCCAGGGGGTCGTCCGCCAGCGGCTGCTGCCCGTCTTTACCCATGCACTCACCCGGCGGTACCGGCGTGCAGATCAAGCGGCTGTAACTGAACGCCTTCCCCGAGCCTCGGCCGCTCTCCTCCCCGAGGTTGAGCTCGTTCAGACTGGGGACCCCCAAGCCGATACCGCCCAGCCCGTTCTCGCCATCGTAGGAGTCCGCGCCGTGTAAAGCACCGAGCGGCCCCGCGTGCGCCACCGAGCTGGGCTCCGGGAGCCTCTCCGAGGCGAGGGTGCCGTTGTCGCCCAGAGAGAGGGCGCGTTTGCGGGGGTACACGCTGGCGAAGATGCAGATGACGGCGCCGAGGAAGGCCAGGGAGCCGGCGCCCACCAGCACCACCATGAACTTCATGACGCTGCTGAGGAGATGGAGCCCGGTAAAAATGACATTTCAGGAAAAAATTGACGCAAATGTTTGTCATATACTTGCACTTACGGAAGACTCTTTCTGGGATGTTGTGTACTATAGCAGGCACCGGGCAGTCAGCACTGGAGATGCTCGGTCGCTGGCCGTGTTGCTAAGCTGCTCTCCCCGTGTGTTGCCATGGAGACCGCAAGAGGATGAGGAGGCGGAGCTAAGCTCTGCCTATGCGTCAGTCGCAGCATGCAGGCAGGCAGGCTGCGATGAACTTCCAGCAGTGTGAACAAACAAGGCAGTGATGGATCAATGTGTGTGTGTGTGTGTGTGTGTGTGTGTGCTCTTGTATTTCTACCCTTCGTGAGACATCAACAAGGAAAAGTACCTTCCACATGAGGACCCGTGAACAAGTTGGGACATAAATCACGGTCCCAATATGGTATCTAATAGTGAATGTCTCATTTGCCAGGGGTGGTGGTGAAATCCATCAAAATTAGGGTGGTACTAAAAAGGAAGGATTTTATTTCTTCAAATTGACTGTCGCTTTTAAAAGTGCTCCCCCTCTTGTCAACATACGAAATGACAAGTGTGTGTAAAAATTTGAAGTGCTCCCCCTCTGGTCAACATATGTAATAACAAGTGTTTGTAAGGTATTGAAATGCACCCCCTTTGGACAAAAATAATTAAAACAAATATATGTAATAACATATATTTTTTATTACATATATTGGCGAGGAGACCCTTCCCCAAGTGGAGGAGTTCAAGTACCTAGGAGTCTTGTTCACGAGTGGGGGAAGAGTGGATCGTGAGATCGACAGGCGGATCGGTGCGGCGTCTTCAGTAATGCGGACGTTGTATCGATCCGTTGTGGTGAAGAAGGAGCTGAGCCGGAAGGCAAAGCTCTCAATTTACCAGTCGAGCTACGTTCACATCCTCACCTATGGTCATGACCGAAAGGACAAGATCACGGGTACAAGCGGCCGAAATGAGTTTCCTCCGCTGGGTGGCGGGGCTCTCCCTTAGAAGGGTGAGAAGCTCTGTCATCCTGGAGGAACTCAAAGTAAAGCCGCTGCTCCTCCACATCGAGAGGAGCCAGATGAGGTGGCTCGGGCATCTGGTCAGGATGCCACCTGAACGCCTCCCTAGGGAGGTGTTTAGGGCACGTCCAACCGGTAGGAGGCCACGGGAAAGACCCAGTACACGTTGGGAAGACTATGTCTCCCGGCTGGCCTGGGAACGCCTCGGGGTCCCCCGGGAAGAGCTAGACAAAGTGGCTGGGGAGAGGGAAGTCTGGGCTTCCCTGCTTAGGCTGCTGCCCCCGCGACCCGACCTCGGAGAAGCGGAAGATGATGGATGGATATGTAATAAGTGTGTGTAAAATCTTGAAATGCACCCCCTTTGGACAAACTAATAAAATATATATATATATATATATATATATATATATATATATATATATATATATGGACAAACTAATAAAATATATATATATATATATATATATATATATATATATATATATATATATATATATATATAATGTAGATAGACATCCTGTAATAACTTGAAGTAAATAATGAAGATTAAAAACTATTACAAACAAAACAAATTAACTAAAAGCAGTCTTTTTCGCACAATGTGTTTACTTTATTGTCATATTCTTTGTTTCTGTAATATTGCAATATTTTCTGGCAAAAAATGTTTTGATGTAAAATTACTACTTTTTAATGCAAAATGGTGACATTTGTCATAAAATTCTGACTTTTAGCACAATATTGCCAATTCTTTGGTTGTTCTTGTAAAATAGTGAAATTTTTTGAGTAAAATTATGTCTTTTGTCAGAATTTTGCCAGGTAAAATTCCAATTATTATTATTATTATTATTATTATATTGCCAACATTTTTAAAGTTTTCTTTTAAAATTAGACTTTTGTAGAGTAAAATTATGTATTTTCATAAACTTGCCAAAATGTTAAGCTTTTATTGTAAAATTGTACCTGTATCAAGTAAAATTCCAAATTTTAGCATATTATTGCACAAATGTTCTGTTTTTGTTGTGAAATGTTGACTTGCGTTGAGTAAAATTACGACTTTTATTATAATACTGCCAAAAGTTTTTCTTATGAAATTCCAACTCATTTTTCACAAGCTATTTTATATTTGCACAGTATGTATATATTATAAATGTTGTAAATACAAATCTTTTTATATCTAGAAAGGGTGGTCCTAAAGAAGCAGGCATTTTTCTGAGGTCTCAAGAAGGTAACAAATACAAGAATGTGTGTGTGTGCGTGTGTGTGTGTGTGTGTGTGAATGTGTGCGTGTGCATAACAGGATATGGAGTGCAGAAAAGGTGAGGATGAACTGTAACATTGCAGACTTTTCTATTTGTGGTGAGGCTGCTGCGTTTTTCCTCTAACCAATAACAACCTTATGAAAGGAATGAGGAGAAAAAATATGTATATATGCACACATGTACATATATGGTAAGCAAAATATGAAATAAATTGCATATATTCTCTTCAACAAGCTTATTGATTTCTTTACCTAAACTCCCCATGTGAGACAAGATTAATAAAAAATAATAAGCCACATTCACATTTCTCAGGAAACGGAATAAGTCAATTGCTTTGTACCCCCAGAAAAACAAGCTATAGAGGAGGCAAGGAAGAACAATTTGAGATATTGGCGAACACTCGTGTTGACTGAATGAAAGACAATTGAACATGATTCAAGCATTGACTCGGAAGGTCTTTATTGATTCCAAGAAGCCTATACTGAGAAGTCATAGGGGAGCTATTGTGGGGAAGTGGGGTGTTAACGGTGAATGGTCTGCCAGACTTTGAAGGGGTTGTCATGGTGACATATGAGAATAGCTTTATTAGAGGGGTCTCAAGACTGTTGTAAGTGGTAGTATAGACCGTTTTTAATGTTGACGGATGAACACTGCATACACAGGTGGCCTCTTAGTAATGTTGCCGTCAAGCGGTACGGTTGTCAGGATTACGGTAAGTATCAGTAAATCCTATTCATGCGCTTCCAACCGTGCATAGAGATGGAACTGGTACATGCAAAGAGGTTTGTAGAAAAGTGGGACGGTAGAAGTCGGATATTTTGGGGGCCCTGTATGAACTTATACTATATCGAAATGAACATGACTGCAAAACTGGAGACTGCTTTTTCAGAACTTTTGCTCAGGAAATGCATAACATTCCTTTACAGTCAAAACTATGTTTCCACAAAACAGTTGAGTGGATTCAAATAAAGCTTGGGTTTCCAGCTGTACACCAGTCAAATTGTTGACAGGAAAAAGTTAAAGTCCCAATGATTGTCACACACATACTGGGTGCGGTGAGATGTGTCCTCTGCATTTGATCCATACTCATGTTCACCCCCTGGTAGGTGAGGGGAGCAGTGAGCAGCAGCGTGCTTCTTGCTCAGGAATCGATTGGTGATTTAACCCCCAATTCCAACCTTTGATGCTTAGTGCAAAGCAGGGAAGCATTGGGTCCCATTTTTTGTAGTCTTTGGTATGACTTGGGCGGTGTTTGAACTCACGACTTCCCAGTCTCGGTGCGTACACTCTGACCACAAGACCACTGAGCTGATGGTATATTAATTTGCAAATCAAAGCAGTACCAAACCGTATTGACAGTGAAATGCGTGAAATTACAAGTGTGTCTCCAACTCAAAACCTTTGTTTTGAGTTACTGATACGCAACACAGTTTAGTATGATTAATAAATCATATTCAGGCTCAAAGGAAGCGTGCTGAAAAGTGGTACACCATGGGGAAGTTTATTTACGTGCCTCATACAATGTAAATGTTAAATAAGTACACACAGTACCTAATGAAAGAAACTGCACTGCACCGCCACTGCTACGTGTAACTCAGCTACGGTGGTTTCAGTCAGTCGGTACACTTCAGATGGTATCTCCTATTCAGGCTTGTGTTTTGACATTAAATAACGTGTGGGGTTCCCCAAGGCTCAATTTTAGGTCTCATTATTTTCAATCTCTACATGTACCTACAGGCCAAAAGGTGTGCGGCCTTGGCAGCAAAAACTGGGACGTGGGAGTAGTTTGGAGAAGAAATGGAAAATGACTTGCGGACGGCTTCAAAGCGATTCTTGACCACTGTCACCACCTCAGAGTGGGAGGCAGTGCACTGCCAACACCCTGTATGGTGGGGACGGTGTGCTGATGTTGTCGATTGAGGATGTTGTGGATTGGTGTAATATTTCAAAGACTTCCTCAATCCCACCTACATGTCTTGGTAATAAGGATCAGTGCTTAGGGATTCTGTGGTGGGCTCCATTTCTTGGACTAAGGTTGCAGAGGTAGTTGAAAAGCTGCTCGGTGGCAGTGCCGGGGGTGGATTTGTTCTACCCTGAGTTCCTTAAGGTTCTGGATGCTGTGGTTGACAAGGCTGTGCAGCATTGCATTGACATCGGGGGAAGTGCTTTTGAATTGGCAAACTGTAGTGGTGGTTTGTCTATTTAAAAAGGAGAACTAGAGGGTGTGTTTCAACTATCGTGGGATCACACTCCCAGCCTTCCCGGTGAGGTCTATTTAGATGTACTGGAGGAGTCTACGCTGGATAGTTGAACCACAGATTCAGGAAGGGAAGTGTGGTTTTCTTCATGGTTGTGGAACGTTGGACCAACTCTATACTCTCGCCAGGATACTTGAGGATGCATGGGAGTTTGCCCAACCAGTCTACAGGTGTTTTGTAGACTTCGAAAGGGCATTCAACTTTGTCCTGTGCTCAAAGTATTCAGACCCTTTGCTTGCTTTTTTTTCGGACTACTATGTGCAATAATGTTTTATGTATGTGTGTATATGGAATCATATGCATGCAGATATGCATCTGTGTGGATACATATACATATACATATACATAGATACATCTGTCATCTCTATCTATTTTTTTTTTTTACTATTTATACTACCATATTGTACATGCACCTTAGGAGGAGCTGCTCCAATTTCGTTGTTCTTTGAACCTGTTCATTGCAATAATGACAATAAAACTCTATTCTATTCAATACTTTATTGACAAACCTTTGGCAGCAATTACAGCCTC
Source organism: Nerophis ophidion (assembly GCF_033978795.1). NCBI lineage: Eukaryota > Metazoa > Chordata > Actinopteri > Syngnathiformes > Syngnathidae > Nerophis > Nerophis ophidion. Next base: position 69,107,600 of record NC_084611.1, read on the forward strand.
AAATATGTTTGAATACAATGCCACGATCTTGGCACACCTATCTTTCGGCAGTTTCTTTCATTCCTCTTTGCAGCGACTCATAAGCTTGGATATGAAGTGTTGGTTGTCATCCAGGATGTCTCTGTACATTGCTGCATTTATCTTAGTCTAGACAGGGAGGTGACCAAAAACCCGATGGTCACTCTGTCAGAGCTACAACGTTCCTCTGTGGAGAGCATACTTGCCAACCTTGAGACCTCCGATTTCGGGAGGTGGGGGTGGGGGGCATGGTCGGGGGTGGGGCGGGGGCGTGGTTAAGAGGGGAGTAGAACAGCTGTTGTGTGCACAGCTGCGCACTGCACTTTCTAAAGTAGATGTTATTGTCACAAATGCATGATTGATTGATTGAAACTTTAATTAGTAGATTGCACAGTACAGTACATATTCTGTACAATTGACCACTAAAGGGTAACACCCGAATAAGTTTTTCAACTCGTTTAAGTCGGGGTCCACGTTAATCAATTCATGGTACAAATATATACAGTAATTCTCAAAACTGTGGTACGCGTACTATGTACTAGTGCAGGGGTCTGCTACCCGCAGCTCTGGAGCCGCATTCTGCCTGATTGTTGTGTTGTGTGAAGCCTGTGTTCAGTTGAGCTTCTCGAGTGTGTAAACCCTTGGTTAAGCTGACCATGAAAACGTGTGTATATATATATATATATATATTTATATATATATATATATATATACTATATATATATATATATATAATATATATATTTCCCACGGGCAGATTGCTTTTCCCGTAAAATAAAATAAAAAAAATCTAATTACAATTTTAAAAGTTTAAGAAGTGTTGTGTTTGGTGGCTTAACACTAGTTATATTTAGTGAAAGATATGGCAAAATGTCTCTTTTGCCAATAAAGGCTGCAGACCCCAGCACTCCACAAACCACGTCAAACCCAGATTCCGATCTAACAAAAGGTCTTAACTCATTCTCACATTCACATCAATATTGAATGCACTCCCGACAGGTGTAAAAGAAAGTGCATCTCTATCCTCCTTCAAAACCACACTAAAAGAACACCTCCAGGCAGCTACAACCCTAGCCTAACACCCCCCCCACTCTCACCACATCTCACCTCCCCGGATTGTAAATAATCAAATGTATGTACTTATGCTTTCTGAGCTCACTATGTTCACCGCTCGCTGTACGTATCCTACAAAGTGAGACTTACACTGTTACAATGTACATTTTTTAGATGATTAAATTGTTGACTGAAATATGCTTATAACAACCCAAGCACTTTTGTGTTGCACATTCCCAGTGAATGGAAAGTGCTATATAAAGTTTTGATTGTAATTGATTGGCCAACTGGTATCCAACCAAAGTGTGGAGAAAAGTCTTGCAAGTGTGGTGTGGATATTTTGGGGCATTTGAATCCTGCCTACCGATAACTTCTTCCATCAAACTGTACTGATGGTAAAAACAGGGTTTAGTCAACTAACATTCCACTTTAGAATTAAACTAAAAAGGTGCACCACATGATAAGGCCCAAGCGCTCATTACGGTGACATGTAGCCTAGATTGCAGTTTAATCTCCAGAGGTGGCTGACATTGCATGCACAGAAGTGGGCCACTGCTGCTGTGACACCGCAGGGACAATTTTAATTCCGGTCTGGCCTCTGAACAGATATGGGGGTGGTGACCCCTGTAGATGTAGCCTTTGGTGTAGTCTGCATTCAATAGAAATTATGTAAAATACAAGAATACCTTGATGTTGATATATGGATACACACCAGGCTTTGTGATGCAGTCTCCTAGTGCCAAGTCTCTTCAGAACGGTCCGACAGCACCACTCAGTGAAATATTCACAAACTGCACAGATCACTTCCTTGTAGATTAACTTGAATAATGACATTACAAGAAAACAGTATTCACCCTTGCCAAGAAATGTAACAATATTACCATTTGTTTGATGATTTCACCACGATTATATTAATTGCTTTCAAAAGCAGAAGCGGTGTCTCTTGTAGAAGCTCCATTGTAGTTCAATTAGAAAGAGATCTGCTTTGCTACAGCTTTTTAATTTAAAGCCTGGTAAAATAAAACATAAAAACAAGGAGACTTACAGGTAACACATGATGACAGTGAGTATATAATCTGTACAATACGGTTTTGCAAAACATGCTTCAAAAAGATACATTACTACAGTATGTCGCCCTCCCGCGCACTAATGCAATGCACAATTCATACCAGCAATAAAAAAGCCTTCTAGTCATGTTGAATTGTATCACAATTACAAAATCATTATGCATATGTCAAAAACACTGTAATACAGTACAAAGAGGAGGAACAAAAATCATTGGAATTATATAGCACATTTAAAAAGTGGTAAAACGTGGCTAAAAAAACAATACAATCACACAAGCCCTATTTGGTAAAAGATATGCCACCACGTCAAGTTGTGCTACCCCAATATTAGAACGAAAACAACATCAGCCTAACACTCCTACTTCTACACACAACTTAGCAGAGATATTGAAAGGTCTATTCCAAATGTCATTCAGCTTAAAAAAAAAAGTGTGGTTTCTTTATGTGATACTTTGACAATAAACTTCAAGGGTAACCTGTGAGTAAGTATTGAAACAATACTAACGACAAATAAAACCATCCAGTACACAGAAGAGGAAACATTGTGTTCAAAAGAGAAGCCATTCACATGTGTTTTTACAGCTTGCTAATGATGCTGTCTTTTTATTCATGCTTACAGGAGTGTGTATTTAATTGGTATTTAGGAGTGAACGCAGCAGCAGTAGGTAAGGCATCGTCATTCAGCAAAGTGTCAAAGTCTGAGAAGGTCGAGATGTTGCAATGGGATCAAAGTATATTTCCACAGATAGTGCCGTACATTCTAGTAAACGCCATTCCTCAATTTATGGCACAGTTCACATATTTACTCAAAAAGGTATCTTGTCTAGTGAACACCATACTTAAATTGCATGGTCCAATTAAGGGGTTCAGATTTGATATACAAGCTACTTTATTTGCTCAAATAAGTATCTGATTTTGTTAACGCCATATTTAAATTACATGGTCCAAATTAAGGTTTCAGCTAAGATTAATATTTCCTCAAATAAGTCTCTGAACTAGCAGACACCATACTCAATTACATGGTTTAATAAGATGGATCAGCTGAAATGCACAAGCTACCATATTTCCTCAAATATTTGATATGGTAAACACGATATATAAAACACAAGGTCCCATTAAAAGGGTTCATCTTAAATGCACAAACTAGCATATTTACTCAAATAAGTCTGTTGATAGTAAACACTATCTTTCAATTACAAGGTCCAATTAGAACTGCTGAGATGCATAAGCATGCACCACATTTTCTCAAATAGGTCTGATCTAGAATACACCACATCAAAATTACAAATTTAACAAGCTGGTTAAGCTGAAATGCACAAGCTACCATATTTCCTCAAATAAAATTTGATATGGTAAACACGATATATAAAACACAAGGTCCCATTAAAAGGGTTCATCTTAAATGCACAAACTACCATATTTCCTCAAATAAGTCTCTGATGATAGTAAACACCATATTTCAATTACAAGGTCCAATTAGAACTGCTCAGATGCATAAGCAACCACATTTTCTCAAATAGGTCTGATCTAGTATACACCACATCTAAATTACAAATTTAACAAAATGGTTAAGCTGAGATGCACAAGCTCCCATATTTCCTGAAATAAGCCTCTGATCTAGTTAACACCATATCTCAATCACATTGTTTAATAGGAGGGCTTGCCTTAGAATGATGCACAAGCTCCAACATTTTCTCAAAAAAGTATTTGATCGAATACACACCATATCACAATTACATGGTTTAATAAGAGGGTTCATCTTAGATACACAAACACCTACATTTCCTCAAACGAGTCTCGGATCTACGAAATACCATATTTCTATTACATGGTCCAACAAAATGTTTCAGCTTTGTTACACAAGCTACCATATTTCCTCAAATAAATCTCTGATCTAGTAAACACCTTTTTCAAATTACATGGTCCAAATAAAGGTTTCAGCCGAGACGTACAAGCTACCATATTTTCTCAAATAAGTCTAATCTATGATATACCATATCTAATATCTTATTAAGATGGTTAAGCTGAGATGCACAACCTACAATATTTCATCAAATAAGTATTAGATCTGGTAAAAAACATCTCAAAAACATGATTTAATGGGATTGTTCAGCTGAGATGCACAAGCTAACATACTACAAAACATGTCTCCAATCTAGTGAGCACTGTATCTCAATTACATTGTTTAATAAGAGGGTGGGCTTAGATGCACAAACTACCATATTTCCGTGAAATAGGTTTCCAATCTAATACATCATATCTCAATTATTGTAAATGGTTTGACAAATGGTTCAGCTTAGCGCCCATATTCCGTCCAATAAGTCTGAGCTAGGAAACACCACATTTCAATTAGGTGGTCCAATTTAAAGGGTTCAGTTGAGCTCCACGAGCTACCAAATTTCGTCAAATAAGTATCTGATGTAGTAAACACCAATCTCAAATACATGGTCCAATTAAAGGCTTTGGCTTAAATATCTGAGCTACCATATTTCCTCAAAATAAGGGCCTATGCTTCATTAGCAAAATGTCTCAATGTTCAGGTGCATTTTCAATTAGAAAAATTCATCCACAAAGTACCATATTTTCTCAAATAGTAGCCTGTGCTTTGGTAGAGGCCATAGCTCAATTACGTGGTCCACATAATGGGATCATTTTAGGAGACACCAACTGCCATATTTAAATAGTGACCTTTGCACTAGTAGACAGTACACCATGGCTGTGTGAATAAATGTCAGACCTAAACTACTAAACTTCCCTCATTAATTGCACTGTCCACTTGAACGACTCTGCCTGAATAGACGCACAAGTTATTTCCTTAAATAAAGGTACAATGGTTGAGCTTGAATGGTTACCTCAAGTATAGTCTTGTAAGCATGACATCATTGCAGCAAGACGACACGCAACTCAGTAGCAATTCTATACAAAAGACATGACACAAGATTGCGCTCTCCTACTGGGTCAGCCTCCAACACGCCTGGTGCTCTATGTAGCTAAGTAAAATGTCAACTAGAATTTGTGGGAATAGGGTATTGATGTACGTGAAACCACTTTAAGCATCATCATGAACCTTCCCGAATTTGACACGTGAATGCAAAGAGTGCTAATGTGGCAACTATTCTGTGCTTCATCTAATCCACATTTTATGTTACAACCTTATTCCAAAACAATTTTTTGGGTACAAATGTATTAAAAGTAAAAAAATAAAGCATCACATGTACATGTATGTATTAACAACTTTTGCGCAATACTTTGTTGATGCGCAATGGCAGCAAAAACAGCCTCAAGTATTTTTGAATAGTATGCCACACCTATCTTTGGGCAGTTTCGCTCATTAACAGCACCCCAGCAGCGCCATCAGACTGGATGGAAAGCATTGGTTCTCATCCAGGATGTCTCTGCACATTGCAGCATTCATCTTAGTTTAGTCAGGGAGGTGAACAAGAACCCAATGGTCACTCTGTCAAGAGCTACGGCATTCCTCTGTGATGAGGAGAACCTTGCAGGACAACCATCTCAGCAGCAATCCACCAGTCAGGCCTGTATGGTGCAGAGGCCAGACAGAAAAGAGTTCTTAGTAAAAGGTTGACAAAAAGCACCTGAAAGCCTGCTAAACCATTAGAGACAAAATTCTATGGTCTGATGAGACGAAGATTGTATTCTTTGGCGAGAATGCCAAGCATCATGTTTGGAGGAAATCAGGCATCACTCATCACCGGATGCAAAGCACCTGAAAGCCTGCTAAACCATTAGAGACAAAATTCTATGGTCTGATGAGACGAAGATTGTATTCTTTGGCGAGAATGCCAAGCATCATGTTTGGAGGAAATCAGGCATCACTCATCACCAGATCTATCGCATCCCTACAGTGAATCATCATGCTATGCAGATCTTTTACAGCATCAGGAACTGGAAAAACTAGTCAGGATAGAAGGAAACATAAATGCAGAAATGTACAAAGACATCCTGGATGAAAACCAACTCTTGCCCTCCAACCTGGTGGAGCTTGAGGTGCTGCAAAGAGAAATGAGCAAAGAGAAAAGGACGAAACTGCCCAAAGATAGGTGTGCCAAGCTTGTGGCAGCATCGTATTCAAAGACTTGAGGCTGTAATTGCTGCATCGACAAAGTACTGAGCAAATGTTGTAAATACTTATGATTAAGTGATTTATTTGTTTTTTATTTTTAATAAGTTTGCAAAAATATTTTATAAAAATCTTTTCACAGTCATTATGGGGTGTTTATTGTCTGTAGAATAAATTTGAGGACAAAAATGTATTCTATTTTGGAATTAGGCAGTAACAAAACAAAATGTGGGAAAAATGAAGCGCTGTGAATACGTTCCGGATGCACTGTATACATATGTACAGTATAATCTGGGTCCAATTTAAAGAGTCTTTGCAGTTTTGGGGTAAAATACATAAGCAAGAACATGTGGCAAGGATAACTTACAAGGTCCAGCGCGGCGTGGTGTGCATATATATATATATAAATATATATATGTATATATATATATAAATACCAACAGGTTGCATTTTTATGTATAACCGTTATGTATGCGTTGTAGGGAATAGAAGTAGAAAGGCAAGGGATGAACAACAAAGAATACTGTTTGGATGCAGTCAAGTGCATTTGATTTTTTGCCTTGCTGTATATTGTTGCAATTTGTGTGAGTCCCATGTGCAAAAACGTATAAAAAATCATGTATTGTAACAACGCTAAATAAACTGCTGTGATTTAAAAAGCTGTTGATATAAAGGGTTTTCTATGTCTTTTCACAAATAATAGCTTGTTTGAGTGTGCCTTAAGGCGTCAGTGCTGTGCAAGTGGACAAGAAGAACCTAGTAGCTGCTCTTTTTACATATACTGTACACTTCAAAATACATATTTTGTTATAATTCAATGTATGGGCGGAGTTGATTTCATAGTTACGCATACTCACTGGAAGCTGTATTATGTACACTTACGAAGATTTATTTTAGTAGATGATGCTCACGTTCATCATCATATGTCTATTGTTGCAATAGTGCATTTTGACCGTTTCTATTTGGTATTATTATAAACAAAATAGCTCTTAGTGATGCGATACAGTTCTACAGCAACCACTATAATACACAAGCTAGTTGTTGACTGTACAGGTGTACCTATTATTTTGACCAGAGGGCACACGTGGAAACACCTTTAGGAAGGGCCTAAAGTGGCAAAAAGGGCACATTTCTTTTTAAAAACACCAGTGGTGTTATTAATGATTTCTTATGGCTTGGGAAGGGCGGGCTCCTCGGAGGTCCCGTTTTCTGCGACGGAAGCTGGAGAGGCGGGGCCAGAGGCAGGAGAGGGGAACTCTTTGATGGTGACGGTAACGAGGTTGGTGGTGACGTCGGTGACCACCACATCTTTGCAGCTGGGTCCCATCTCTGGGTGCCAGTCGGGATCCCCCTCTACAGGCACCCTGCCGGGTTCGGGTTGACCCCCCGCTTCTTGGGGCAGGGAGGGGTTTGGGGCCTCTTCCTCACCTCTCATGCAAGAGGGTGAGGTTGCTGGTATAGGTGAGACAGAAGGTGTGGCGGATGGTGGGTTATTTTGGGGTTCTACAGGACCTTCACTAGTTTCAGGAGCCTCACTGGACTTGGAGGATTCAGCTGCAGCAGTGGTTGGCAGAGACCTTCTTTTGGGGGCACTGGTGGTGGAAGGGGGAGCCGAGGGGCAGGACGGGGCTGGATGGAGGTTCTGGGTGTTGCAGGACCCAGGCTGAGGGTGGAATGTCAGAGGACCTCCGCACTGCAGCCCAAATGGCTTTCCATACATGGGGAAACCGAGCATCTTCAGGGGGGGCTGGAAAGGTCTGTAAGGAGCCTCTCCTTTCTTTCCAATGATGCGATTCCGGGACGGGATGTTGTGGCGTCCACCCGGAAGATTCCTGGCTCCTCCACTCGAGCCGCCGCGTCTCGGCTTGTCGATCACCTTCAAATTGAGGATGATACGACCCCTCTTCACCTCGCGGGGCTTGACCCTGCGGTTGAGGATGCGGACGGTCTCGGAGAAAGGGGAGGCGTGAGGGCGAGACGGAAAGCCGCCGGGGCTGGAGAAGGACATGGGATCTGTGCGAGGCAGAGGCCGGCGGGACATGCGGTGGCAACGATGGATGTCCTTCTTCAGCTTGTGGGTGGCCGCCAGGGAGTTGAGCTTTGGAGAAGGAGCCAGACTCGAGGAAGAGGAAGATGCTTGAGGATGAGGTGAGGTAGAGGAGGAAGGGGTCACAGAGGAAGAGTGTGACGTCGTCCGGCGGGGCTTTGTGGATCGGCTGCATGGTTCTCGCAGTGTCGGCTGCGTCTTAGGAAAAACACAAACATTTTATTGCTTTTATGTGTTTACTCATTCAAATCTATACACGCTTATCTGTTTACATACATACATACATCAAAAGATATGTGCTGATCAATTGGCCACCGATCGGTATGGACTGATTTTCGTAAAATATATGTGATCACCATTGGCCATTAATGCATTTTAATGCCGGTCACAAATGCTAATCCCCTCTGGCTGACACTGTATTTATGTTTAGTCACCGAGCTGACATGCAACGAGCAGCTCATTATGTGTCTCCAAACGCAGTGTGAAGCCGCTCCTCTCTGCTAATGATAATCAACTCCATTACAACAAACAAATTGCATTTCTTTGTATCTTAAAACGGAATCTGCACCTTTTTTGGAATTTTGCCTATCAATCACAATCACTGAAACATGACGGATGTGTTTTTTTAATGCATTTTAAATATTAAATAAATGCGATCAAAAGTGTGCTTAAAATGGATCCGACGGGAGCCGCTCTATTCTGCCAATAAAGCCCTTAAAAATCATCAATACACCTCCATTAAGGTTTTATTTACATACTGTAAGTATATACAGTATGTAATGTAGAAACAGGCCCATTTATAATAACATCTAATTCTTAAATAATTTTATTTTATTTTAAGTATATGTGGCACATTAATGTAAAAAACGCATCACAACATTCGCTTTTTTTCTTCATCACTGATTATTACTCATTACAGACTTCATGAGAGCCAGCAAACATAACAAAACATCACTTAATGTACAATGTCTGCTGTCATAAGATGTTTCTAAAATCCTTATTAGATGAAAAATGACTCATAATCCTCACAAAGAAAAGGGGTGGGGGTGACCAAGCGTCTTTCAGTGTCGTTCTCACCATTCCCGGGTTTAAATTGGATGTCAAAGTGTTCCAACTTGTAGAAATACGGACCTTTATTTACAAGTTAGAATGCATCTAATAAAATCCATTCATCGTGATGTCTTTCATAATTATAGTGAACGACAGGCAAAATTCCAAGAAAGTTCAGTTCCCCTTTATGTATCACTATTGTGGGCGATGCTGAACATATTACACACAGAGCAAGAGAATAGGGAACTCGTTTAAAAATAGTGTTGATATTGTTAAACTGTCGATAGCACTCATTATAAATACACAAACAATTTTACAGTTAATCCATGTGATTGGTATCAGTATTGGCCGGGGTCACTCATGGATGATCTTAATCTGAATCAGCAGCATAAAACCCCAATCGGAACATCCCTATAATTACTGCTTTTTCTCACATATGGGCCTAGGCAGTGTAGTGTAATCTACTCAACAGCAGGGTAATGGTATTTAAAAGGGGTGAAGTGTCCACAAAGTGTCTACATGTGTTATGCTCATGAGACATCTATCTATCCATCCATTTCCTACCATTTTTATATTTATTTATGCTTTTATTTAGAAGTCATCCATTTCAAGTGCAGGATTTTATTTATCAAGGTTGTCTAGGAAACTAATAAGACGCACAATGTTTATGACAGCTGTGGACACTATTTGAAGAAATAGGGTATATACTAACCCCTTTCACACACAGTATAAAATACATCTCTTTTAAAGAGATGTCCATTTTGAGAGGAGCAATTTACATATTTCAGTAACGCTTGCAATTAATTGAGCCATAGTGTCCTTTACAGCAGAGGGCTTAGGTAAAATAATAGCCACTTTTGCAGAAACAGTAAAATACATCTTTTTTAAAGGAGGTATGCATTTTAAGGGCAGTCTTTTATTTATTAAGATTGTGCTGGAAATTAATTGAGGCGCGGCGTCCATCAGATCAGAGGCCTTATGTAAAATAGCCACTTTTGCACCAACTGTAAAATACATTTTTTTTTTTTTTATCCTTTAGGAGGCATCCATTTCATGTGTAGCGTTTTATTTATTTAAGTGCCGCTGGCTATTTTTTGAAGTACAAAACTAAGGCCAAAATGTAAGTATGGTAAACAGTAACTTCTATGACACAGACTGTCATTTTTACAAAATCCATTTGGGAGGCATTCAGTTCAGGGGAAGTGTTTTATTTATTTAGCAGGCTATTAATCTGTTCATTGTGTCTATTTTAGCAGAGGTCTTGCGTAAAATAGTAGCATGTTTCACACAAAACTGTAAAAACACTGTATTGAAGAGGCATTTTCATTGTTATTCTGGGTATGGTGTCTATCAGACTAGTGATTACAAATGAAATAAAAAGTAGGGTAATTAGTAGCCCCTTTCAGGCAGACTGTACAATAATGATGTGTTTTGCTTAAAGGAGGCATTTCAGGTGGTAAGTTCCCAACTCTTTAGGTTGCATTTACAATTAATTAGGAACGGTGTCTAATAGAGCAGTGGTTCTCAACCTTTTTTCAGTGATGTATCCCCTGTGAACCTTTTTTCAATTCAAGTACCCCCTAATAAGAGCAAAGCATTTTTGGTTGATAAAAAGAGATAAAGAAGTAAAATACAGCACTATATCATCAGTTTCTGATTTATTAAATTGTATAACAGTGCAAAATATTGCTCATTTGTAGTGGTCTTTCTTGAACTATTTGGGGAAAAAAAGATGTAAAAATAACTAAAAACTTGTTGAAAAATAAACAAGTGATTCAATTATAAATTAAGATTTCTACACATAGAAGTAATCATCAACTTAAAGTGCCCTCTTTGGGGATTGCAATAGAGAGCCATCTGGATTCATGAACTTAATTCTAAACATTTCTTCACAAAAAAATAAATCTTAAACATCAATATTTATGGAACATGTCCACAAAAAATCTAGCTGTCAAAACTGAATATTGCATTGTTGCATTTCTTCGAACAGTTTATGAACTTACATTCATATTTTGTTGAAGTATTATTCAATAAATATATTTATAAAGGATTTTTGAATTGTTGCTTTTTTTAGAATATTTAAAAAAAAATCTCACGTACCTCTTGGCATACCTTCAAGTACCCCTAGTGGTACACGTACCCCCATTTGAGAACCACTGTATTAGGGCAAAGGCCATTATTTGAGGGAGAACGGAAATTAGCACCTTTCGGAGAGACTGTAATTTAAAAAATAATAATTAAGGAGGCATCGGTGTAAGGTGGAGCATTTCTATTAATGTAAATGGCATTGGCGATTAATTGGGTAATGGTGTCTATTAGAGTGGAGGCCTATAGTTAAGGAAATACAGCAAATAATAGCCCCTTTTCACATTGAAGTTCAACGGTTCATCTTCATACCCTTGTGGCGAGGTTTTTGGGTTTCGGTCCCCGTTTTTTCGGACCACTGCGCTCCCTCTCTCGTTCCCTGGACAAAAACAATAACATATTGGTTAATTGTGAAAAACACAACTAATCATCCTTTACAAGTAATTGTTAATAAAATCAACATATTGTCCTACTTTTGCTCAAATCCGAGTATGAGTCTGTCGTCTAGAATATTCTCCTCTGGTTCCCAGGTGCTGTGCCTGAGTAAAGATGGGGAGAAAAAAAAGAGGACACATTAATACATAAAAAAAAAAAAGAAATGATTTCTATTTTAAGACATTAAAAATAGCTCCACAGTGCATGTGTGACCATCAAAGCTATTAAACTTACTTCATTGCCCATCCCTTCCATTTCACCAGGTATTCAAGTCTTCCCTGCAATAAAAACAGTCACTTGAGACATTTTTCATTTCTTTCTATTTTGACAAAAACATGTACAGCATGCAATTACTTATCTTTTCATCTTTAATATGATCTAATATTCAACAAATATATTATTATACATTCTGATTTAAAAAATAAAAAAAACTTATCAGCTTGACTTAAGATTTCAATGCAATTTATCCATCAAATTGTACACTGTAAAAAGGACAACAGATTTTACAGTATAATTCTGGCAACTGAGCTGCCATTTTTTTACTGTAAAATCTACGGTAGTTTGTACATTTATTACTATCAATAGAAAAACAGTACCATTGTTACATACGGCAAACATCTGGCAACTGAGCTGGCAGTTTTTACTATAAAATTACAGTGGTACGGTTTTTCTATTGACAGAATTGTGCAGTACATTTTACGGAAAAAGTTTTTCAAAAATATACAATTAAAAACAACAACCGTTCATTTTAACCATACATTTGTTTACAGCAGGGGTGCCCATTACGTCTATCGCGAGCCACCGGCCCTCAGAAAGTAGCCATAACTGTGATGTGGCCCTTAATAAAAATGAGTTTGCTACCCTTGATAGAAGATCTGACTTATATTTTGAGTAGATTCCCAAATACAGCAGTTTTCTTGTCATTTTTAGGATTTTTGAGTAACATTTTTGGAGAACATTCCGAAAAACAATAGCACGCCTGTTGAATAAAGGATCTTCGACCATACTGACGACATCATAGGCGTTGATTTACATTTCTGCCAATGGGTGCTCGGTGTGTGTGTTTTGGGTTGCCCGGATACCAATATTTTGGTACTGGTACCAAAAGTATTTCGGTACATTTCCAAATAAAGGGGACCACAAAAATTTCATTATAGGCTTTATTTTAACAAAAAGATCTTATGGTACATTAAACATATGTTTCTTATTGCAATGTTGTCCTTAAATAAAATAGTGAACATACAAGACAACTTCTCTTTAAGTCGTAAGTAAACAAACAAAGGCTCCTAATTTAGCTGCTGACATATGCAGTAACATACTGTGTCATTTATCATTCTATTATTTTATCAACATTTTTAAGGAGAATTGGTAGAAAATGAATTACTAATCTACTGTTAATGTTTGCTTATTTTCTGTTTCAACATGTTCAATCTACACTTCTGATAAAATGTAATAATCACCTATTATTCTGTTGTTTGATACTTTACATTAGTTTTGGATGATACCACAAATTTGGGTATCAATTTTATACCAAGTAGTTAAAGGATCATACATTGGTCATAATCAAAGTCCTCGTGTGTCCAGAGACATCTTTCCTGAGTTAATAAACATAATACAAATTTTTAAAAATTAAAGAAGATTTTGCGATGTTAAAAAATATCGATGTAATCACAGTAGTATCGACTGCATACGCTTTTGTACGTGGTATGATTACAGTGGATCTTAGGTGTAGATTCACTAATGGTGTTTGTTTATATTGTAGCTTCCCGGAAGAGTTGGTGGTGCAGGGAATTCTGAGAATTTGTTCTGTATGGTTTATGTTGTGTTGCGGTGCAATTATTCTTCCAAAATATTTTCTATGGAACAGAGCGGTCAAGCGAACATGGTTCCCGACCACATGTCAACCGTCAGGTTTCGGTGAGAAAATTGTGGTAATAAGTCGGCTCTAACCGTAGACATGAGCGGACCTTGCGTCCTGCTGCAGCTGCGGACTATTACCTCCTCCCACCGGAGACACTGGCGGTCACCACACCCATGGCCACACCCCTCCGACTTTCAGGTACCTTATAATCTCATTAAAACACTAGTAACACAATAAGCAAAAAAGGGATTTTCCAGAATTATCCTAGTAAATGTGTCTAATAACATCTGAATCGCTCTCACTGCCCTCGCCTTTTTATTTTTTTTCTAGTCCTTCACTCTCACTACCCTCATCCACAAATCTATCATCCTCGTTCAAATTAATGTGGAAATTGTCGCGTTCTCGGTCTGAATCGCTCTAGCTGCTGGTGGCTATGATTGTAAACAATGTGAGGAGCTCCACAACCCGTGACGCCACGCGCACATCGTCTGCTACTTCCTGTAAAAGCAAGGCTTTTTTATTGGCGACCAAAAGTTGCGAACTTTATCGTCGATGTTCTCTACTAAATCCTTTCAGCAAAAATATGGCAATATCGCAAAAAGATCAAGTACGACACATAAAATGGACCTGCTATCCCCGTTTAAATAAGAAAATCTTATTCAGTAGGCCTTTAATTATAGACTATATGAGTTGTGACTTTTTTATTATGTAAAACGGACCTAACTCGCCACAAGATTGATTTTTCAAAAAATATTTTAAAGATTGAAAGTTGCCATCCGTGGGTGTAGTGGGGCCCAAGCACCCACGTTTAAATGATGGCAACTTTCAATCTTTAAAATAATTTTCGGCGCCTATGGTCGACATGTTCGTAGGTCTTACTCTATAACTTTATTCATGACTGCTGGGTTATAAAGACTTGTTTTTTTTCTTCTTTAAACTGTTTCCAGCCTGCTTCAAACTCAAAAGGAAAAGACGGTTTCAAGACGTGAAAGTAAAACACACGAAGTTGAGGCCATTGAGGGGTCATGGGAGGCCTTTTAACAGAGGCAGGCAGGGGGGCTACTGGTTCCCTGCATTGTAATGACACTTGACCTTTGCACCCCTGCCATTGTTGACAGGCTTTTGATTTACGCTAGTGACCTTATGGTGGTCCCAACCTTTTGAGTATCTACTAGGATTCCAGATGGAATAATATAACAAGGAAAAGTCGGTGTTAAGTACGTTTAAATCTAGCAGAAAACAGCTAAAAAAAGTCGTATTAATTTAAACATGAGAGCCAATGTGATGTATTTATACACAGTGTAACCGTGTAGCTTTAGCAACCATTAGCCACTAAGATAAAATAAGGCCCCAGTTTTGGAACACGGTTCCCCGCCGCCACACTCCTCTTTTGTTATACTTTTTCCTCCACTGAAAACGCCCTAACGACCGCAAATGCTGATTTACAGCTTCGTAGATTAGCATATAGCCTAGCTTAGCCGAGCATAAGGCCTCCGCCGCTCAGTACTACAGAGTTCCCCGTCATCTTGTGTACTTCCCGCGGCCAACATCTGTCAAAAGACGCGGGCATGGCGACCGGGGGGGGGGGGCTCACCTTTCGGACGCGGCGCTTCAATATGGCTTCCGCGGCAAAGACGCGGTCGCCCATGGCCGAGAGCTCCATCGTTTTCCTTCGTCTTTGCGTCTCAAGTTTTCTTCGGCGAGGAGTTTGGCTCGGCTCGGCTCGGCTCGGTTCGACCACGGCCCGAAGTGTCCCACAGAAACACGCTCACACACCTACTGGGCTCAGCAGCGCGGCAGCGTAGACATTATGCGCGGCGGAGGCAGCCTCTTGTGCGTCACATGGTCAAACCCAGCCCCCATGGTCGCCATGGCAACCAGGAAGACACTGACGCCAATGCACAAGCGCGCGCTTCTTTTTCATTTGACGTCATCATGACCGGAAAAGTAGGAATGCAACCCAGTGTTATACACATTTTTGCTTTGTTTTAAAGGCCTCCTGAAACCCACTACTACCCACCACGCAGTCTGATAGTTTATATATCAATGTTGAAATATTAACATTGCAACACATGCCAATACGGCCTTTTTAGTTTACTAAATTACAATTTTAAATTTCCCGGGAGTTTTGTCTTCGAAACGTCATGTAATGATGACGTGTACGCAAGACGTCACAGGTTTTTATGAAGTATGAGTGCTGTGCACACACAGCTAAATGTCGTCTGCTTTAACGGCATAATTATACAGTTATTAGGACATCTGTGTTGCTGAATATTTTGCAATTTGTTCAATTAATATTGGAGAAGTCACAGTAGAAAGATGGAGTTGGGAAGCTTTAGCCTTTAGCCACACAAACACACGGTGATTCCTTGTTTAAAATTCCTGGAGGTGAAACTTTCCTATGGATCAGAGCGCGGTCAAGAGAACATGGATCCCGACCACATGTCAACCAGCAGGTTTCAGTGGGAAATTTGTGGTTAAAAAGTCAGTTCTTACCGGAGAAAAGCTGAGCTTGTGCCGTCCATTGCTGCCGTCGTCTCCCCTGAGACACTGCGCGTCAAGACAGCCGGGGAGACACCCTTCCGACTATCAGGTACTATTTAACTCACTAAAACACTAGCGACACAATAGAAAGATAAGGGATTTCCCAGAATTAACCTAGTAAATGTGTCTAAAAACAGCTGAATCAGTCCCAATGCAATCGCGTTTTTTTTAAACTTTTTAATTTTTTTCCTAGTCCGTCACTATCAATATCCTCAAACACAAATCTTTCATCCTCGCTCAAATTAATGGGGAAATTGTCGTTTTCTCCGTCCGAATAACACTTTTGTTGGAGGCTCCCATTAAAAACAATGCGAATATGTGAGGAGCCATCAAACATGTGACGTCATCGTCTGCGACTTCCGGTAGAGGCAGGGCATTTCTCTTAGCACCGAAAGTTGCAAACTTTATCGTGGATGTTCTCTACTAAATCCTTTCAGCAAAAATATGGCAATATCGCAAAATGATCAAGTATGACACATAGAATGGACCTGCTATCCCCGTTTAAATGAGAAAATCTCATTTCAGTAGGCCTTTAAAGATGTGCTATTCGGATTTATACCGTATAAAAGGAATTTTACCTTTCCAACCTCATTATACTATTGGCTAAGTTTTATATTCACAACTGTAAGTTTCTCAAAACCCGACCTGTTTTTTGTGCATTTCAAAAGGAATATGAACTCTATTTTAAAATACTCTACCGCTAACAACCAAAACGCTGTGAAAACTATGATTCTGTGTTCCAAATGTGGATTATTTACAGAGCCTATATGGCTTTACATTCTGTTACACACACATACAGTGGAGCAAAAAAGTATTTAGTCAGCCACCAATTGTGCAAATTCTCCCACTTAAAATGATGGCAGAGGTCTGTAATTTTCATCACAGGTACACTTCAACTGTGAGGGACAGAATGTGAAAAAAAATCCAGGAATTCACATTGTAGGAATTTTAAATAATTTATTTGTAAATTATGGTGAAAAATAAGTATTTGGTCAACCATTCAAAGCTCTCACTGAGGTTTTGGCTCAAAATCTCACGATACATGGCCCCATTCATTCTTTCCTTAACACGGATCAATCATCCTGTCCCCTTAGCAGAAAAACAGCCCCAAAGCATGATGTTTCCTCCCCCATGCTTCACAGTAGGTGTGGTGTTCTTGGGATGCAACTCAGTATTCTTCTTCCTCCAAACACGAGAAGTTGAGTTTATACCAAAATGGATACATGGATGATACAACAGAGGATTGGGAGAATGTCATGTGGTCAGATGAAACCAAAATAGAACTTTTTGGCCCTGCAATGAGGTGGCGACTTGTCCAGGGTGTACCCCGCCTTCCGCCCGATTGTAGCTGAGATGGGTACCAGCGCCCCACGCGAGCCCAAAGGGAATAAGCGGTAGGAAATGGATGGATGCATGGACATACATACACACATACATACTTACATACATACATACATACATATATATCAGGGCTGCGAATCTTTGGGTGTCCCACGATTCGATTCAATATCGATTCTTGGGGTCACGATTCGATGATATATTGGGTTTTTTGATTCAACGCGATTCTCGATTCAAAAAGTATATTTTTCCGATTCAAAACGATTCTGTATTTATTCAATACATAGGATTTCAGCAGGATCTACCCCAGTCTGCTGACATGCAAGCAGAGTAGTACATTTTTAAAGAAAAAAGCTTTTATAATTGTAAAGGACAATGTTTTATCAACTGATTGCAATAATGTAAATTAGTTTTAACTATTAAACGAACCAAAAATATGACTTATTTTATCTTTTATTTTATCTTTGTGAAAACATTGGACACAGTGTGTTGTCAAGCTTATGAGATGCGATGCAAGTGTAAGCCACTGTGACACTGTGGTTTTTCTTTTTAATTGTTTATAAATGTCTAATAATAATGTAAATGAAGGTTTTTTAATCACTGCTGTACTGAAATTATAACTAATATTGATACTGTTGTTGATAATATTCATATTTGTTTCACTACTTTTGGTATGTTCTGTGTCGTGTTTGTGTCTCCTCTCAATTTCTGTTTATTGCAGTTCCGACTGTTGCTGGCTCAGGTTCGGTTTTGGAATTGGATTGCATTGTTATGGTATTGCTGTGTAGTGGTTTGATTGGTTGATTGATACTTTTATTAGTAGATTGCACAGTACAGTACATATTCCGTACAATTGACCACTAAATGGTAACCCCGAATGAGTTTTTCAACTTGTTTAAGTCAGGGTCCAAGTTAATCAGTTCATGGTTTGTTGGATTGATTAAAAAAGAAAAATAATAATAAATCGTGTTTTTTTTAAAATGAGAACCGGTTCTGAATCGCACAACCACACCCCTAATATATATATATATATATATATATATGTATATATATATATATATATATATATATATATATATATATATATATATATATGTATATATATGTATATATGTATATATATGTATATATATATATATATATATATATATATATATATATATGTATATATATATATATATATATATATATATATATACATATATATATATATATATATACATTGCATTCTATTTTAGTTACTGTATTGAGTCTACAACCCCCTGGCACTGTTTTGTGATTTTTTTGTACTATTTCTGTACTTGTTTTGTTTGTTATTATTTCTTGGTTGTATGTAAATGTTGAAGATTATAAATAAAGGTAAAAGTAACAAAAGGTAAAGGTAATAAATAAAAAAAATAAAAAAAACAATCCAGTGCTATAACATTAAATAAGATTATAATTAAATTATGTTATTTGATAAAATCCATTAATGTTACGTCATTTAGTGAATTATATACCCAAATATCACAAATAATTCTTTATATTTGTCATATTTGGTTATGTTTTATTTCATGGCATATTTTGCTATTGTTTTATTATTATCATTATTTATTATTGTAAAAAAAAAGTGTTTTCTTCATTTTTACTGGTATAAAGCACTTTGTGTTGCAACTTGACTTTGCATTAAAGTGCTATAGAAATTAAGTTTGATTGGTATTTCTTAAAAAATCAATCAAACTTTCGTGGTATTTATTTAAAAAAAATCCATCAAACGTTAGTGGTATTTATTTAAAAAATCAATAAACTTCATTTATATAGCACTTTAATGCAAACTCAAGTTGCAACACAAATAAATGGGTTGTACTTGTATAGCGCTTTTCTACCTTCAAGGTACTCAAAGCACTTTGACACTACTTCCACATTTACCCATTCACACACACATTCACACAATGATGGAGGGAGCTGCCATGCAAGGCGCTAACCAGCACCCATCAGGAGCAAGGGTGAAGTGTCTTGCTCAGGACACAACGGACGTGATGAGGTTGGTACCAGGTGGGGATTGAACCAGGGACCCTCGGGTTGCGCACAGCCACTCTTCCACTGCGCCACGCCGTCCCTACTAAATCCTTTCAGCAAAAATATGTCAATATTGCGAAATGATCAAGTGTGACACATAGAATGGACCTGCAATCCCCGTTTCAATAAGAAAATCTCATTTTAGTAGGCCTTTAAATATGCCCACTTTTACAGGCAGTGTTAAAGGTGCTACTACTCCCAAAGCCGCAAAACTGCCAGTTCAAGTCTGCACCTCCATTCTGTCAGTGTTAGGGTTACGGCACGTCATCTAATGAAAAACTTTGGAAATATGTCATCTTTTCAAGCAGTGTTAAATGTGCCACTACTCCCAAAGCCGCAAAACTGCCAGGTCAAGTCTACTTTCCCCACCACTGTTTCCCGCTCCATTTTTCTGTCAGTTTGGGGGTCCTTGACATGGAAATTGTTGACAAAGTGCTTTATACCAGTAAAAAATAGGAAAACACACTTTTTTACAATGATAAATACTAACAATAAAACAATAACAAAATATGCCATAAAATAAAACATAACTAAATATGAGAAATGTAAAGAATGATTAGTGATATGGGACAATTAAGCGATAGAAAATTGATGGAGGGATGGTTAGTGATAATTGGGTATATAATTTACGAAATGACGTAACATTAATGGATTTTATTAAATAAAATAATTCAATTAAAAACCTATTTAAAGGACATGTGGTAGGAAATAGATGGATGGATGAGCTAACATTATATTTACATTAATTTATCTATTAAACTTTTATGCTGTGCTGTATACTTATTCATTTATATATCTGCCTTTTATTGTTTGGTTATTAGTCTTTAGCAACCACATTTGACAATGTATGACATGTTGTGAAATGAATCTCTGAAACGCTCAAAACTAATTTGAATATGCACTGAAAAATATGAGCACAGTATGCAAACATTATTCCAATGATTGATTTGAATATGCATTAGGGGGAAATCAATGGGAATCACTTGAGTATATTAAAAAAGTATGCGTTTTGCTATGTAATCTGTCACTGTTTTTGTATCCAGCCTGTTAATGTCAATTTCTTAAAGTACTTTCAATGATAAATTCAATGGAAAGTGCGCTGGTTCGTTTTAGTGTTAGGTCCCGCCTACTTTCTCTCTGTTGACCTCTGTGATTGGTTCGATCCCGAACCCCATCATGCTTGGTTGCAGTGCGGCGATTGTTGTTGGCGTCGCTGCTGTCAGAAGTCAGACATCACGGCTCGGCGTAAGTAGATGCTAACTTTACGCGTGTAGGCCATTTAATGCGATTAACTACATTTGGCAAGTAACTATTTCCACTAGAAAAATACTCGTTATCCATTTGGTCATTGTTTAAACGATATGAGCCGGGGTTAAAACATTAACATTTCTCATGGTTGCAACGGCTGTCTAGAATGACGTTGCTGTCATGTGAAATTAAAACTGTCCGATGACCCAAAATCAACAGAATCAGTGTAGTCTCTTTTATGTAATGCTTATTTTTTGTCACCTATAAGGATTAACTTCTAGCTATATTGCAAGTAGGAGGTGTAGAATTAGCAGTGATGTCAATATAATAAAATGATAAATGGTAGTTCAAATAGTTCCAGCTTATAGCACTACAATTTACTTACTATACTAGTAAACAATTTGTTTAAGAAAAAAAATCATAACTAGAGGGAAAAATGCTGTATCATTTTTTAATTCCATCTATAACTTGGTTAGACATCGCTATAATTTGATTACAGGCCATTTGACTCTGCATTTTACATAAAATGTAATTCATAACAGGTTGCAATGCAGTTCCTGGGGCGTCTTTTGGACACGGTCTCCTCTGTATCGACCCTCTTCAGCAACCCTTACCGGGTGAGGGACGTGCAGCTGTCTGACTACGGTGGAGGAGGAAAGCTCAAGCTGAGACAGGATGGACGCCTGTTTCTATATAAGAACGCCCAGTGCCAATCATGGGACTGTGTGCTTACATGTCCCGACACACCTACGGGGGCCCTCAGGTCAGTGGGTTGCATCATTTGTGACGTCATTGCTCAATGTTTATTTTGTTTACTCGTTTTATTGACCTACAAGGTCCACAAACAAAGAGAATCATCGGCTCATCTGTTTGTCTTGAAGGACTTGGGGCACTTATTGATCCCATGTTTCACAGTAGACGTCTTAACCCCAACGCATGTTGCCTGTAGAGCAGACATGGCATCTATAAAGCGGTCTGAATGCATTACTAATCTGTGTTCCTCATTCTGTATCAGCATTAGTAGACACCTGATACTCCTTGCATTTGAGTAATTTAACAGCCACTATACGAAGGTCCTAAGTTCTATCCCAGCCTCGGGATCTTTCTGTGTGGAGTTTTTATGTTCTCCCTGTGACTGTGTGGGTTCGCACCAGGTACTCCGGTTTCTTCCAACCCCCAAAAACATGCACCTGGGGATAGGTTGATTGGCAACACTAAATTGGCCTTAGTGTGTGAGTGTGAATGTTGTCAGTTTTTTTTTGTGTGTCTATCTGTGTCGGCCCTGTGATGAGGTGACGACTTGTCCAGGGTGTACCACGCCTTCCGCCCGAATGCAGCTGAGATTGGCTCCAGCACCCCCTGCAACCCCGAAAGGGACAAGGATGGAAAATGGATGGATATACAAGGAACTAAGTTGTACATCTTTGTGAACACTGCCTTTTTATATTATGCAAATTAACAAATCCATCACATGCATTCTACATTCTACAACTAATATAAATATTGTGAAATTCGTTACCAGGCTTTTTCAGGTGGGATCAGAGGAGGACGCCATGAACTGGTTCCCGCAGTATGCTCTCAAGCTCCCACCCTTCTTTGAGACACTCCCGCCGATGAAGGCCGAGACAGTGCAGATGATCGTGGACTGCCTCCGCAACCACCCAGAGTGGAGTGTCGCTCACATCGCCGTGGATACGGGTCTTAGGGAGTGCCTTAAGCATAACTATGTCCAAAGGTTAAACAGGATATGTTGGATTTTGATTGAAATTGGATTGTCTAAATGGGACAAATTTGTGTTTGCAGTCAAATCAACACTCGCGATGCGCTGGGTCAGACGCCGCTGCACCTGGCGTGCGAGCGAAGCGACTCGGCGTGTGTGAAGGAGCTTCTGGAGGAGAGCCAGGCACGCACGGACATCAGAGACAACCAAGGGGAGACGCCCATGCACTTTGCCGCCAAGCACGACTCCCCCGTCATCGTCCAGGTAACCCTTAGGTTACGTTCAGACAGAGTGAAAAGCAAGAACTCACTAAGTTAATTAAAACTAACATTTCCATGGTCTTATTGTTGTGCAGTAAGTGGAAACCTGATAAGACGCTACTTTGCTCAAGCACTCGGCTCGGGCTTCCCTCCTTCGGCTCCGGTGTTCAGGCATATGTATCAGTGTTAAATGACACGAAGGAACTATCAATGAATAATGCGGTCTCTAAATGCGCTGCATTTTTTTAACTGAAGCCAAAATTAAATCGGAATTACTCTAACCCAATAATTTTTACAAAAAAAGCCTATGTCCTTTTACCAAAAAATGTCTGTCACTTTCTAGAAAAATGCTAAATTCTAAAGCAGGGCAGCACGAGTTATACGGATAACGAAGGTCCTAGTTTCAATCCTGGGCTTGGTATCTTTTTGTCATGAGTTTGCATGTTCTCCCCGTGACTGCGTGGGTTCCCTCCGGGTACTACGGCTTCCTCCCACCTCCAAAGACCTGCACCTGGGGATAGGTTGATTGGCAACACTAAATTGGCCCTAGTGTGTGAATGTGAGTGTGAATGTTGTCTGTCTATCTGTGTTGGCCCTGGGGTGAGGTGGCGACTTGTCCAGGGTGTACCCCGCCTACCGCCCGAATGTAGCTGAGATAGGCTCCAGCAACCCCCTCAACCCTGAACGGGACAAGCGGTGGAAAAAGGATGGATTGATGGTTATATTCTAAAGCAGGGGTTTCAAACTTGCAGTCATATTTTGTGGCCCTCTTTCTAACTTCAATATTTAGTGGAACTGCCACCAGCGCACCCTGGACAGATAATAATTGAATGTATCATGGCAATCTTGTACGCCACTAGACCCGAGGTATTCAACAAGGGTTCCGCAGAGGTACTGTAGGGTGGTCGTGAAAATTTTGGGATGATTTGATTGGTAATTTTTTAAATATGGTTTTATATTCCCCTGCAATTTTTCCACACATTTAATTGTCTCTAGCTACACATTAACAGTGATCCAACACACTATTGTGTAATTATATTATATCCAAGCTAACAAATTGTCCTCTAGTTTCCAGCTCATGATTAATGGCGCTAGTTGCCAGCTAGTGATTAGCAGAACTATATTGTATTATTTGAATATTTCAGTGTTGTTCAATAACAAGACACCATGAGGACCAGTTAAAGTTAAAACACAATTTTATACATTTTGTATAATTAGCTGTTTCCCGCTCCATTTTTCTGTCAGTTTGGGGGTCCTTGACATGGAACTTGTTGAAGACCCCAGCACTAGACTGTAACTACAGTAATGGTGATACACAAAAATTCCAGCCCAACAAACACATTGAGCAACCTGCGTTAAGTAAGCTGAAGTGTTCACAAATTCAGTCATGTGGTAAAATGCGGTTCAAAGTAAAAACTTTGTACTGTCTAGCCTCACCCAAACTTTACCTCAAGCAGGACCCCAGTTAAATTAAGTTTGAGGGATTTGTTCTAAAGCTTCTACAAACCATCATACGTTACATGCCTTTTTTGAATGAGAAAAACTACAGTAATCCTTGTTCTGTTCACTTTTGCTAATCTGTTTTGTAGGTTTGTACTGTATTGTAATGTTCACTACAAATTAGTTGTTTTTACTTCAACACTTGCTGCTTCCTTCCTGTTTACTTCCTGTTTCGGTTGCCCATTTAGGCAGCAAACTAATTGCCTGAATTAATTGCAACCTTGGCTTG
Source organism: Nerophis ophidion (assembly GCF_033978795.1). NCBI lineage: Eukaryota > Metazoa > Chordata > Actinopteri > Syngnathiformes > Syngnathidae > Nerophis > Nerophis ophidion. The sequence goes on from NC_084611.1 coordinate 69,132,194, forward strand.
TTGCCAGCAAATGGTGAAATCCATTAGGCCTCCACCGCTTGTAAGACAAAGCAACGGCACAATATCACCTTTGCCCGTCTAATTCCACATAATTGACTAATTGCTTCCTGATGAAAAATCCATCCATCAATTATTGATACCCAACCCTTATTCTGTCTTCGCTCAGGTCCTGTGCTCACGCTTGTGCTCCGGTGTGAACGAGCTCAACAACAACGGGGAGACGCCGCTCCACGTGTCATGCCGTCTGGGCAGGTTGGAGGCTGTCAAAGCCCTCCTGGGTGGCGGGGCCAAGTGCAACATCCTGGGTGGCGTCGGCTACCCGATCCACACCGCCATGAAGTATAGTGAGAAGAGGTGAGCCGGCGACCAAAGGTGTATAAAACTCAACAACCACTAAACTGATGTCAAACTCAATCAATTTACTAACTGTACAGGCACAGTTTTAAGTCACACTTTTCTCTTTTATTAGTTGACATTCAAGTATAAAAAATAAATGAGGCACTGTATAATAAACACTACATTTTGTGCTCACTGTTAACTTTGGTAGCAAGTGATGGACGCGTCCTTTTTTCGGTACTTTTGGGGGGATTTTTCCCATCATCCGCAATCCTTGTGTAAGACAAGAACTTTTCTGTCTATTCTAAGTAGTCAACAATGGTTAATAAGAGGCAGCTAACCACACATGTACTGGAGATACAATATAACCTGCTTATAAAGCCCTCTAAAAACTATTAAAAAACCTCCAAACACATTTTATATACATGCTATAAGTATATTTAATCTAGTAACTGGCACATTCATGATAACATGTAATATTCACAGTATGTTGGTCATTTTAAAGCCCCGCTTAAGAAGTTTCAGTTTTGGTTGATTTTGGCGGCGCCAGTAGACCAAAAAGGCATTTTTTTTGCCTGAAGGAAGACCACATTTCCCATAAGGACCAGTGCATAGCGTCATAATTTGTCCGAAACTACTGTCACGTACATAAAAACTGACACAATAATCCTACAATGATTCAGTATGACTGATCTTTCGACAGTAGGAACTTACTGTATATATTTTACTCAAACTTTATATTTGCGGTTTGCAGTCATTATGTCAAGTCAGGTTTTTTCTTTATACAGTACTTTTGAGTTTGTTGTCGGCTGGTCGTGTTAGAGTGGTACTGCGAACTATGGAGCTGGTGGCTATTTCTTGCTATCATTCAAATTTCTGACGGCTAGCATTAGCATTAGCATTTTGATTTGAGCATCAAAAGGTACTTGCTAGTAAAGCAGGAACAGAACCACAGCACTATCGGTCTGAAATCTCTCCTCGTCTTTAAGCTCAGGCCAGCGAGTGAAAGCCGGACCAATGTTGATATTTTTTTGGCCTATCTTTTTTTTTTTCTCCTCAGACAAAACTTTTTGATTTTTCTGTCAGGTTAGCAGTAATTGCACGTAAGCGTTTGCGTCAACTTCCGTCTTTATAAGGAATGGGAAAACGGGGAAGTGATGTATGCCGTAAAGCAAGTCTGCAGGTTTGAAGTCTGTGTGGCGAGAGTTTCTGCCACATTCCTCAAAATTGCTGTGCCAGTGAAAGAAATACAGATTCCCTCAGGCCATGGCAGAGGTGTCATTCAACTAGTTGTAAGTCAATGTTTTATCCAAAAAGTTATGAAAATATTTTATGAAGGTTGAAAAGTTACTGTGTGCTGCTTTAAGGAGAACCGTAACTTATTTCCTCGGCGTATCGATTTCGACGGCGCGCATAGCAACGGTATTGTAGATTACAATTGAAAAACACACAGTGGAGTCACCCTACAATGCTGTGACATGCATCCCACTTTTTTACATTGTTTACTTATCTTACAAGTACAGTAAGCGTATAAAGGAGTTAACTGCCAAAAATTTAACTTTGAAATAAATAAATTGTGCAGGGAAGGTTATATCAAATGTGCAGAAGAACTTTGAACTGAGCAACCCGTATAAACATGTATACCCTTCCCTTAAGTCACAATAAGCTTAATTTCCAGTTCTATGGTTATCGTCACACATTTCCTCTTTGCCATTACTGCTAATTGTTTCAATTTTTCGTTGTGTTTTACTTTTGTAGCTGTTTGGAGAAATAGTGATAGGTGGTTACATCAGCTCTGTGCTTTAGATCAGTGGTCCCCAACCCTCGTGGCCCGATTGGTACCGGGCCGCAGAATAATTTTTTATTAAAAAAACAAAAAAAAAAACATTTTTTAATTTTTTTTATGTTTTATTAAATCAACATAAAAAACACAATATACACTTACAAATAGTGCACGAACCACAAAAAGGACACCCCCCCCACCCCCCGGGCCGGGGGACAAATTATTAAGCGTTGACCGGTCCGCGGATACAAAAAGGTTGGGGACCACTGCTTTAGATTATGTCCTTTTTGTTCTTTAATGTTTCCTTGTTGTTTCTCATACCAAGATGGTGCCGTGGATGGCCGCCACAGTACCAATGATTGTCACACACACACTAGGTGTTGTGAAATTTGTCCTCTGCATTTGACCCATCCCCTTGTTCACCCCCTGGGAAGTAAAGGGAGCAGTGGGCAGCAGCGGTGCCGCGCCCGGGAATCATTTATGGTGATTTAGCCCCCAATGCCAACCCTTAATGCTGAGTGCCAAGCAGGGAGGCAATGAGTCCCATTTTTATAGTCTTTGGTATGACTCGGCCAGGGTTTGAACTCACGACCTACCGATCTCAGGGCAGACACTCTTAACAGTACTGCGATCTTTCGTACTTATTGTGTTTTATTATGTCTTACATTGAACAGAGAATGCCCAGTCTACCAAGTCAAATTCCTTGTGTGTTATACATTCTTGGCCGATAACGCTGATTTTGATTATTCTGTATTGAAAAAAAAAAACACTTTAAAAAGCCAAATGCTTCAGTGACTAATTTGAGTTTGTGTGCAATTTTAGTGATATTTTTTCTGAGAATTTTTAGCTCGTAATCTAAATTGTACCAATTTAAACGTTTGTCTGTTAGCTGTGCAGAGGAGGTCTTAAGAGCGGACCCTGACCAGCTGCATGCTGAAGACTCTCTGTACGGAGGCACGCCGCTCCACTGGGCTAAAACAGCCGAGGTGAGAATTGTCACACTTACGGTGGTTCACCAAAACAGCTTGACTTTCATACACTTGACAACTCCTTTCTTCCAGATGTGTCGCATGCTGCTGGATAAAGGCTGCACAATTAACTACCTCAGCAAAACCGGCGAGAGCGCCCTCCACATTTTGACCAAGAAAGGTCGCTTCGAGGCGGCGATGGTTCTGCTCACCCACGGCGCCAACGCCAACCTGAGGGGGCATGATGGAAACACAGCACTGCACCTAGCCATGAAGGTGCGTCGTCCAATGTGGAACACTACCAAGATAAACTAACTGGAACGTTCACGTTGGAATAGATGGATCACATGGAGTTGATCAAAGCTCTGATTGTGTTCGGGGCCGATGTGGAAATCCACAACGACTTGGGAGAGACGCCGGGACTGATCGCTGCTCGCACCAGCAAAGGTACGTCCACGGACATGTTGTTAGCAATGTACAGTAGATCCCACCTGGGCTTTGAGGTAGAAGATGGAGGGTGTTATTTTGTTAGCAAGTTAAACATAAAGGGAGTTTGCTAAGATCAGTGCAAAAAGCAAAATCGTGATGTTTTGTTTGTAGATGAAATGGAATATTACAATATTTGTCTGAGGTTTAAAGGTAGCCAATGTCTGGGTGCTTATTTGTACCTAATTGGCTACTGATGTTTTTGGCATCTTCATAATCAATGTCATTAACATAAGGTATAGTAAATTGAATAATCAACTACGATTATCATTCATTAGTGTTGAGTACTTATAAATTTCGGTATACTAGTACTAACAAAGTACCGAGTACTAATATATTAAAAAGGGTACTGTACTGTTTTTAAAAGAAAATAATCGTATTTTTTTCGGCATCTGTTTTGTAAAGCATGTTTTTCCATTCTATGCTAACCTATTCTTAGATTATGGCTTGCTGAATCTAATCAATTTAGTGCTATTAGATTTTCTTTTAAAATGAAGCCAATAAGGTAATGTTTTATTTTACCCTTAATTTCAAAAAGTGCCAAAATACATAATGGTACGGCCACCAAATGTTGGTATCAGTATATAGTCCACAGGCGCTATAACTGCTACCAACGACGTGTGCGGCTGTGCCTGGATAGATGCAATTTCTGTCGTTTTGATGTCAGTTTTTCTGACGAAATAAACCAAAATAATATTTTTATATATACGGTAGTTGTAAACATACTCCAGCTTATAAACTTACAAAAAACATGCTTTTAGTATTGAGAGCATATTTTTACAGCCGTATTTGTGAGTGAATTATATGTATACAGCGCTTTTCTGTAGTGACTCAGGGCGCTTTACATGGTGACACCCAATATCTAAGTTACATTTTTAAACCAGTGTGGGCGGCACTGGGAGCAGGTGGGTAAAGTGTCTTGCCCAAGGACACAACGGCAATGACTAGGATGGCAGAAGCGGGGATCGAACCTGCAACCCTCAACTTGCTGGCACGGCCGCTCTATCAACCGAGCTATACCGCCCATTTGCTACTATGATAACTCAGATATAGTAACATTGGCTAGCAGTAGAAAATGTGGACTGATTTTTGGTCCAGAACTTATTTTGCTTTATTCACATTGATGTATTTCTTGCCACTTTATGTTGTATATTTTTTATGAGATTTCCAGTTAATTTTCTGATCTATTATTACACCCAACATTTGGGTTCTTTTATTTGTTTAATATCCATCTATTTGTATTTGTATTTGACCTGCTCTTCTACTGCTACCCAATTGCAATATTTTATTCAAAGAGAGTCAGTTTTTGTCAAACCATCTCTTTAATATATTTGCTTTTTCTGTTATATTTCTATTAGCTTCTGTGTTTTCTCTTCTGAACAAAACGCACACGTTGTGTCGTGTGTTTACCTGGCACAAGACACTGTAATTAGTGGCTCTTCACTGTCGTTCGCTAACCTTCACTTTCCTTATTTGTCTTCTTTCCCCTTTGTGGGGAAAGCAATGTAAAAGCAGTCCACAATTCTCACGGTTGGAGCAGCCCCATGCTGCACAACAGGGCATTTTTTCACATCAAAAAACTAATAAGGAAGCGCCCCAAATACATCGCATCACCTCAAAGTTAGTAGCAGTCATGGCGCCCTGTAGTCACATTAATCCCTTTTGACTAATCATTGAGGAGATCCCCTAAACTGAGTTGGCCATACTCTCTTTCTACACAACTCTGATTGGGACTACACATGTACAGTATATAATGTCGAATGGTATTTCTTTATTATTCTGTATTTTGTCATTCATTGTGGAACGTAACCCACCGCACGGCAAGTATCTGCTGTATATCTATAGTCATAGACATACTGCATACCATCAATAATGATCTTACCACATTACCAACCATTTCCTATCTAGTCTCTATAACGTGCTTAACTGCCTCCTGCAGTACACATTAAGTCCTGAACAGCAGAGGGCGACATTACAACTCAATAGCCAAAGAGTATTCTTCATTCCTAAAAGCCTCACTCTTTGCTTTTTTGCTTTTTGTTATGTTGCTGTTTGTAAATTCCAGTGAAAAAAATTATATTTTTTAGACCTAAAAAAATGTTGTGTAACAATGTATTGAGCTGGAAAGAAATATAACTATGAGTTATTAATACATTCTATCCCCAATTACTAATAAACATGAGCACCACTTTACAATATAATAATTGACAAATTGTCTATACATTACTTATTGGTTAGTTTGTTGTTATAAACAGTTTACGAGTCTGTGATAAGTAGTTCAAAAGTAAAAAAAAAAAAATGTTATCACTTTGTGGTGCAGTATCAGTCATTTAAATAGAAATGTTATAATAGCTATCAGTCTTTTTACAGCGTCACTCCCTGCCCTCAGCCCCCATGCAAGTAGTCTGTAATGTGGTGGGAAATCGAATATGGCAAAATATCTCCATACTTTTTCCAACAACATAATCACCATTTTTTGATGTCCCTTTTAATATCAATTGAAAGAAAAATTGTTGCCGACTTACAGTAGTGGTGAGCAAGACAGTACAAGAAGTGGACAGTTAAGAAGTGGCAAGAAACCTGATCCACTTTTTAAATCGAAATAGATCATTTGAATTAGATTGTTCTTTGATTTAGTTTTTCCAAATGATTATTTTTGTCCTCTAGTATAAAACTAGGATTTCCGACTGCATTCGGAATTTCGCAATACATCACAGTATTGTGATACTGCATTGTATCATGAAGTCATTCAAATATAGAACCTCACTCCAGACCGCAGGTTTTCCGATTGTAGGTCAAAGAACGGTTTATTCTCTATAAAGTAGGTCACTGGCTAAAATTTGAGCACAATATTAATATCTGGTAACAATTTTTTCAACATATATCGTTTGTTTGCTATTTTGAACCCTAACATAGTGCACTTAATTGTGAAGTTGCACTTGATTGTGAAGTTGTAATTAAATATAATTTCAAACACAATATTGAAGTGCTATAATTTACTAACAATGCAATGTTTCTGTAAAATGCACGATTGCTCACATCAGTTTCTCTCTCTGCCTGTTGTTATTGCGGTGTGTGTGTGCGTGCGTGCGTGTGTGTGTGTGCGTGCGTGTGTGTGGGTGCGTGCGTGTGTGCATGTCTAACTATAATTGCATGTTGCTTTAACGAAGGCCCCAATAGAAAGATACTGCTGGACATGCTGTGTAGTGTAGGTGTGCAACGCTGCCATCCTCCCACACCTGGCAGCCCTTCCCCGTTCTCCAGCAAAGCTGTAGCGCAGGCGGGCATAGGTAACGCCATTACTCCACTCGCTCTTATACTACCCCTTCCTTCAACATATATTTTATTGAGCTCTGAGTTTAGCTACATTGTATTTGTGTATATTCTGATTTTTGCAAAGTAAAATGAATCAAAGACAAATGCTAACCATTTTAGCTGAATCAAAAGGGGTTCCACTCTCTTTCCAATGTCCTGTCTTTATGTCTTTACACCGCGCTATTGACCGCTCTGATTGGATGGCAGGTTTTGAGGACATTATGCACATCGGAGCTGCTTTCACAGCAATGAGCAGAGGCACATCCCAAGTGGACGGTACCAAGAAAATGAGGTGTGTTACGATATGAATCAACACATTATAATCTAGAGTTATCTTTTTCTTCATATAAATATAAAATAATTTGCCCCAGGGTTAAGCTGTTGCCATCATAAAATATTTTTAATTGCACTGTTGATATTGAAAAGTTTTCTTCTCACACAAGTGTAAAAAGAAGTTAAGCAGATTGTGTCTCACTGTGTGAAAGACTTCCATTGATAATTAAATGTGAGGTCTCTCCACTCCTCTGCAGAATTGACAGACTGCTGTGTCTGGATGGAGGAGGCATCAAAGGGCTGGTTCTGATCCAGATGCTGATCGCATTGGAAAAAGAGGCGGGCCGGCCTACGAGAGAGCTCTTCGACTGGGTGGCTGGCACCAGCACAGGCGGAATCCTGGCCCTGGCTGTAGTCCACGGTTTGTGATTTCTTTTTTGTGCCTTATCTTATATTTCAGCGCGAGCACCATGACAACGCTGCTTCAAACGTGCAGGGAAATCCATGGAGTACCTCCGCTGCTTGTACTTCAGGATGAAGGAGCAGGTGTTCAAAGGGTCTCGACCATACGAGTCGGCCCCACTGGAGGACTTCCTGAAGAAAGAATTCGGAGAGAACACCAAAATGACAGATGTCCAGTATCCCAGGTATTGTTATCCAAGTTCCATGACACTGGTAGACTTTGAATTTTAAAACAAAATGTGTAAGGGAAATTTCTCAGTTTTTCCAGTAGGAAATGGCTTTTGTAATTTCTTGTAATTTCAGTAGAATTTGCGCATAAAGGCTGAAAAGCTGAAGATAAACTGAAATGCAAACAGTTACCACGCTAGCCAGATAGGGTCAAGTGACACAATATATGACTCTAGGGTGTATACCAGTAAAGTAAGCGAAAAAAGCAAGCATACTACTTACATGCTACGTTAAAAGTTGCTAAAGTATGTATGCTAAAAGTTAGCATGCAAGAAACATTTTATATTTGACTCTGAGGCGTACACTTGCAAAATAAGCTAACATGCTAAGAGTTGACTTGCCTGAAGTAACAAACTATTTGAATCTGAGGTGTATGGCTTCAAAATGTGCTAAAAATTAAATATGATAACAGTAAACATCCTATCAAAGTGAACTAACAAAATATTTGAATCCGATATGTGGACTTTTGAAAAACTGTCTATTTATTCATTACAAATGGGGGGAACATGTCTTGGAAAAAGTGGAATTCCTGGAAATGTGGTAATTCAAAATCAAAAAATGTTAAGCATGCGTGTGATGAATGAACTGAACATTTAGAATGTGTAATTGTCTGGAACAAATAAAACACACGGTAGGAGAATGCAGAATAAGAACGGAATAATATTTGGAATGCTCTATGTACAATTGCGCTGTTTCAGTGTCAAGCTCTAACCATCCCCTAATGGTTTTGTTTGTAACTGTACAAACTGTTTTTTGTTAAAGAGTTTTAAAAAATATTCTTAACTGTTATAAAATATCCTTATCTGTTTATAAATAATAAATTAACCACCTAAATCAAGATAAAACTAGTCTCCTTTCCCAAATTGTGTGGGCTCTATCGATAACCTCACTGAAAACCTTAACGATGCCCTGCACAACGCCATTGATAGTATAGCACCGCTAAAGCTAAAAAAGGCCCCAAAATGGCGTAACACCTAGTTCACAGAAGTAACTGGAGCTCTTAAACTGGAACGCAAATGGCGTGCGACTAAACTTGAGGTTTTTCATCAAGCATGGAGTGATAGTTTTATGACTTATAAACAAGTGCTTACCTTAAGCTAATTACTACTCCAATCTTATCTGACTCAATAAAAAATATCCAAAATATTTATTCAATACAGTAGCATCGCTAATCCAACAAGGGACTCCCCCAGTAGCTCCACCCACTCGACTTATGACCTTATGAAATCCTTTACTTAAAAAATGTAACTAATTCGAATAAAGATTAAAGATAACACGTCACAGCTCCAACTGGGTTCTATTAACGCAGATACAAATGTATGTACGACGGATATTGCCCTTCAATATAATCCCCTCTCTTTTTGAACAAAAAACATTAGAAGAACTCCTGCGACTTGTAAATGGGACAAAACAAACATGTTTACTTGACCCACTTCCTGGGAAACTTATCAAGGAGCTGTTTGTAATATTAGGACCATCAATGCTAAATATTTTAACTCACCACTTTCCTCTGGTACTTTTTCTCTAGCATTCAAAAAAGTGGTTTTTCATCGTCTGTTCAAAAGACCTAACCTCGATCCTGACCTCATGGTAAACTACCAGCAGGTGTCCCACCTTCTCTTTATCTCGAAAATCCTCGAAAAAATTGTTGCACAGCAGCTCAATTAACACTTGACGTCTAACAATCTCTGTGAACCCTTTCAGTCCAGTTTTTAGGCAAATCACTCTACGGAGACAGCCCTCGCAAAAAATACTAATGATCTATTGCTATCTATGGATGCTGATGTACAATCCATGTTGCTGCTACTTTATCTTAGGTGTATTTTCGATACCGTTGATCATAAAATTATATTAGAACTTATCAAAACACGTATTGGTATGATAGACTTAGCCTTTTCTTTGTTTACCTCCTATCTTACTGACAGGTTGCAGTGTGTCTCCCATAACAATGTGACCTTGGAGTATGTTATGGTAACGTGCGGCATTCCACAGGGTTCGGTTTTTCCCCTGCACTCTTCAGTATCTATTTGCTGCCGCTACGTGACGCCATACGGAAATACGGTGTTAGCTTTCACTGTTATGCTGATGACACCCAATTCTACATGCCCCTAAAGCTGACCAACACGCCAGATCGTAGTCACCAGGAGGTGTGTCTAAATCAGTGGTTCTCAAATGGAGGGATGCGTACCCCGGGGGTACTTGAAGGTATGCCAAGGGGTACGTGAGATTTAAAAAAAATAGCAACAAGTCAAAAATCCTTTATAAATCTATTTATTGAATAATACTTCAACAAAATATGAATGTAAGTTCATAAACAGAAAAGAAATGCAACAATGCAATATTCAGTGTTGACAGCTAGATTTTTTTGTGGACATGTTCCATAAATAATAATGTTAAAGATTTCTTTTTTGTGAAGAAATGTTTAGAATTAAGTTCATGAATCCAAATGGATCTCTATTACAATCCCTAAAGAGGGCACTTTAAGTTGATGATTACTTCTATATGTAGAAATCTTTATTTATAATTGAATCACTTGTTTATTTTTCAACAATATTTTAGTTCTTTTTTATATCTTTTTTTCCAAATAGTTCAAGAAAGACCACTACAAATGAGCAATATTTTTCACTGTTATACAATTTAATAAATCAGAAACTGATGACATAGTGCTGTATTTTACTCCTTTATCTCTTTTTTTCAACCAAAAATGCTTTGCTCTGATTAGGGGGTACTTGAATTAAAAAAATATTCACAGGGGGTACATCACTGAAAAAATGTTGAGAACCACTGGTGTAAATGATATTAAACAATGGATTTCCAGCAACTTTTTGCATCTTAATGCTATGAAAATGGAAATGTTGATTATCGGTCCTGCTAGACACTGGCACTTATTTAATGATACCACCTTAACATATGACAACCAAACAATTACACAAAGCGACTCGTATAGAATCTTGCTATTATCTTAAACCCAATTCTCTCATTTGAGTCACACATTAAGAGTCTTACTAAAACAGCATTCTTTCATCGCCGTGATATTGCTAAAATGTGTCCCATTTTGTCCATCACAAAGCTGAGATCATAATTCATGCGTTCGTCGTGTCTTGTGTTGATTACTGTAACTTATTATTTTTGGGTCTCCCCTTAGCATTAAAAGATTACAGTTAGTACAAAATGTGGCTGCTAGACTTTTAACAAGGACAAGAAAGTATGATCATATCATTCATACACTGGCTCACCGGCACTGGCTTCCTGTGAATTTCAGATGCGACTTTAAGGTTTTACTGCGTACGTACAAAAGTAAACGGTCTAGCTCCATCCTTTTCCTGCTGATTGTATTGTACCGTATGTCCTGGCCAGAAATCTGTGTTCAAAGAACTCCGGCTTGTTAATGATTCCCAGTGTCCCACATCTGCGGTCCCTTCCTGGGTTTCACGTTGTTCCCATTGGTTTGAGGTTTTTTTTGCTCCTATGTGGGATCTGAGCCGAAAATGTCGTTGTGGCTGGTGCAGCCCTTTGAGACATTTGTGATTAAAGGCTATATATGTAAACGTTGATTGATTGATTGATAAAGTGATACTGCCACATAGTGTTGTTCTAAAGGTATTTCCTTAATTAAGTCTCAAACACTGCATGCTTTGATTGACTCCTGAGGCCTATATTTCCATAAAATTTAGGTTTTGGAGTCATAATGTCAAGCTTCCCCCTTCCTTTTCTTCCTCCACAGAGTGATGGTGACCAGTGTTTTAGCAGACCGCCATCCGGGTGAGCTCCACATTTTCAGGAATTACGACCCGCCCTTCTTACAAAGAGAGTCCCCTTACGCCACCACAGCCACCTTCAAGCCTCTCACCATTCCGCAAGGTAAAACGCGCGCCGACTGTGCTTCTGGTATGTGCATGTGCGTAGTGCCAGCCGTGTTGTTGCAGGATGGGAGGGTGAGGATGTGTTGCTTGTAGGATACACAGTGGAGTCTGCCAGTAAACGTAGGAAGCTGACTGATGAAGGTGTGTGTTTGCATGCCTGCAAAGCGCTTGACAGACTATTACTGTGTTTTTCTGCTTTCTCTTGAAATAAGAGCAACTTGTGTGGCGAGCTGCCCGGTCCAGTGGCGCCGCTCCCACCTACTTCCGCCCAATGGGACGCTTCCTTGATGGTGGGCTGTTGGCCAACAACCCCACGCTAGATGCCATGTCAGAGATCCATCAGTTTTACAAAGTTCTCAAAGCAGAGGTGACTGTTTCTTAAAATGAGTGTTGTATAAACAAAAATCTGACATCCAGTAACGTTCCTTTCTGCGTCTCAGGGCCATGGAGTTGAAATCAAGAAGCTTGATCTTGTTGTTTCCCTTGGCACTGGTAAGACCCTCACTTCTATGTGCTCATGATAAAAAAAATAAGACAAGCCCAAACATTAGAGCTGCATCAAATATCCTTTATGTTATACCTGCAACTAACAATGCTATGATGTATATAACTTCAGTGTATCAGTCTAAACTTCCTCGTTTATTGTGGTGAATTGGTTCCAGGCCTGATCGTGGTAAAATCATTTTCGCCATATAGGATTGCGATCAGGTGGCGACTTGTCCATGGTGTACCCCGCTTTCCGCCCGATTGTAGCTGAGATAGGCACCAGTGCCCTCCGCCACCCCAAAGTGAATAAGCGGTAGAAAATGGATAGATGGATGGATTGAAATAAAATATTTAATAGGTAGTGCATAAAAACTTGAAATGACCTTGTAAATATATTGTTAAGTATAATTCGAGCTCAGTAAACATGAAATAACACCCACATAGTCACTTTTACAATTGTTTTACACTTGTTTCATCCAATATAGTAGTCTTGAGTGCCATGAAGATCTACCAAGCGTTACAAATGCTAAAAATGATTCCCGCAGCTGTAGCGCACACACTTGTTGAAGCTGCAATGCTGGGGCTTTGTCTCTCCACAACTGATTACTTCATTATAGACAAGCAATGTATTTCCGTGGTTATTATAAGGATATGTGTTTGCTATTATTTAAGATTTTAACGTGTCCAAAAAATCAAAGTGTTGGCCATTTCTGTTTTTAATGAGATTGCAAAGGACTGTTCGTTCTTGTTTCGATGTTGATGTGCTAAGACCTCTTTCTTGTTTATCTCATCTGTGCATACAGATGTGATGTGTCAATATGAAAATATTATTTTGAATCACAAAGTTGTTATTTGGGGTTGATTGTAGCTTTTTAAAGGGTTCTTTAACATGTAAACAGTACAGTATGTACTTCATAATCATATATGTAACTCTCTTGATGAATACATCCAAACTAGGAGTGTAACTAATCGTTTTAAAAACGATTCGGTTTGTTTCGATATTCGTGGTCGCCGATACAATTTGCGGACAATATTATTTTTTACCGTCCAAGGTGTGAGGATTCATGTAGCGTCCTCATCCCTGTTGATGGTGTTGGCCCCTCGTTCCCTAAATTCCAAGGCCGCATTCATTCATCTCTTCTATTTATTTTCTTTTTAATCCGTGAGTCGGTACTTTGCGGTAATGTGCACCGCTGTTACTTCCATTGTGTTGGTGTTGTCTTTTGTGGTTTAAAGTTTTGTTGCGGCTTTACCATTTTGTTGTGACATTTGTATTTGTCCTGGCTTATGCAATCACACTGTAGCTAAAAGACTGAAACACAGTCAGATATATACTTTCTTAACAAGTGGTAACAAACTTAGGGACTCAAAACACACATGAAAAGAGTTGCTGTTTTCCACAAGACACTACACACAGACACACAAACTCTCACGCGAATCCATTGATGCTGCCGCTATCGCACACATCAGACACAACAACCACATGTCACACAGGCACACAGACACATGTAATAAATAGTACACTATTGTATTGTGGCGTTTGCGATTGTTATGACCCTTCTCAACCACCGTTGATATCCGCCAGTTTTGTTTAAAATAGATTTAAGGTTTATCATCTTTATTAATAAAAGTGCTAAATCTCATATAAAGTCCACCGTTCTTAAATCCAATGTCTTTGTTTTTCTAGTATCGATAAAATGGGTAAATTCTCTTTTAAAACGACATTGGATCGATACCTATTTCTCGGGATGCAAACTTGCCAAGCACAGATCAATATATTTGAAATGTAAGAATATTAATTGATATACTGTATCAATTAATCGTTAAACCTCTAATCCAAACACTTTATTAATATGTATACATCATGTGCATGAACAAGGAGCAGTTATTATTGTATGTAGGTTCTAAATAAGAAAAAAGTTTTAGCACATCAACAACGGTGATCACAATTTTTTTTTTTTAAATGGGATGGAGTGGATTTTTACACTCTTAAGAAAAATATTTTTTTACAAAGATTTAAACCATTTATCATCTCCAAGATGTTACTGCTACCTTACTTCACTTGAAACTTACAGTATTTAAAGAAGAAAAGATTGGGGGCACATCATGTCTTTACATCTGGAGGGTCTACAAATTAAGCATAATCCGTGAAAGACAAAATTGGATTTATCAGTAAGTAACATATTTGATTGACATAACGAGTGCCGTGCTGCTTAGAGTGATGAATGAAGAATCCTTTTGACCAGAATCGATATGAACTGTTTAAGGTAAAACAGGAAGTACATTTTTAACTCGCAGCACCTGTAGTGAGCAAACTTATCCAAAAGATGGCAGCATAGCACAAACAATAACGAGCCATATCATTCTTCTGCTTGGGTTTAGTGAACACGATTGAACACAAAACATTATTGCAATCAATTAATTAATTAGCCACACCATTTTATAAGCCGCAGGGTTCAAAGTGTAAGAAAGAAGTAGCGGTTTATAGTCCAGAATGTACGGTAGATTAATGATGAACTGGTGGGAGTGTTTCTTACACTGTCTCGTAAATGTGTCCCCTTCGCACTAGGTAAGCCTCCCCAGGTGGCGGTAAGTTCCGTGGACGTTTTCCGACCCTCCAACCCTTTGGAGCTGGCTAAGAGCATCGTGGGAGCCAAGGAGCTGGGCAAGATGCTGGTAGATTGTGTGAGTATCAGAGCTCAGACACAAACATTGAGTATGCATCATCAACTAATATCATCTCTGCCTGACTGGACAGTGCACTGATTCTGATGGCTGTGCAGTGGACAGAGCCAGAGCCTGGTGTGAGATGACTGACACCATCTACCACAGGTATGAACGTCTCCCAGTAGACTACAATCATTCAGTTGGCTACATTTACCTTTACTATGATTGAAACCTCCATGTGTAACTGTAAATGTCACATACTGCCCACATAGCAGACCTGGCATCTGTAATGGTGAAATAAATTATAGATTAAAAAAACAAAACATAATTTTTTTAGGGTCTAATTATGTAGTGGGAGTAGTGTCAGCAAAAAGGACTGCAATGTATGTGTATTATAATCAATTGTAATATATTGTGATGTCAATTATTTGTTGTTGTGCTGTCAGAGGTCTCACTCCAAAGTATCTTAACAACTTTCATTACGCAGCCCAATAAAGCGGAACTCTCCTTGCAGGGGCATGTCCCCACTTTTAGAGAATACATATTTTGGGTCCTGCACCATGTCCTCAGACTAGAGCTGTCCTATCTAAGTCTGTGAGCATGAAGTCTGCTCAGATGTAGGGATGGGCAATGTGGCCTGAAATCTATATTGTGATGTATGTTGGAGCCTTTTGCAATAACAACACATATCATTATAGATTGTTTTGTTATGTAAATGACAAGAGAACTATTTCAAAACAGATTACAAAAGCTCCTAATTTAGCTGTTGACATATGCGATAACGAATTGCATCATTGTACTTGCTAAATTAGAGATACTATCTTATTAACTCCTCTCTGAGCTGCCATTTTATCATGGTAGAGGAGTTTAAGTGTTCCAATTAACCTAGGACTATGTTGTCCGGGGGCTTTATGCCCCCTGGTAGGGTTTCTCAAGACAAACTGGTCCTAGCTGAGGGATCAGACAAAGAGCAGCTCGAAGACCTCCACGAAAAATAAAAACGAAGAACCCAGGTTTCCCCTGCCCGGACGCAGGTCAACGGGCTCCCCCTATGGGGCCCGATTGGGCACAGCCCGAAGAGGCAACGTGGGTCCCTCCTCCAATGACCTCAACACCCATAGCAGGGAGCATAAAGGTCGGGTGCAATGTGAGCTTAGCAGCAGCCGAAGGCAGGGCACTTGGCAGTCCGATCCTCGGCTACATAAGCTAGCTCTTGGGATGTGGAACGTCACCTCGCTAGGGGGGAAGGAGCCTGAGCTAGTGCGCGAGGTTGAGAAGTTCCGGCTAGATATAGTCTGACTCACTTCGACGCACAGCAAGGGCTCTGGACCCAGTTTTCTCGAGAAGAGCTGGAGTCTATTCCACTCTGGCATTGCCAGCAGTGAGAGGCGACGGGCTGGGGTGGAAATTCTTGTTTCCCCCCGGCTAAAAGCCTGCACGTTGGAGTTCAACCCAGTGAACGAGAGGGTAGCTTCCCCCCGCCTTCCGGGAGGGGGGACGGGTCCTGACTGTTGTTTGCGCTTATGCGCCACACAGCAGCGTAGAGTACCCACCTTTTCTGGATTTACTCGAGGGAGTACTCGAGAGTGCTTCTCCGGGTGATTACCTCGTTCTAGTGGAGGACTTCAATGCTCATATTGGCAACAACAGTGAAACCTGAAGAGGCGTGATTGGGAAGAAAGGCCGCCCGTATCTGAACCCGGGTGGTTGTTATTGGACTGTTGTGCTCGTCACAGATTGTCCATAACAAACACCATGTTCAAACATAAGGGTGTCCATATGTGCACTTGGCACAAGGACACCCCAGGCCGCAGTTCCAAGATCGACTTTGTAGTTGTGTCATTGGATTTGCGGTCTCATGTTTTGGACACTCAGGTGAAGAGAGGCGCGGAGCTTTCTACGGATCATTACCTGGTGGTGAGTTGGCTGCGATGGTGGGGGTGGATGCTCAATGGTCTCGCCCAAGCTTACATCAAAGATCTCCTGGACCAACCTACCAGCTCCAGGCTTGGTCGTTGCCTTAGATCTGACAACCAGATGACCATGAAGGTCCCACGGTCCAACCTAGTGACAAAGGGAGACCGTGCATTCTCAGTGATGGCACCTAGGCTATGGAATAAGCTCCCTCTGAATATCAAGTCCGCCACCACTCTGGACTCTTTTAGAGCACAACTTAAAACTCACCTCGTTACCGCAGATGACTTTTGATTTATTTGTTCTTTGTGTGTCTTAAATGTTTATTTTAGATTCCGTTGTGTGTCTCAGGTCTCTGTTTCAGTTTTGTTTTTTTTGTTTGTTTTTGTACTCGGGCTGCGCCCCTGGCTGATGTAATAGTTGGTTGGGGGGCGCATAATAAATGAAAATAACATAACATACCGGACAGATCTTGCAGACCCAAACGCATTGTGAGGGTCTGCTGGGAACGCCTAGCAGAGTCTCCTGTCAGAGAGACTTTCAATTCCCGCCTCCGTAAGAACTTTGAGCATGTCACGAGGGAGGTGCTGGACATTGAGTCAGAGTGGACGATGTTCCGTACTTCTATTGTCGAGGCGGCCGACAGGAGCTGTGGCTGCTAAGTGGTTGGTGCCTGTCGTGGCGGTAATCCTAGAACCCGCTGGTGGACACCAACGGTGAAAGATGCCGTCAAGCTGAAGAAAGAGTCCTATCGGGTTCTTTTGGCTCATAGGACTCCGGAGGCAGCAGACAGGTACCGACGGCGTGCGGCTTCAGCGGTCGCGGAGGCAAAAACTCGGACATGGGAGGAGTTCGAGGAAGCCATGAAAGACGACTTCCAGACGGCTTCAAAGCCATTCTAGACCACCATCCCCCGCCTCAGGAAAGGGAAGCAGTGCAATGTCAACACCGTGTATGGTGGGGATGGTGTTCTGCTGACCTCGACTGCAGATGTTGTGGATTGGTGGAGGGAATAATTTGAACACCTCCTCAATCCTACCAACATATCTTCCTATGAGGAAGCAGTGCCTGGGGAATCTGTGGTGTGCTCTCCTATTTCTGGGGCTGAGGTTGCCAAGGTAGTTAAAAAGCTCCTCTGTGGCAAGGCTCCGGGGGTGGATGAGATCCGCCCGGAGTTCCTTAAGGCTCTGGATGCTGTGGGGCTGTCTTGGTTAACGAGACTCTGCAACATTGCGTGGACATCGGGGCGGTACTTCTGGATTGGCAGACCGGGGGTGGTGATTCCTCTCTTTAAGAGGGGAAACCGGAGGTTGTGTTCCAACTATCGTGGGATCACACTCCTCAGCCTTCCCGGTATGGTCTATTCAGGTGTACTGGAGAGTAGGCTACGCCGGATATTCGAACCTCGGATTCAGGAGGAACAGTGTGGTTTTCGTCCTTGGCTCGTGGAACTGTGGACCAGCTCTATACTCTCGGCAGGGTCCTTGAGGGTGCATGGGAGTTTGCCCAACCAGTCTACATGTGCTTTGTAGACTTGGAGAAGGCATTCGACCGTATACCCCGGGAAGTCCTGTGGGGAGTGCTCAGAGAGTATGAGGTAACGGACTGTCTGATTGTGGCGGTCCACTCCCTGTATGATCAGTGTCAGAGCTTGGTCCGCATTGCCGGCAGTAAGTCGGACCCGTTTCCAGTGAGGGTTGGACTCCGCCAAGGCTACCCTTTGTCACCGATTCTGTTCATAAATTCTATGGACAGAATTTTGTAGGCACATTCAGGTCGTTGAGGGTATCTGGTTTGGTGGCACCAGGATTAGGTATCTGCTTTTTGCAGATGATGTGGTATTGATGGCTTCATCTGGCCAGGATCTTCAGCTCTCACTCGATCGGTTCGCAGCCGAGTGTGAAGCGACTGGTATGGGAATCAGCACCTCCAAGTCCGAGTCCATGGTTCTCGCCCGGAAAATGGAGGAGTGCCATCTCCGGGTTGGGGAGGAGATCTTGCCCCAAGTGCAGGAGTTCAAGTACCTAGGAGTCTTGTTCACGAATGAGGGAAGAGTGGATCGTGAGGTCGACAGGTGGATCGGTAGGCCGTACTCAGTAATGCGGACGCTGTATCGATCTGTTGTGGTGAAGAAGGAGCTGAGCCGGAAGGCAAAGCTCTCAATTTACCGGTCCATCTACGTTCCCATCCTCACCTGTGGTCATGAGCTTTGGGTTATGACCGAAAGGACAAGATCAAGGGTACAAGCGGCCGAAATGTGCTTCCTCCGGTGGCGGGGCTCTCCCTTAGAGATAGGGTGAGAAGCTCTGCCATCCGGGAGGAGCTCAAAGTAAAGCTGCTCCTCCTCCACATCGAGAGGAGCCAGATGAGGTGGTTCGGGCATCTGGTCAGGATGCCACCCGAACGCCTCCCAAGGGAGGTGTTTAGGGCACGTCCAACCGGTAGGAGGCCACAGGGAAGACCCAGGACACGCTGGGAAGACTATGTCTCCCGGTTGGCCTGGGAATGCCTCGGGATCCCCGGGAAGAGCTGGACAAAGTGGCTGGGAAAAAGAAAGTCTGGGCTTCCCTGCTTAGGCTGCTGCCCCCGCAACCCGACCTCGGATAAGGGGAAGAAGATGGATGGATGGATGGATGGATGGAGGTCCAATTGCTTTTAATAGCTGAGTTTGTATTGTCAAGTGACAATGTGACACAGATCCGACACTTCCCTCACTGCTATCATTATAGCTAATAATACTATACAGTGGTTCTGTATTTTAATGAGTCACTTTACGTTATTTGTTACCCTTCCTGCAGACTGAGCCCTCAGCTTTCTCAGGAGGTGATGCTGGATGAAGTCAGCGATGCCGTTCTGGTGGACATGCTGTGGGAAACGCAGATGTACTTGTACGAGAAGAGGGACGTGCTGCAGTCCCTTGCCAATGCACTGCTCTGAGACAACTAAAAAAAAAGATGCAGACACTCTTTAGGTGATGAGCTCAAAACTTAATGAAACGACTGGAATCACTGAGAGATGAGAGGCGTGTTCTTAGTGAAAGTCCTCAAACCGTCAAACCTCTGAAGAACAGCAAACAAGTCCAACAACAGGTTGCATATTGCATTTTTGATAGTTTTGTGTGTTGTTTTTAGTTGAACTCATGTCAAGATCATTTACTAACCTCTTCACAACCTTTCTCCTTTTATTTATTTTATTACTATATATCATATTATACATAATATATATATATATATATATATATATATATATATATATATATATATATATATATATATATAATAATTATAAAAGCACATATTAGATATTGAGTTAATATGTTGCAACATCTAATAAAAATTAAAAAAAATTATGTCCGCATATCAATAATTTTGATTGATTATGGTCTCGTTTTGCTGAGTCAGTGTTCACGTTTAATGTACGACTGAAGGAAAATTAATCAAGCATTACGGATATTTCCTATCAAACCATAGATAAGCAAAGAAATGTGTAAGTAACTCTAATCTAATGTACAGCAAAATAACTAATGTCCAGAAACTAAAAAATTCAACTGCTGAATTGCAAAATGCAATTGTATAACATTTTCACAATGTGATATATCTGCAATAACGTATTGAAATTAAATGTGGTCAAGTAAAACATTTTTACGAATCCTGTATAAATATAAAACACTGAAGTGCTAGTTACCCATTTTATATGAACATTATAAAATATTTAAAATATGAGTCGAGTAATGTGCTGTAAGGTTAATGGCTGGTGAGGCTATTGAATTCTTTGTGTTATTATCCTTCATGACTATTTTGGTTTTGTTGCCAACTTTCGGTGTTTAGAATAACTTCCTGTACTGGTGTACACTCATTTGTACTTTAACTTTAACTCTTGTTTTGTCAGTATTTCCTGATTGGTCTCTTAGTTTTGAAACACCTTAATTTCTGTTCCATGTCCTGCCAGCACACCTGATTCTCATTAATACAAACCCCGTTTCCATTTGAGTTGGGAAATTGTGTCAGATGTAAATATAAACAGAATACAATGATTTGCAAATCATTTTCAACCCATATTCAGTTGAATATGCTACAAAGACAACATATTTGATGTTCCAACTGAGAAACATTTTTTTGTTTGCAAATAATCATTAACTTTAGAATTTGATCCCAGCAACATGTGACAAAGAAGTTGGGAAAGGCAGCAATAAATACTGATAAAGTAGAGAAATTCTCATCAAACACTTATTTGGAACATCCCACAGGTGTGCAGGCTAATTGGGAACAGGTGAGTGCCATGATTGGGTATAAAAGCAGCTTCCATGAAATGTGAAGTAATTCACAAACAAGGATGGGGTGAGGGTCACCAATTTGTAAGCAATTTGTCGAACAGCTTTAGAACAACATTTTTCAATTAGGTATTGCAAGGAATTTAGGGATTTTACAATCTACGGTCCGTAAATCATCAAAAGTTCAGAGAATCTGGAGAAATCACTGCACGTAAGCGATGATATTACGGACCTTTGATCCCAAACTGACATCAGTGTGTAAAGGATATCACCACATGGGCTCAGGAACACTTCATAAAACCACTGTCGGTAACTACAGTTGGTCGCTACAGCTGTAAGTGCAAGTTAAAACTCTACTATGCAAAGCAAAACCCATTCATCAACAATACCCAGAAACACTGCCGGCTTCGCTGGGCCCGAGATCATCTAAGATGGACTGATGGAAAGTGGAAAAGTGTTCAGTGGTCTGACGAGTCCACATTTCAAATTATATTTGGAAACTGTGGACGTGGTGTCCTCCGGAACAAAGAGGAAAATAACCATCCGGATTGTTATAGGCTCAGAGTTCGAAAGCCAGCATCTGTGATGGTATGGGGGTGCATTAATGCCCAAGGCATGGGTAACTTACACATCTGTGAAGGCACCATTAATGCTGAATGGTCCATACAGGTTTTGGAGCAACATATGTTGTCATCCAAGCAACGTTATCATGGACGCCCCTGTTTATTTCAGCAAGACAATCCCAAACCATGTGTTACAACAGCGTGGCTTCGTATTAAAAGAGTGCGGGTACTTTCCAGGCCCGCCTGCAGTCCAGACCTGTCTCCCATAAAAAATTTGTGGTGCACTATGAAGCGTAAAATACAACAGCAGAGACCCTGGACTGTTGAACGACTGAAGCTCTACATAAAACAAGAATGGGAGATAATTCCACTTTCAAAGGTTCAACAATTAGTTTCCTCAGTTCCCAAACGTTTATTGAGTGTTAAAAGAAAAGGTGATGTAACACAGTGGTGAACATGCCCTTTCCCAACTACTTTGACACGTGTTGCAGCCATAAAATTCCAAGTTAATTATTATTTCCCCAAAAAAATGTTTATGAGTTTGAACATCAAATATCTAGTCTTGTAGTGCATTCAATTGAATATGGGTTGAAAATGATTTGCAAATCATTGTATTCCGTTTATATTTACGTCTAACACAATTTCCCAACTCATATGGAAACGGGGTTTTTAAGTTCTGCTTAGTTCCACCTGGGTCCCTTCTTCAGTGCTGGATCATTATACTTAGTAGTCTGATTAGTGTGCTGGAATTGTTTTTCCCTGCTTTTTGTTGCCATTAAATCTAGTTTTACTTGCATTCGGCCTGCGATTCTCTGCTACCTTTGGGTCACGCTGCCAAAAACGTTTACCAAACTGAGACACTTTGAAGCCAGTGATGGCCACACGGAAGCATTTTCCAGCTCCTCAAGCTCCCTCCTACCTATCTCTGTTGTCTGTTGGTCTCTCTGGGGACATCTGGGATCCATCCCTTTAGGGGGGCTATGAGCAACCTGTGAGTCACAGCTACTTCCTGCTACAGTGAGGTCGTCTACAACGCTACCAAGCTTACCTGCTTGGATGACTGTATCAGCCACGTCGCAACCAGCAAATCTCCCTGTTTTGGTAAGGTCATCCGTGAAGCTACCATGCCTCCGCAGCGACGTTGCGACAGTACTCCCTTCTGCTCCAGTGAGTTCGTTCACGATGCCGACACCATTCCTTCCTGTCCTGGTGACGCTGCTGCCTGTCTCTCTGCGCGTGGGGTTGTCGCCAGAGCTCACCTGCAGCAGAAGCCATGGCTGTCCTTTCCCATCTGGCGTTGGGCATCCTTGCCTGCTGCAGAATTGCCCGTCTGGCGGTGGCCATCATCGCCTGCTGCAACAGCGCCCATCTGTTGCTAGCTGTCCTCACTTGCTGCAGAAGCAGCCGTTTTGCTTTGGCCATCCTCGCCTGCTGCAAAAGCGCCTCTTAAGCGTTTATCTGCCTCCTCCTTGTCAGTCGAAATGGTGGCCAGTCCAAGGACACTCTCTGTGCCAAGAGTAGCAGCGCCCAGGACCTGGGTGTGGACCTTTGCTGCTGCTGGGGTGTTCATCCTGCGCTTGTATTGATCCCTTTAATGATCCTTCATGGCTATTTTGGTTTTGTTGTTACCTTCCCATGTTTCTTAACACTTACTGTACTGTTGCTCTATTTTTAAAAGTATTTCCGGTTTGGTCTGTGTTTGGAAGCACTTTATTTTATGTTCCATGTTCTGCCAGCACACCTGAATCTCATTAATTAGTTGTACTTAGTTCCACTTGGATCCCTCATTCAGTGCTGGATCATTGTACTTGGATGTCTGCTTGGTGTGCTGGAAATATTTGTTCCCTGCTTTTTGTTGCCATTAAATCTAGTTTTACTTGCATCCTGCCTGCCATTCTCTGCATCCTCGGGGTCACTTTGCAAAGAACACTCACCAAAACATGACACTTTGAAGTTTATTTTTTACTTGAGGCTCTAACTCATCTGCTTTCCCTGACAGATCGTTACTGATGACGTCTGACTTGCAGAGAAGGGTTGGTTGTTCCCTGCAGATATGGCAAAAAATCAATGGATTGAGTTCTATCCAGAGTGAAATACTTCCTTATATATGGTATTGTGAATCCCAGAAAATCATTTGTAAGATAAAGCAAAACGCAATCTTACTAAAAAGATGTACCAGCATCGAGTACCTGTCTCGGGCCCCAAACTGTGAGAGTCAATGATGAGAGGTATAGCAGATAAGTTTTGCTTTACAAGTTGCTCGCTAGTTTCTGTATAGAAAAGGGCTAACATTAATTGATGATTGGACCTCTTTCTGTGGCAAACCCAGCTTGCCGAGGAGGGATGGCCTTCACCTGGGTACGATTCCTAGCCAATGCAATCTGTTGCTTTTATTACATTTTAAATAATATTCATAAGGGACAAAAGCAATGTTTGTGACAACCGCAGGACACAGGTATTCCACTCAGAAGGCATATTGGACTCACCGAAGACTGAAGCAGAGTACTCCAAGTTACTCCCATCCAAAGACAATGACATTGGGCCATCGTAACAAGAGATTTTCCAATAATTGGGGGAGTAATGAATCAAATTTAGAAGTCAGTCTCTGTGGCGCAATTGGTCAGCGCGCTCGGCTGTTAACTGAGAGGATAGTTGTTCAAGCCCACCCAGGGACGACACTTTGCCACGAGCACAGTTTGAGGGTTTTCTTGTACAGCCCGTGTCCTTCTCTAAATTGGCACGGTAGTTTCGAGATAAAATGTGTGCCACGTTTGCAACCGTGGTTGTTTAAAATACTGATAATCAATGCTCTCCCCTCAAATTGGCTATCCGTTGAGTATAGGGTTATAGGCATCAAGTTGAAATCCATGATGTTCCAGGCGCTGTAGCTGTCAGTCAAGATGCCTGTTTGTTAAATGGGAGATGTTTGGCTGAAATCCTGTCAGTGTCTTGGTGTTTTGTCTGTATCACTTTCTCATTTTTTTCCTAAACCACGTGAATGTGGGCCTAACTTCTATTCGTTTTGAATAAAATCCCAATGGATCCACAGAGTTTGATGTTGACTACAATTTCTTAATAAGAAATGCCATTTTAAATGTGGACAAAACCAGCACTCAGAAATAAACAGGACTTCAGTTGGGTTCCAAATCACTTTGTAACTAGTATTCTGTCTGGATACTAACCAGAGTAAGCCCTATTAGGTTTTAAGACAGCAGAGTAGCGCAGCGGGAGCGTGCTGGGCCCATAACCCAGAGGTCGATGGATCGAAACCATCCTCTGCTAAGGTTTAGGTTTCAGGTGAATCTTTGACTGATTCTTGTATTGAAACAAAGGCCAACACCCATTCAGCCCACAGCTGTCTTCTCTAACTCTTTGGGAATTACATTTATGATTCCTGCTAAGGTGAGAGTTTAAACATCTTATAAGTCAATCTCAACAGTACAGTTACAATCCATCCAACGCCCGGAGAATACAGTGACTTGAATGAATGACAGATTTCACTGGTTTGTGCATGACATTTTCATGGAACCCAGCATTCATGATGTTGAAGCCTGAGGTCTGCCTATATGAGAACCCTCTAAATTTGGTGTTGTGTGTGCTCAGTTGAACATGAGCTGATCAGGTATGTTGCAAACTACTTCATGATAAAAACACAGGACCTTGCTATTATTTATTTCCCAGTTTATGTATAAAGGTAAGAAGTAAAGTCAAAAAAAAGGCTTGTTTCCACCCTGTTTCGAAAAGGGGACCTTTCGTGTGTGAGGCGAATGTGATAAGCACTACACCATGGAAACTGCTGCAAGAACCCACCTTTGTCAAGACTTACAAGTTGATATTCGGCCGATGGAAAACATGTGGCTCGCAAGTCTCATTGTTGTTATTAGCTGCATTGCATTTCTTGCCTTTTGTGGATGTTGTTATATCCCTTGTGCACGTAGAATGTGTTCCACTTCGTAGCATTTCAAACGCTCTTCCTCTTAACCGAGTTCATGAACAAACTTTGTCATGCAGGCATTGGTGGTTCAGTGGTAGAATTCTCGCTTGCCATGCGGGAGACCCGGGTCCGATTCACGGCCAATGCATCTGTTGCTTTTTTTTAGATTTTAAATAATATTCATAAGGGACAAAAGCAATGTTTGTGACAACCGCAAGACACAGGGATTCCACTCAGAAGGTATATTGGACTCACCGAAGACTGAAGCAGAGTACTCCAAGTTACTCCCATCCAAAGACAATGACATTGGGCCATCGTAACAAGAGATTTTCTAATAATTGTGGGAGTAATGAATCAAATTTAGAAGTCAGTGTCTGTGGCGCAATTGGTCAGCGCGCTCGGCTGTTAACTGAGAGGATGGTGGTTCAACCCCACCCAGGGTCGACACTTTGCCACGAGCACAGTTTGAGGGTTTTCTTGTACAGCCCGTGTGCTTCTCTAAATTGGTACAATAGTTTTGAGATAAAACGTTTGCAACCGTGCTTGTTTAAAATACTGATAATAAATTTTCTCCACTCAAATTGGCTATCCGTTGAGTATAGGGTTATAGGCATCAAGTTGAAATCCATTATGTTCCAGGCGCTGTAGCTGTCAGTCAAGATGCCTGTTTGTCAAACGGGAGATGTTTGGCTGAAATCCTGTCAGTGTCTTGGTGTTTTTTCTGTATCACTTTCTCAGTTTGTTCTCAAACTACGTGAATGTGGGCCTTACTTCTATTCGTTTTGAATGAAATCCCAATGGATCCACAGAGTTTGATGTTGACTACAATTTCTTAATAAGAAATGCCATTTTAAATGTGGACAAAACCAGCACTCAGAAATAAACACGACTTCAGTTGGGTTCCAAATAACTTTGTTACTAGTAGTTTGTCTGGATACTAACCAGAGTAAGCCCTATTAGGTTTAAGACAGCAGAGTGGCGCAGCGGGAGCGTGCTGGGCCCATAACCCAGAGGTCGATGGATCGAAACCATCCTCTGCTAAGGTTTAGGTTTCAGGTGAATCTTTGACTGATTCTTGTATTGAAACAAAGGCCAACACCCATTCAGCCCACAGCTGTCTTCTCTAACTCTATGGGAATTACATTTATGATTCCTGCTAAGATGAGAGTTTAAACATCTTATAAGTCAATCTCAACAGTACAGTTACAATCCATCCAACGCCCGGAGAATACAGTGACTTGAATGAATGACAGATTTCACTGGTTTGTGCATGACATTTTCATGGAGCCCAGCATTCATGATGTTGAAGCCTGAGGTCTGCCTATATGAGAACCCTCTAAATTTGGTGTTGTGTGTGCTCAGCTGAACATGAGCTGATCAGGTATGTTGCAAACTACTTCATGATAAAAACACAGGACCTTGCTATTATTTATTTCCCGGTTTATGTATAAAGGTAAGAAGTAAAGTCAAAAAAAGGCTTGTTTCCACCCTGTTTCGAACAGGGGACCTTTCACGTGTGAGGCGAATGTGATAACCACTACACCATGGAAACTGCTGCAAGAGCAAACCTTTGTCAAGACTTACAAGTTGATATTCGGCCGATGGAAAACTTGTGGCTCGCAAGTCTCATTGTTATTAGCTGCATTGCATTTCTTGCCTTTTGTGGATGTTGTTATATCCCTTGTGCACGTAGAATGTGTTCCACTTCGTAGCATTTCAAACGCTCTTCCTCTTAACCGAGTTCATGAACAAACATTGTTATGCAGGCATTGGTGGTTCAGTGGTAGAATTCTCGCTTGCCATGCGGGAGACCCGGGTCCGATTCCCGGCCAATGCATCTATTGCTTTTTTTAGATTTTAAATAATATTCATAAGGGACAAAAGCAATGTTTGTGACAACCGCAAGACACAGGCATTCCACTCAGAAGGCATATTGGACTCACCGAAGACTGAAGTGGAGTACTCCAAGTTACTCCCATCCAAAGACAATGACATTGGGCCATCGTAACAAGAGATTTTCTAATAATTGGGGGAGTAATGAATCAAACTTAGAATTCAGTCTCTGTGGCGCAATTGGTCAGCGCGCTCAGCTGTTAACTGAAAGAATGGTGGTTCAGGGACGACACTTTGCCACGAGCACAGTTTGGGGGTTTTCTTGTACAACCCGTGTGCTTCTCTAAATTGGCACAATAGTTTCAAGATAAAACGTTTGCCACGTTTGCAACCGTGCTTGTTTAAATTACTGATAATCAATGCTCTCCCCTCAAATTGGCTATCCGTTGAGTATAGGGTTATTGGCATCAAGTTGAAATCCATGATGTTCCAGGCGCTGTAGCAGTCAGTAGAGATGCCTGTTTGTTAAACGGGAGATGTTTTGCTGAAATCCTGTCAGTGTCTTGGTGTTTTTTCTGTATCACTTTCTTAGTTTGTTCTCAAACCACGTGAATGTGGGGCTAACTTGTATTCGTTTTGAATGAAATCTCAATGGATCCACAGAGTTTGATGTTGACTGTAATAGATTGGTCTATGTGTGTATGTTGCCATCTCCTGGTCAATGTTGGTCATAGCATACTGGGGTTGCTTTTTGGTTGGCCAACGTTTTACGTTGTTGTTGTACACTTGACGGCAAGTGAGTGAGTCTGTTCTGAAGTCACAGTAAACGAGACGTAACTTCATCACCTCGCCTGTTTATTGCCTCCCATTCAATATATCACAAATGGCGACGAAGATTTAAAAGAAGCCACTGCGTGAAGGGACTTTAGAGGAGCGCTGTGCACTGGTCATAGGTAAGGCTGAAGAGTAGCCTACTTTGTGGAGGAACCGGGCACGTGTCGGAGTAGCAGTAGCACCGGATGCTAACATGGCTCTGACAGTGGGTCGCATCGATGAATACAATGATTCAAAGGAGGATTTTGATTCATATCTGGAGCGTTTGGAGCAGTGGATGCTGGCTAACGAGATTGAAGGGGACAAGAAGGTGTGTGTTTTCCTTTCTGTTATTGGAGCAGACACTTATAAGCTGCTGAAGAACCTCACGTCTCCGGCATTGCCAAGTACTTTAGGGTATGATGTGCTGAAGAGGGCGCTATGTGGACATTATAAGCCCGCACCTGTTGTGATAGCGG
Organism: Nerophis ophidion; assembly: GCF_033978795.1. NCBI lineage: Eukaryota > Metazoa > Chordata > Actinopteri > Syngnathiformes > Syngnathidae > Nerophis > Nerophis ophidion. The sequence goes on from NC_084611.1 coordinate 69,160,867, forward strand.
AGCGTTTTCGCTTTCAGAAACGTAATCAGAAGGAAGGAGAAGCCGTTTCTGATTACATTGTGGCTTTGAGACAGTTGTCAGCAACCTGCAATTTTGGACAATATTTGGACGATGCCATGAGAGATCGTTTTGTGAGTGGATTACGTTCTGATGCAGTGCAACGCAGGCTGTTGTCTGAAAGGGACCTGACGTTTCCCCGTGCTTGTGAAATTGCAGTCTCCATGGAGCTTGCTTCCAAAAATACAATGGAGTTTTCTGGACACAGTGGACCTCACCAGGTAAATGCCCTGTCAAGTGTTTCTCATTTTTCTGAGAAGGGGAGGAAAGGACAGTTCAGATGGAAAAATAATAACAAAGCAAAGGAATACAGAGGAGGCAAAAGAGACACAGGGGGACAGCAAACATGCTACAGATGTGGTGGGAAGCACTCACCACATGACTGCAGATTTAAAAATGAAAAGTGTCATGCTTGCTCCAAAATTGGACACATTGCCCGTGCATGCAGGAAGACTAAAGGCCAATCTTCAACTCAGTATGTTGAAACTGAAGGGAGTGCATCTAGAAGTGGTGATGAGGCAGAACTTTTTGGATTGTACGCAGTTGACTCTACCTCAAACTGGGGAAAAGGTTAGACAGTGGATATTGTACTGGGAAACAAGAGCACCACAATGTTACTGGACACAGGTTCAGCAGTGTCAGTAGTTTCTGACAGTTTTTACCAGGCAAACCACACTCAATTTCCTTTGAAACCAGTTTTCAAGTTAAAGTTGAAATCATATTCAGGCCAAAGGATTGCTGTTCGAGGGTACATCATGTTACCAGTACAGTACGAGGACCAGCAAGTGACACTCCCACTGGTCATTGTACAGGGAAGCAGACCTGCACTGATTGGCCGTAACTGGCTAAAAAAGCTACGGCTGAACTGGAAACATATTTTCACTGTACAAAAGGTGCAGAAAAGGACGCATGGTAACACAGGAGTACAGGAGGTGATAGAGAGACATCAGGCAGTGTTCTCAGAGGGCCAAGGCTGTATCACAGGGTTTAAAGCTAAAATACGCACCAAACCTGATACCACACCAATTTTCTGCAAGGCTCGCCCAGTTCCTTACGCACTAAAGGAAGCTGTAGAAAGAGAGGTAGAGAGGTTGGAGAGTGAAAAAGTGATTTCAAAGATTGAAACTAGCGAGTGGGCAGCTCCAATAGTTACAGTACCTAAGGTTGACAAAACGATCAGGATTTGTGGTGACTACAAGGTTAGTGTTAATCAATGCATTGAAGAGCAGACCTATCCATTACCGAATACGGAAGATCTATTCGCTACATTAGCAGGAGGTACATCTTTCAGCAAACTGGATCCGTCACACGCCTACCAACAACTACAGTTGGATAAAGAGTCAGAAAAGTATCTGACCATAAACACACATAAGGGTCTGTACAAGTATCATCGCCTCAGTTATGGAGTTTCGAGTGCTCCTGCAATATTTCAGTCTGTTATGGACCAGATTCTGCAAGGGATGGACCATGTGACATGTTTTTTGGACGACATACTCGTTACAGCTTCTTCGGAGGAGGAGCATTTGACAAGACTGGATAATGTTCTCACACGTTTGGAGAAGCATGGCATCAGGGTGAAGCTATCAAAATGTCAGTTTTTCCAGAGCAGTGTCGAGTATTTGGGACATCGTATTGATAAGACTGGGTTACATCCCACAGAAGAAAAGGTGACTGCCATAACCAATGCACCTGAGCCCACAAATGTAACAGAACTGAAGTCTTTCTTGGGTCTTCTGAACTATTACAGCAGATTCCTGCAAAATCCCTCTACTGTGCTCAAGCCTCTGCACAACCTACTTAAAAAGGACTCAAAGTGGATTTGGACAGTTGAATGTGCAAAAGTATTTGAAGATGCAAAGCAACTTCTACTGCAGAACAAGGTGCTGGTACACTACAACACCCGCCTGCCACTGCGAATTGCATGTGATGCTTCGCCTTATGGAGTTGGGGCTGTAATTTCACATGTAACAGAAGATGGAGAAGAGCGACCTGTTGCATTTGCCTCAAGGACACTCACTGAACCAGAAAGGAAGTATGCCCAAATTGAAAAGGAGGCACTTGCTATCATTTTTGGAGTAAAGAAATTTCATAAATACCTTTACGGAAGGAAATTCACACTGATCACTGATCATAAGCCACTGTTGGCCATCCTGGGGCCAAAATCAGCAGTTCCAACGTTGGCAGCATTAAGAATGCAACGCTGGGCACTTATTCTCATGGCCTACAATTATGAGGTTGAGTATAAAAAGTCAGCTGATCATGCTAATGCGGATGCTTTGTCACGCCTACCCCGAGTAGGGATGAACAACACAGCAGTGGAGGGAAGTATCTTCTATTTTTCATACTTGGATGAACTTCCTGTGTGTGCAAAAGACATTGAGAGTGCTACTCTTAAAGATCCTGTGCTAAGTAAGGTGTGGAACTACACATTAAATGGCTGGCCAAGTTATGTGCAAGACGCAGCATTGAGACCTTACTTTGTACGCAGACAGGAGTTGTCAGCAGATCAAGGCTGCATTCTCTGGGGACAGCGAGTCATCATACCCCCAGGTTATCGACAGAGCTTACTGGAGGATCTCCATCATGAACATCCAGGTATTTGCCGTATAAAGGCTCTTGCCCGCAGTTACCTTTGGTGGCCAGGCTGTGATGGTGAAATTCAAGAGCTGGTGAACAAGTGCTCAGTCTGCCAAGCAGTACAGAAAATGCCAGCTGTGGCACCGTTACATCCTTGGCGGTGGCCAGAAAGAGTGTGGCAAAGAATTCACATTGATTTTGCAGAGAAAGATAAACAGTATTTTTTGGTTGTCATTGATAGCCATTCAAAGTGGTTAGAGGTTTTTCCCATGTCGTCCACCACTTCTCACAACACCATTAAAGTGCTGCGCGGTCTGTTTGCTTCGTATGGACCGCCAGAAGAGCTAGTTTCAGACAATGGCCCACAGCTGGTGGCAAAAGAGTTTACTCAGTTCCTGGAGAGTAATGGAGTAAAACACACTGCTGTACCGGCTTACCACCCAGCATCAAATGGAGCAGCAGAGAGATCAGTACAAATCTTGAAACGGTCTCTGATGAAGAATGTGCTGGAAGCAGACAGCAAGTCTTCCTTGTCACTCAGTCACAGACTTTCAAATTTCCTTCTCATGTACCGCAGTACACCCCACACAGTGACGGGACGTACTCCAGCCGAGTTATTCCTGAAACGCCAGTTGAGGACTCGTTTCAGTTTGCTCAAGCCGGACCTTGCCAGACGGATCGAAGGAAAACAAGCAGCGCAGAAGCTTTATCATGACAAAAGGCCTCCCCCTATTCGCTTTTTCCTGGAGGGAGAGGTTGTTCGGATCAGAAATTTCAGGGACGGAGTGGAAAAATGGAGTAAAGCAAAAATACTGAAAAGACTGGGAACTGTCACTTACCTGATCCAAGCGGGACAGAGACAGCGCACTGTGCATGTGGATCACATGTTACCATGGCGAGAGAACATGGGGAGACTGCCAGTTATCTTGTCTCCACCAGTTGCAGAAAATGTGCCATCAGTACAACTGGAGAGTGCTATGTCAATTCCATCACCAGGACCATCAGTGAGTCAGACACAAACAAGTCTCAACACTGAAGTAGATTCAAGTCCTGCTGAGTTGCCATCATCAGAATTCAGATCACCCACAACAAAAACCCCACCAGTCATCCGCAGGTATCCAGAAAGGGTTCGAGTACCACCAAACAAACTGAATCTCTGACAACAGTATAAAAAGCTGTGTTAAAGGTGTATGAATACTGTTTGTATAATACATATGTTGTTGTTACAAATGAGGGTTAAGTGTTCAGTACTAAAAAAAAATATATATATATATGGCATAAATAGTTTTTCTAATTGAGCCTGCTGCATTTCTGGTTGGGTTTTTTTTTTTTTGAGTAACTTCTAAAATTCTAAAAGGGGAGGAATGTAATAGATTGGTCTATGTGTGTATGTTGCCATCTCCTGGTCAATGTTGGTCATAGCATACTGGGGTTGCTTTTTGGTTGGCCAACGTTTTACGTTGTTGTTGTACACTTGACGGCAAGTGAGTGAGTCGGTTCTGAAGTCACAGTAAACGAGACGTAACTTCATCACCTCGCCTGTTTATTGCCTCCCATTCAATATATCACATTGACTACAATTTCTTAATAAGAAATGCCATTTTAAATGTGGACAAAACCAGCACTCAGAAATAAACACGACTTCAGTTGGGTTCCAAATAACTTTGTTACTAGTAGTTTGTCTGGATACTAACCAGAGTAAGACCTATTAGGTTTAAGACAGCAGAGTGGCGCAGCGGTAGCGTGTTGGGCCCATAACCCAGAGGTCGATGGTTCGAAACCATTGTCTGCTGAGGTTTAGGTTTCAGGTGATTCTTTGACTGATTCTTGTATTGAAACTAAGGCCAACACCCATTCACCTCACAGCTGTCATCTCTAACTCTTTGGGAATTACATTTATGATTCCTGCTAAGGTGAGAGTTTAAAACTCTTATAAGTCAATCTCAACAGTACAGTTACAATCCATCCAACGCGCGGAGTATACAGTGACTTGAACGAATGACATATTTCACTGGTTTGTGCATGACATTTTCATGGAACCCAGCATTCATGATGTTGAAGCCTGAGGTCTGCCTATATGAGAACCCTCTAAATTTGGTGTTGTGTATGCTCAGCTGAACATGAGCTGATCAGGTATGTTGCAAACTACTTCATGATAAAAACACAGGACCTTGCTATTATTTATTTCCCGGTTTATGTATAAAGGTAAGAAGTAAAGTAAAAAAAAGGCTTGTTTCCACCCTGTTTCGAACAGGGGACCTTTCACGCGTGAGGCGAATGTTATAACCACTACACCATGGAAACTGCTGCAAAAACACACCTTTGTCAAGACTTACAATTTGATATTCGGCCGATGGAAAACATGTGGCTCGCAAGTCTCATTGTTGTTATTAGCTGCATTGCATTTCTTGCCTTTTGTGGATGTTGTTATATCCCTTGTGCACGTAGAATGTGTTCCACTTCGTAGCATTTCAAACGCTCTTCCTCTTAACCGAATTCATGAACAAACATTGTTGTGCAGGCATTGGTGGTTCAGTGGTAGAATTCTCGCTTGCCATGCGGGAGACCCGGGTCCGATTCCCGGCCAATGCATCTGTCGCTTTCTTTAGATTTTAAATAATATTCATAAGGGACAAAAGCAATGTTTGTGACAACCGCAAGACACAGGAATTCCACTCAGAAGGTATATTGGACTCACCGAAGACTGAAGCAGAGTACTCCAAGTTACTCCCATCCAAAGACAATGACGTTGGGCCATCGTAACAAGAGATTTTCTAATAATTGTGGGAGTAATGAATCAAATTTAGAAGTCAGTCTCTGTGGCGCAATTGGTCAGCGCGCTCGGCTGTTAACTGAGAGGATGGTGGTTCAAGCCTACCCAGGGATGACACTTTGCTACGAGCACAGTTTGAGGGTTTTCTTGTACAGCCCATGTCATTCTCTAAATTGGTACAATAGTTTCGAGATAAAACGTGTGCCACGTTTGCAACCGTACTTGTTTAAAATACTGATAATCAATTTTCTCCACTCAAATTGGCTATCCGATGAGTATAGGGTTATAGGCATCAAGTTGAAATCCATGATGTTCCAGGCGCTGTAGCTGTCAGTCAAGATGCCTGTTTGTTAAACGGGAGATGTTTGGCTGAAATCCTGTCAGTGTCTTGGTATTTTTTCTGTATCACTTTCTCAGTTTGTTCTCAAACCACGTGAATGTGGGCCTAACTTCTATTCGTTTTGAATGAAATCCCAATGGATCCACAGAGTTTGATGTTGACTACAATTTCTTAATAAGAAATGCCATTTTAAATGTGGACAAAACCAGCACTCAGAAATAAACACGACTTCAGTTGGGTTCCAAATCACTGCGTTACTAGTAGTTTGTCTGGTTACTAACCAGAGTAAGCCCAATTAGGTTAAAGACTGCTAAGGTTTAGGTTTTAGGTTTAGGTTTCAGGTGAATCAGTGACTGATTCTTGTATTGAGACAAAGGCCAACACCCATTCAGCCCACAGCTGTCTTCCCTAACTATGGGAATTACATTTATGATTCTTGCTAAGGTGAGAGTTTAAACATCTTATAAGTCAATCTCAACAGTACAGTTACAATCCATCCAACGCCCGGAGAATACAGTGACTTGAACGAATAACAGATTTCACTGGTTTGTGCATGACATTTTCATGGAACCCAGCATTCATGATGTTGAAGCCTGAGGTCTGCCTATATGAGAACCCTCAAAATTTGGCGTTGTGTGTGCTCAGCTGAACATGAGCTGATCAGGTATGTTGCAAACTACTTCATGATAAAAACACAGGACCTTGCTATTATTTATTTCCCGGTTTATGTATAAAGGTAAGAAGTAAAATCAAAAAAAGGCTTGTTTCCACCCTGTTTCGAACAGGTGACCTTGCGCGTGTTAGGCGAATGTGATAACCACTACACCATGGAAACTGCTGCAAGAACTCACCTTTGTCAAAACTTACAAGTTGATATTCGGCCGATGGAAAACATGTGGCTCGCAAGTCTCATTGCTGTTATTAGCTGCATTGCGTTTCTTGCCTTTTGTGGATGTTGTTATATCCCTTGTGCACGTAGAATGTGTTCCACTTCGTAGCATTTCAAACGCTCTTCCTCTTAACGGAGTTCATGAACAAACATTGTTATACAGGCATTGGTGGTTCAGTGGTAGGATTCTCGTTTGCCATGCGGGAGACCCGGGTCCGATTCCCGGCCAATGCATCTGTTGGTTTTTTTAGATTTTAAATAATATTCACAAGGGACAAAAGCAATGTTTGTGACAACCGCAAGACACAAGCATTCCACTCAGAAGGCATATTAGACTCACCGAAGACAGAAGCAGAGTACTCCAAGTTACTCCCATCTAAAGACAATGACATTGGCCCATCGTAACAAGATATTTTCTAATAATTGGGGAGTAATGAATGAAATTTAGAAGGCAGTCTCTGTGGCGCAATTGGTCAGCGCGCTCGGCTGTTAACTGAGAGGATGGTGGTTCAAGCCCACCCAGGGACGACACTTTACCACGAGCACATTATGAGGGTTTTCTAGTACAGCCCGTGTCATTCTCTAAATTGGTACAATAGTTTCGAGATAAAACGTGTGCCACGTTTGCAACCCTGCTTGTTTAAAATACTGATAATCATTTTTCTCCACTCAAATTGGCTATCCGTTGAGTGTAGGGTTATAGGCATCAAGTTGAAATCCATGATGTTCCAGGCGCTGTAGCTGTCAGTCAAGATGCCTGTTTGTTAAACGGGAGATGTTTGGCTGAAATCCTGTCAGTGTCTTGGTGTTTTTTCTGTATCACTTTCTCAGTTTGTTCTCAAACCACGTGAATGTGGGCCTAACTTCTATTCGTTTTGAATGAAATCCCAATGGATCCACAGAGTTTGATGTTGACTACAATTTCTTAATAAGAAATGCCATTTTAAATGTGGACAAAACCAGCACTCAGAAATAAACAGGAGTTCAGTTGGGTTCCAAATAACTTTGTTACTAGTAGTTTGTCTGGATACTAACCAGAGTAAGCCCTATTAGATTTAAGACAGCAGAGTGGCGCAGCGGGAGCGTGCTGTCCCCATAAACCAGAGGTCGATGGATCGAAACCATCCTCTGCTAAGGTTTAGGTTTCAGGTGAATCTGTGACTGAATCTTGTATTGAAACAAAGGCCAACACCCATTCAGCCCACAGCTGTCTTCTCTAACTCTTTGGGAATTACATTTATGATTCCTGCTAAGGTGAGACTTTAAACATCTTATAAGTCAATTTTAACAGTACAGTTACAATCCATCCAACGCCCGGAGAATACAGTGACTTGAACGAATGACATATTTCACTGGTTTGTGCATGACATTTTCATGGAACCCAGCATTCATGATGTTGAAGCCTGAGGTCTGCCTCTATGAGAACCCTCTAAATTTGGGGTTGTGTGTGCTCAGCTGAACATGAGCTGATCAGGTATGTTGCAAACTACTTCATGATAAAAACACAGGACCTTGCTATTATTTATTTCCCGGTTTATGTATAAAGATAAGAAGTAAAGTCAAAAAAAGGCTTGTTTCCACCCTATTTCGAACAGGGGACCTCTCGCGTGTGAGGCGAATGTGATAACCACTATACCATGGAAACTGCTGCAAGAACTCACCTTTGTCAAAACTTACAAGTTGATATTCGGCCGATGGAAAACATGTGGCTCGCAAGTCTCATTGCTGTTATTAGCTGCATTGCATTTCTTGCCTTTTGTGGATGTTGTTATATCCCTTGTGCACGTAGAATGTGTTCCACTTCGTAGCATTTCAAACGCTCTTCCTCTTAACCGAGTTCATGAACAAACATTGTTATGCAAGCATTGGTGGTTCAGTGGTAGAATTCTCGCTTGCCATGCGTGAGACCCGGGTCTGATTCCCGGCCAATGCATCTGTTGCTTTTTTTAGATTTTAAATAATATTCATAAGGGACAAAAGCAATGTTTGTGACAACCGCAAGACACAGGCATTGCACTCAGAAGGTATATTGGACTCACCGAAGGCTGAAGCAGAGTACTCCAAGTTACTCCCATCCAAAGACAATGACATTGGGCCATCGTAACAAGAGATATTCTAATAATTGGGGGAGTAATGAATCAAAAGTAAAAATCAGTCTCTGTGGCGCATTTGGTCAGCGCGCTTGGCTGTTAACTGAGAGGATGGTGGTTCAAGCCCACCCAGGGACGACACTTTGCCACGAGCACAGTTTGAGGGTTTTCTTGTACAGCCCGTGTCTTTCTCTAAATTGGTACAATAGTTTGAGATAAAACGTTTGCAACCTTGCTTGTTTAAAATACTGATAATCAAGTTTCTCCACTCAAATTGGCTATCCTTTGAGGATAGGGTTATAGGCATCAAGTTGAAATCCATGATGTTCCAGGCGCTGTACCTGTCAGTCAAGATGCCTGTTTGTTAAACGGGAGATGTTTGGCTGAAATCCTGTCAGTGTCTTGGTGTTTTTTCTGTATCACTTTCTCAGTTTGTTCTCAAACCACTTGAATGTGGGCCTGACTTCTATTCGTTTTGAATGAAATCCCAATGGATCCACAGAAGAGAATTTAAGGGGATACCTTCTGTCAAAAAAATGATTTATGGGGGGTCATAAATCAATGATTTATGAGGGGTCAAGGTTAAAGGTCAAGGGTCAAAGGTCAAGGTCAAGTGAGTGTGGCTTACCCCGGAAGAGGGTGGAGTTAAGACCTTAGGTGGGAGTGGTTTAACCAGGAAGAGGTGGAGTTAAGACCTGAGGTGGGAGTTGTTTAACCAGGAAGAGGGTGGAGCTTTAACCAGGAACAGGGTGGAGTTAAAGCCTGAAGAGGGAGTGATTTAACCAGGAAGAGGGTGTAGTTTTAACCATGAAGAGGGTGGAGTTAAGACCGGAAGAGGGAGCGATTTAACCAGGAAGAGGGTGTAGTTTTAACCAGGAAGAGGGTGGGTTTAAGACCTGAAGAGGGTGGGTTTAAGACCTGAAGAGGAATTGGTTAAGAGGGAACAAAGGAGGGTTCAGGGTGAGGTCAGTTTTTAAGGAAGCTTGAGAATGTCATCTGATCAGCATCCGACCAGCCATTTGACAGTTTAAATGTTTACAATCGTCGCACACCGAAGATTGAGAATGTCATCTGATCAGCATCTGACCAGCCATTTGACAGTTTAAATGTTTACGATCGTTTGAAACAACAACCAGACTTCCCGAAAACATATTTAAAAGATTGGGAGGAACTAATTAGGTTAAGGTTAACCATATGTTTGACCCTGCTTCGATGTATTGATGGCTGGGAATGTTACGTGGGAAGATGTGGACACGCACACACGCGCGCTCACACACACACACACACTCACACACCATTACCTCTGCTTTACCACGTTATTAGACAATGGTTTAACTCCATTTAAGCATTTAAACGTTAAAAGCATTGCACGTGTACGACGTTGTAATACTTTTTTTTTTCCAGCCGATGACGACGAAGTGAAAGACGAAGAACTTTGCTTAAACGATCTTACAAAGTTGGAAGATGATTATTGAGGTGTGTTTAAACCTTCGAATTATTTAATATTATGTGTATTCATTATTTTGTTTCATAGAGGAATTGCCGTAAGATCCTAACGCGATCGTTTGAACACAATCGCAGTCTGGTGAGTCAAATTATTCTCATTTTACAAGAAAAAAAACATGCTGTATACAATACATATATACATATATTTACTTACAGATTTTCCGTTTACATCGTTGGATCCCCTTAATCGAGCAAGCACCGTCAATGGCCGTCGGAGACAGCCAGCAATTCCAGGCAGAGGAGAAGGCTTGATTGCGCCAAAGAACCCAGACATCGAAACCTTGGTCCGGGACAATACCATCGAAAACAACGGCGAATGTCCGACATGCCCCCGCCGTAAGTTTTTCTTGCTTTCTGTAAACTTTTTAAGATTCTCCGCCGTTTTAAAGAACTCCTCTCACTCCTCTGTCTTCCGCTCAAATGAATTTCGCGCCTAAGGGGAATGGGCGGGGACTGATTCCGGAGGTGGGCGGTTGTCTCCGGCAAGCAACCTTCTGGTGTGCATTAGCGCCACCTACTGAAATGGAGTGTGGACCAAGATGAATCCCTACTCTATATTCTTTTATTTAACCCAATGTTTTTTAAATACGCGTATCATGCTTTATATCCTATGTGTTGTGAATTCCATCCTACTATATCTTCCAAGGAACCCAAAGAAATGTTACCACACCTCCCGTTTTATTTATTCTGTAGATTGCCTGAACTATTTCATAAACTAAATCTTGTCTTGTTTCTGATGCTATGTTTTTTTTTATGCTCATCAATGCACTGTTGGAGTGCGAGCACACAACTACTTTCCTTGCTTTGTTTTCCTCTATCCAGTTAACTGCCATATAAATTGCTACCAATTCCCCCGTAAAAACAGATAGTTTATCACTGATTATTTTATTTAATACTATGTTTCCTTGTGGGATAACTGCTGCAGCTCCTACCTTACTTTTTATAGTTTTTGATGCATCCGTATATATCATATCTCAACCCATTTTTCTATCTGGTAACTATTTAAATTTCTATTCTTTAGTAATTGCATGTTTACCTTTGGGTTATCATACATCCACGGTGGTATTGCAGGAATTGGTACTGTAGGACTAACTTTAATATTGTCAATTTTAACTTTATTACATATGTCTCCTATAATCCACCCAAAACTATTATTTCTTTTTTTCTTTTTTTCTTGGCAGTTTGGTAGCACTTGACAAGTGGGATATCCTTGCTTCGATCCTTTTAAAGTTGCCCGATAAACTGCTGAGAGTTGATCTCTCCTCTTGTCCAAAGTTTTTCGTTCATTTTTACTTGTAATACTGCCATTAGGGTTGATGTAGTAGCTCCACAACATAACCTTAAAGCCTGTGACTGGATCCAGTCTATTTTCCCAAGTCCTGTTTTTGAAGCAGATTGGTAAATAATACATCCGTAATCAATAACAGATGGAATTAAAGTGATGTATATACATATATTGTTTTCAACGTCAACCTATCAGCCCCCCAATCATTACCCCTCAAAGCCCTCATTATATTTAACACCTTTTTACTTTTTCCCCTATTTTTAATTTTCCTGAAGGAACACTCCTGAAGGAATAAATAAAGTACTATCTAATCTAATCTAATCAAATCTATTTTGCTGATGTGGGTTGACTAGTTCATATTTTTATCAAACCATATTCCTAAATATTTAAATACTTGTACCTCTTCTATATTTTCACCGTAGAGTTTTTATTTGGAGCTTGTTTTGTACTTTTCTCTTTGTAAAATGTATGACTTTTGTCTTTCCGACAGAGAAACTTAAACCCCAAGCCGTTCCCCAGTCTTAAACATTATTTACCACTTTGTTAGTTTTTTTGATTATTTCTTTTAACTCTAAATAATATACTAGTCTTTCATTAATCATTTTTTCCATTACTTTCCCCAAATTTGAGGTCAAGGCTATCGTCCTATAATTTCCTGCCTCTTCCGGGTCTTACCCTGACTTGGATATTGGAATTATTACCGCTAATTTTCCCCTCTGCCGGTCATTCTCCTTCTTCATATATCCTGTCATATCATTTCAAGACCACTTCTTTGACGATGCTACCTAAGTTTTTGATCATTTGATAACTCACCAGGTGTTTTCCCTGTGACGTATTTTTAACCTTTTTCAAAATTCGAACCATTTCATTCAAAGAAAATGTCATATCCATAGTGTTGGTAATGCTATTATCGTTGTCTTCCATCATTTCCCCAATATTTAAACTCATCGTTTCTTCTCTCTTTTGTTTTTCTACATTTCTCAAATTATCATTACCGTGCACTTTAACAAATGTTTTTGCTAAAGGTTCTGCTGTTTCTTTACCCGTGACTACATCTTCTATAATAAATGTGGCACATCATCCTCTTTACCCATCATTCCTATCTTTACGAATCGTTATATATCCTTTTATTATAAAGTTTAATTTTGGCTTCAGCCATGTTTCTTGAATACAAATTATATGTGGTTTAGTTTTCATATTTTTAATATATCCCTTTAATTCATGTTCGGTTGCTATCAAACTTCTGGCATTCCACTGGACAATTAACAGGGTATTGGAATGTGGTAACATGACTCCGTCACGTCTACTCTCTGTAGTACAGCTTGCACCCGGTCCCAAGATAGTTCTTTCAACAACTTTGCTGCTGCTTTGACAATTATTTTGATCTTCTCAGTCTTATTTGTAGCCTGTTCTGTACAGTTTATTACGTAAGCCGGGAATACAACTAGTTTGTCCGTGGAAATTCCTGTATTTGTTGCCTCTTGTTTTTATTTTTTATTTCTTGAACTATTCACCCTTCTGTTCTCTTCTACACTTTCTTGATTTCTAACTTTAAATGCCTCTGCGTATGTAATATTTCTTTCAACTTTGATTTGTTGTACTTCTGTTGCCTGTTTCATGATGTATGGCTTTTGATTATTTCTTTTTTCAATCTACAATTCCAATAAATAACACATATTTCCAGATTACTGATAACTTTTTCAAAATAAAATGTAATTCCTGAATAAGATAATTGTATCGAATCCAATGGATTGTCTGGTCCTAAAATCTCTTTGTAATGTTTGTTTGATTCCCCCAAAATACGACGGAGTCTAATATGAAAAACATATGTGCCTCGTCGGCTGTAGTAAAAAAAAAAAAACCCATGCCTCCTCGGTCTAACCTCTCCCAGCCCCTTTTCTGCCGTGTCAAAGATGGATCAGAGACCACCTTTGCCCCTAACCCCCACTTCTTCTCCACTACCAAGAGAACAGTAATTAATCCGAGCTGAGTTTTTAGAAATATTCCAACATGACTTTTTACTTTCATTTTGTATCAAAGCTGAGTTGTGCTCTCTGGTTTATTTTGCAAATGAACCGACAGAACATGATCATGTACAAGACTCGCCTACCCACAATGCACTGCAGCCCAACGCTCCTGGTCGGATGTTTGTATCGGGTTTCATGGAGAGATGCGGTAAAGAGTGGTAGCCAAGACACACGGTCACACACGGTCACACTCGGCAATTATTTTGACCTGGGGAGCAGATTTAGAGGAAAAAATGTGTCTGGGGTGGCCGGGATATCTGATTTTCAGGTACAAAAAACTTCACAATGACACAAAATAAACACAAGAGTTAAACCTCACACTAAAAACAAGACATTTACTTGTACGTTCAAAAGACAGAATAGAACAAGACAAGACATGCAATGCCGTCTACAAAATGTTATGGAAATGTTAGTCATTACACATGTGGCTATGGTTTTGATGTATTTGTTACAGACATGTTTACGTCAAGTAACATCACATGGTTCCATTTGCACCTTTCAACAAATCTGAAAAGGAATATTAAGAAGTAAAACTTAAATTTAATCTTACCTCTTCTCCGAGCACACGGTGACTGTACATACGGGTCGAAAAATGTTGACCTAATTCAGCATTTCTCAAAGTGTGGGGAATAGAGACATGACAGGTGGGGCGCGAGGAACGGGGGGAAATTTCACTTTAATTTTTATTTTTTTACTATGCTTTCATTTTCTATACACACTGTAAATCACTTTGTGATTCTGTCTGTGAAATCCGCCGTATAAATAAATGTAAATTACTTATTTTTCCTGTAGGCTTTAAATTTCTCGGTAGGAGCGAAAGTTTGACAGACATAGCAACAGTAACTTGCAGGCGGGGCTAAGAGGAACAAACTTTCGCGCGGATGGGTAGCAGGCTAATGTGCGGACCACAATTACACAAAATGGATAAATTTGCAACTCGCACCTCAAAGGTCTGCACAGAAACAAAAATATGACGGGTCTAATCAACCAAAAAGTCAACCTAAAAGAAAATATGGTGAAGGGTATCTTGCTCTTGGATTCACGGCAGCGGTGGTGGGGGTAGAGGAGAGACGCCTGTGTGTTCTGTGTCTAAAACCGCTAGCAGCAGACAGCATGAGACCCAACAAATTAAAGAGACACCTCGAGACCACACATGATGTTCAATAAATTTGAAAATGTTGAGCTTGGCATTAGCGTTTTGTTGGGGCGATGGGGGTAGGTGGGCCTTGAAAACTAACCCCTTAGTCTAAAGTGGGGATGACAGAAAAAAAAAGTTTGAGAAGCCCTGACCTAATTGTACGGATCTCACTTTAAATGGCAAACTGATCATTTAAATGTTTTCACTTTGAATATGAAATGAGGAGTAAAATGTACAATGTACAATATTATCAATTATTTCACAATGACATGTTTTAAGGATATTGTACAGTATAATTAAATCTAAAATGAATGTGATTTTTTTTCAGGATCATTTTATTTTTAGCCAGTAAACAACTGTTATGTATCTTTTGAATTGGGTTTTCCCCTTTAAATAACAAAATTATAGAATTTTACAATATTCATTATTATTAAATATTAAATGTGCCGACTAGTTTTACGGCATACATCATCCCCCCTTTACCCATTTGTTAAAAAGACGAAAGTGGATGCAAACGCCTACGTGCTGTCAGAAAACTAAAATAAGAAGAATGGCTTTGTGCAATTACTGCTATCCTGGCACAAGTTATAAAAAAAACAAAGTTACCAAATTGTTTTCCGAGGAGACAAAAAAAAAGAAAAAGGGAGGGACAATCAAGGATCAACAATGGCACGATTTTCACTAGCTTGCGTGAGGTCAAAGACGAGAGATTTTAGACCAATGCTGCCTTGCATCTGTTCCTGCTAAACTAGTAAGTGACTTTCAATGCTCAAATCAGAATAATAATGCTAATTTTAGCTACTGGAAATTTGTGTGGTGGCAATAAATACCCACCAGCGCGATACTTCGCAGTTCCACACTGACCAACCACGCAACAAACTCAAAAGAACTGTACAAGGAAAAAACAATGCAGTGAATTCAAACTGCAAATATAAGGTTTGAGTAAAATATGTAGGTTGGTGTGAATGTTGTCCGTCTATCTATGTTGACCCTGCAATGAGGTGGTGACTTGTCCAGGGTGTACACCTCCTTCCGCCCGATTTTAGCTGAGATAGGCCCCAGCGCCCCCCGCGACCCCAAAAGGGAATAAGCGGTAGAAAATGGATGTAGGTTCCTACTGTGGAAAGTTCAGTAATACAGAATCATTGTGGCATTATCGTGTCAGTTTGACGCTATATGCGCTAGTCCTCATGGTAAATGTGGGTTTCCTTTTGGGAAAACGCCATCGCTTTGGTTCACTGGTGCGGCCAATATTAACCAAAACTGAAAGTTCTTAAGTGGGGCTTTAAGTAGAGTTTATAAATCTTGTATCTGTGCCACATATAGCCTTATTTCAGTGTCAACAGTCTCCAGCTTACTTGCTACAAAGTTTTGGCTCTGCCCATCCCTGTGCAGTTATTGGACCGACATTTTTAATACTTTGTCTGTTGTAATTAACCACTAGGCCTTCTTTGCTTTTATTTGTTGTTGTATCTTTACGTCAGCAATTGGGACTTTTTGAATGAAATTGTCTGTGGCTCCATGTTAACGAAGTTGCCTGTACTATTTGACTGATGCATTTTATTGATTGATTTATTATTTTTCTTTCTTTTTCGTTTTGTGTGTCTTGTTTTTTAGGGGGAAAGGAACATTTAAATAACCCAGAGGTCGATGGATCGAAACCATCCTCTGCTAAGGTTTAGGTTTCAGGTGAATCTTTGACTGATTCTTGTATTGAAACAAAGGCCAACACCCATTCATCCCACAGCTGTCTTCTCTAACTCTTTGGGAATTACATTTATGATTCCTGCTAAGGTGAGAGTTTAAACATCTTATAAGTCAATCTCAACAGTACAGTTACAATCCATCCAACGCCCGGAGAATACAGTGACTTGAATGAATGACAGATTTCACTGGTTTGTGCATGACATTCTCATGGAACCCAGCATTCATGATGTTGAAGCCTGAGGTCTGCCTATATGAGAGCCCTCTAAATTTGGTGTTGTGTGTGCTCAGCTGAACATGAGCTGATCAGGTATGTTGCAAACTACTTCATGATAAAAACACAGGACCTTGCTATTATTTATTTCCCGGTTTATGTATAAAGGTAAGAAGTAAAGTCAAAAAAAAGGCTTGTTTCCACCCTGTTTCAAACAGGGGACCCTTCGCGTGTTAGGCGAATGTGATAACCACTACACCATGGAAACTGCTGCAAGAACACACCTTTGTCAAGACTCACAAGTTGATATTCGGCCGATGGAAAACATGTGGCTCGCAAGTCTCATTGCTGTTATTAACTGCATTGCATTTCTTGCCTTTTGTGGATGTTGTTATATCCCTTGTGCACGTAGAATGTGTTCCACTTCGTAGCATTTCAAACGCTCTTCCTCTTAACCGAGTTCATGAACCGACATTGTTATGCAGGCATTGGTGGTTCAGTGGTAGAATTCTCGCTTCCCATGCGGGAGACCCGGGTCCGATTCCCGGCTAATTCATCTATTGCTTTTTTTAGATTTTAAATAATATTCATAAGGGACAAAAGCGATTTTTGTGACAACCGCAAGACACAGGCATTCCACTCAGAAGGCATATTGGACTTACCGAAGACTGAAGTGGAGTACTCCAAGTTACTCCCATCCAAAGACAATGACATTGGGCCATCGTAAAAAGATATTTTCTAATAATTGGGGGAGTAATGAATCAAGTTTAGAAGTCAGTCTCTGTTGCGCAATTGGTCAGCGCGCTCAGCTGTTAACTGAGAGGACGGGGGTTCAAGCCCACCCAGGGACGACACTTTGCCACGAGCACAGTTTGAGGGGTTTCTTGTACAACCCGTGTGCTTCTCTAAATTGGCACAATTGTTTTGAGATAAAACGTGTGCCGCGTTTGCAACCGTGCTTGTTTAAAATACTGATAATCAATGCTCTCCCCTCAAATTGGGGATACGTTGAGCATAGGGTTATAGGCATCAAGTTGAAATCCATGATGTTCCAGGCGCTGTAGCTGTCAGTCAAGATGCCTGTTTGTTAAACGGGAGATGTTTGGCTGAAATCCTGTCAGTGTCTTGGTGTTTTTTCTGTATCACTATCTCAGTTTTTTCCTAAACCACGTGAATGTGGGCCTAAATTCTATTCGTTTTGAATGAAATCCCAATGGATCCACAGAGTTTGATATTGACTACAATTTCTTAATAAGAAATGCCATTTTAAATGTGGACGAAACCAGCACTCAGAAATAAACACGACTTCAGTTGGGTTCCAAATCACTTTGTTACTAGTAGTTTGTCTGGATACTAACCAGGGTAAGCCTTGTTAGGTTTAAGACAGCAGAGTGGCGCAGCGGGAGCGTGCTGGGCCCATAACCCAGAGGTTGATGGATCGAAACCATCCTCTGCTAAGGTTTAGGTTTCAGGTGAATCTTTGACTGATTCTTGTATTGAAACAAAGGCCAACACCCATTCAGCCCACAGCTGTCTTCTCTAACTCTTTGGGAATTACATTTATGATTCCTGCTAAGGTGAGAGTTTAAACATCTTATAAGTCAATCTCAACAGTACAGTTACAATCCATCCAACGCCCGGAGAATACAGTGACTTGAATGAATGACAGATTTCACTGGTTTGTGCATGACATTCTCATGGAACCCAGCATTCATGATGTTGAAGCCTGAGGTCTGCCTATATGAGAACCCTCTAAATTTGGTGTTGTGTGTACTCAGCTGAACATGAGCTGATCAGGTATGTTGCAAACTACTTCATGATAAAAACACAGGACCTTGCTATTATTTATTTCCCGGTTTATGTATAAAGGTAAGAAGTAAAGTCAAAAAAAGGCTTGTTTCCACCCTGTTTCGAACAGGGGACCTTTGGCGTGTGAGGCGAATGTGATAACCACTACACCATGGAAACTGCTGCATGAACACACCTTTGTCAAGACTTACAAGTTGATATTCGGCCGATGGAAAACATGTGGCTCGCAAGTCTCATTGCTGTTATTAGCTGCATTGCATTTCTTGCCTTTTGTGGATGTTGTTATATCCCTTGTGCACGTAGAATGTGTTCAACGTCGTAGCATTTCAAACGCTCTTCCTCTTAACCGAGTTCATGAACAAAAGTTGTTATGCAGGCATTGGTGGTTCAGTGGAAGAATTCTCGCTTGCCATGCGGGAGACCCGGGTCCGATTCCCGGCCAATGCATCTGTTACTTTTTTTAGATTTTAAATAATATTCATAAGGGACAAAAGCAATGTTTGTGACAACCGCAAGACACAGGCATTCCACTCAGAAGGCATATTGGACTCACCAAAGACTGAAGCAGAGTACTACAAGTTACTCCCATCCAAAGACAATGACATTGGGCCATCGTAACAAGAGATTTTCTAATAATTGGGGGAGTAATGAATCAAATTTAATAGTCACTTTCTGCGGCGCAATTGGTCAACGCGCTCGGCTGTTAACTGAGAGGATAGTTGTTCAAGCCCACCCAGGGACGATGCTTTGCCACGAGCACAATTTGAGGGTTTTCTTGTACAGCCCGTGTCCTTCTCTAAATTGGCACAATAGCTTCGAGATAAAACGTGTGCCACGTTTGCAACCGTGCTTGTTTAAAACAGTGATAATCAATGCTCTCCCCTCAAATTGGCTATCCGTTGAGTATAGGGTTATAGGCATCAAGTTGAAATCCATGATGTTCCAGGCGCTGTAGCTGTCAGTCAAGAAGCCTGTTTGTTAAACGGGAGATGTTTGGCTGAAATCCTGTCAGTGTCTCGGTGTTTTTTCTGTATCACTTTCTCAGTTTGTTCTCAAACCACATGAATGTGGGCCTAACTTCTATTCGTTTTGAATGAAATCCCAATGGATCCACATAGTTTGATGTTGACTACAATTTCTTAATAAGAAATGCCATTTTAAATGTGGACAAAACCAGCACTCAGAAATAAACACGACTTCAGTTGGGTTCCAAATCACTTTACTAGTAGTTTGTCTGGATACTAATCAGAGTAAGCCCTGTTAGGCTTAAGACAGCAGAGTGGCGCAGCGGGAGCGTGCTGGGCCCATAACCCAGAGGTCGATGGATCGAAACCATCCTCTGCTAAGGATTAGGTTTCAGGTGAATCTTTGACTGATTCTTGTATTGAAACAAAGGCCTACACCCATTCAGCCCACAGCTGTCTTTAACGCTTTGGGAATTACATTTATGATTCCTGCTAAGGTGAGAGTTTAAACATCTTATAAGTCAATCTCAATAGTACAGTTACAATCCAGCCAACGCCCGGAGAATACAGTGACTTGAATGAATGACAGATTTCACTGGTTTGTGCATGACATTTCCATGGAACCCAGCATTCATGATGTTGAAGCCTGAGGTCTGCCTATATGAGAACCCTCTAAATTTGGTGTTGTGTGTGCTCAGCTGAACATGAGCTGATCAGGTATGTTGCAAACTACTTCATGATAAAAACACAGGACCTTGCTATTATTTATTTCCCGGTCTATGTATAAAGGTAAGAAGTGAAGTCAAAAAAAGGCTTGTTTCCACCCTGTTTCGAACAGGGGACCTTTCGCGTGTGAGGCGAATGTGATAACCACTACACCATGGAAACTGCTGCAAGAACACACCTTTGTCAAGACTTACAAGTTGATATTCGGCCGATGGAAAACATGTGGCTCGCAAGTCTCATTGCTGTTAGTAGCTGCATTGCATTTCTTGCCTTTTGTGGATGTTGTTATATCCCTTGTGCACGTAGAATGTGCTCCACTTCGTAGCATTTCAAACGCTCTTCCTCTTAACTGAGTTCATGAACAAACGTTGTTATGCAGGCATTGGTGGTTCAGTGGAAGAATTCTCGCTTGCCATGCGGGAGACCCGGGTCCGATTCCCGGCCAATGCATCTGTTGCTTTTTTTAGATTTTAAATAATATTCATAAGGGACAAAAGCAATGTTTGTGACAACCGCAAGACACAGGCATTGCACTCAGAAGGCATATTGGACTCACCAAAGACTGAAGCAGAGTACTCCAAGTTACTCCCATCCAAAGACAATGACATTGGGCCATCGTAACAAGAGATTTTCTAATAATTGGGGGAGTAATGAATCAAATTCAAAAGTCAGTCTCTGCGGCGCAATTGGTCAGCGCGCTCGGCTGTTAACTGAGAGGATAGTTATTCAAGCCCACCCAGGGACGATGCTTTGCCACGAGCACAATTTGAGGGTTTTCTTGTACAGCCCGTGTCCTTCTCTAAATTGGCACAATAGTTTCGAGATAAAACGTGTGCCACGTTTGCAACCGTGCGTGTTTAAAATAGTTATAATCAATGCTCTCCCCTCAAATTGGCTATCCGTTGAGTATAGGGTTATAGGCATTAAGTTGAAATCCATGATGTTCCAAGTGCTGTAGCTGTCAGTCAAGATGCCTGTTTGTTAAACTGGAGATGTTTGGCTGAAATCCTGTCAGTGTCTTGGTGTTTTTTCTGTATCACTTTCTCAGTTTGTTCTCAAACCACATGAATGTGGGCCTAACTTCTATTCGTTTTGAATGAAATCCCAATGGATCCACAGAGTTTGACGTTTACTACAATTTCTTAATAAGAAATGCCATTTTAAATGTGGACAAAACCAGCACTCAGAAATAAACACGACTTCAGTTGGGTTCCAAATCACTTTGTTACTAGTAGTTTGTCTGGATACTAACCAGAGTAAGCCCGTTTGGGCTTAAGACAGCAGAGTGGCGCAGCGGGAGCGCGCTGGGCCCATAACCCAGAGGTCGATGGATCGAAACCATCCTCTGCTAAGGTTTAGGTTTCAGGTGAATCTTTGACTGATTCGTGTATTGAAATAAAGGCGAACACCCATTCAGCCCACAGCTGTCTTCTCTAATTCTTTGGGAATTACATTTATGATTCCTGCTAAGGTGAGAGTTTAAACATCTTATAAGTCAATCTCAACAGTACAGTTACAATCCATCCAACGCCCGGAGAATACAGTGACTTGAATGAATGACAGATTTCACTGGTTTGTGCGTGACATTTCCACGGAACCCAGCCTTCATGATCTTGAAGCCTGAGGTCTGCCTATATGAGAACCCTCTAAATTTGGTGTTGTGTGTGCTCAGCTGAACATGAGCTGATCAGGTATGTTGCAAACTACTTCATGATAAAAACACAGGACCTTGCTATTATTTATTTCCCGGTTTATGTATAAAGGTAAGAAGTAAAGTCAAAAAAAGGCTTGTTTCCACTCTGTTTCGAACAGGGGACCTTTCGCGTGTTAGGCGAATGTGATAACCACTACACCATGGAAACTGCTGCAAGAACTCACCTTTGTCAAGACTTACAAGTTGATATTCGGCCGATGGAAAACATGTGGCTCGCAAGTCTCATTGCTGTTAGTAGCTGCATTGCATTTCTTGCCTTTTGTGGATGTTGTTATATCCCTTGTGCACGTAGAATGTGTTCCACGTCGTAGCATTTCAAACGCTCTTCCTCTTAACCGAGTTCATGAACAAAAGTTGTTATGCAGGCATTGGTGGTTCAGTGGAAGAATTCTCGCTTGCCATGCGGGAGACCCGGGTCCGATTCCCAGCCAATGCATCTGTTACTTTTTTTAGATTTTAAATAATATTCATAAGGGACAAAAGCAATGTTTGTGACAACCGCAAGACACAGGCATTCCACTCAGAAGGCATATTGGACTCACCAAAGACTGAAGCAGAGTACTACAAGTTACTCCCATCCAAAGACAATGACATTGGGCCATCGTAACAAGAGATTTTCTAATAATTGGGGGAGTAATGAATCAAATTTAATAGTCACTTTCTGCGGCGCAATTGGTCAGCGCGCTCGGCTGTTAACTGAGAGGATAGTTGTTCAAGCCCACCCAGGGACGACACTTTGCCACGAGCACAATTTGAGGGTTTTCTTGTACAGCCCGTGTCCTTCTCTAAATTGGCACAATAGCTTCGAGATAAAACGTGTGCCACGTTTGCAACCGTGCTTGTTTAAAGTAGTGATAATCAATGCTCTCCCCTCAAATTGGCTATCCGTTGAGTATAGGGTTATAGGCATCAAGTTGAAATCCATGATGTTCCAGGCGCTGTAGCTGTCAGTCAAGATGCCTGTTTGTTAAACGGGAGATGTTTGGCTGAAATCCTGTCAGTGTCTCGGTGTTTTTTCTGTATCACTTTCTCAGTTTGTTCTCAAACCACATGAATGTGGGCCTAACTTCTATTCGTTTTGAATGAAATCCCAATGGATCCACATAGTTTGATGTTGACTACAATTTCTTAATAAGAAATGCCATTTTAAATGTGGACAAAACCAGCACTCAGAAATAAACACGACTTCAGTTGGGTTCCAAATCACTTTACTAGTAGTTTGTCTGGATACTAATCAGAGCTAGCCCTGTTAGGCTTAAGACAGCAGAGTGGCGCAGCGGGAGCGTGCTGGGCCCATAACCCAGAGGTCGATGGATCGAAACCATCCTCTGCTAAGGATTAGGTTTCAGGTGAATCTTTGACTGATTCTTGTATTGAAACAAAGGCCTACACCCATTCAGCCCACAGCTGTCTTTAACTCTTTGGGAATTACATTTATGATTCCTGCTAAGGTGAGAGTTTAAACATCTTATAAGTCAATCTCAATAGTACAGTTACAATCCAGCCAACGCCCGGAGAATACAGTGACTTGAATGAATGACAGATTTCACTGGTTTGTGCATGACATTTCCATGGAACCCAGCATTCATGATGTTGAAGCCTGAGGTCTGCCTATATGAGAACCCTCTAAATTTGGTGTTGTGTGTGCTCAGCTGAACATGAGCTGATCAGGTATGTTGCAAACTACTTCATGATAAAAACACAGGACCTTGCTATTATTTATTTCCCGGTCTATGTATAAAGGTAAGAAGTGAAGTCAAAAAAAGGCTTGTTTCCACCCTGTTTCGAACAGGGGACCTTTCGCGTGTGAGGCGAATGTGATAACCACTACACCATGGAAACTGCTGCAAGAACACACCTTTGTCAAGACTTACAAGTTGATATTCGGCCGATGGAAAACATGTGGCTCGCAAGTCTCATTGCTGTTATTAACTGCATTGCATTTCTTGCCTTTTGTGGATGTTGTTATATCCCTTGTGCACGTAGAATGTGCTCCACTTCGTAGCATTTCAAACGCTCTTCCTCTTAACTGAGTTCATGAACAAACGTTGTTATGCAGGCATTGGTGGTTCAGTGGAAGAATTCTCGCTTGCCATGCGGGAGACCCGGGTCAGATTCCCGGCCAATGCATCTGTTGCTTTTTTTAGATTTAAAATAATATTCATAAGGGACAAAAGCAATGTTTGTGACAACCGCAAGACACAGGCATTGCACTCAGAAGGCATATTGGACTCACCAAAGACTGAAGCAGAGTACTCCAAGTTACTCCCATCCAAAGACAATGACATTGGGCCATCGTAACAAGAGATTTTCTAATAATTGGGGGAGTAATGAATCAAATTCAAAAGTCAGTCTCTGCGGCGCAATTGGTCAGCGCGCTCGGCTGTTAACTGAGAGGATAGTTGTTCAAGCCCACCCAGGGACGATGCTTTGCCACGAGCACAATTTGAGGGTTTTCTTGTACAGCCCGTGTCCTTCTCTAAATTGGCACAATAGTTTCGAGATAAAACGTGTGCCACGTTTGCAACCGTGCGTGTTTAAAATAGTGATAATCAATGCTCTCCCCTCAAATTGGCTATCCGTTGAGTATAGGGTTATAGGCATTAAGTTGAAATCCATGATGTTCCAAGTGCTGTAGCTGTCAGTCAAGATGCCTGTTTGTTAAACTGGAGATGTTTGGCTGAAATCCTGTCAGTGTCTTGGTGTTTTTTCTGTATCACTTTCTCAGTTTGTTCTCAAACCACATGAATGTGGGCCTAACTTCTATTCGTTTTGAATGAAATCCCAATGGATCCACAGAGTTTGACGTTGACTACAATTTCTTAATAAGAAATGCCATTTTAAATGTGGACAAAACCAGCACTCAGAAATAAACACGACTTCAGTTGGGTTCCAAATCACTTTGTTACTAGTAGTTTGTCTGGATACTAACCAGAGTATGCCCGTTTGGGCTTAAGACAGCAGAGTGGCGCAGCGGGAGCGTGCTGGGCCCATAACCCAGAGGTCGATGGATCGAAACCATCCTCTGCTAAGGTTTAGGTTTCAGGTGAATCTTTGACTGATTCGTGTATTGAAATAAAGGCGAACACCCATTCAGCCCACAGCTGTCTTCTCTAATTCTTTGGGAATTACATTTATGATTCCTGCTAAGGTGAGAGTTTAAACATCTTATAAGTCAATCTCAACAGTACAGTTACAATCCATCCAACGCCCGGAGAATACAGTGACTTGAATGAATGACAGATTTCACTGGTTTGTGCATGACATTTCCATGGAACCCAGCATTCATGATGTTGAAGCCTGCGGTCTGCCTGTATGAGAACCCTCTAAATTTGGTGTTGTGTGTGCTCAGCTGAACATGAGCTGATCAGGTATGTTGCAAACTACTTCATGATAAAAACACAGGACCTTCCCTGTTTCGAACAGTGGACCTTTCGCGTGTGAGGCGAATGTAATAACCACTACACCATGGAAACTGCTGCAAGAACACACCTTTGTCAAGACTTACAAGTTGATATTCGGCCGATGGAAAACATGTGGCTCGCAAGTCTCATTGCTGTTATTAACTGCATTGCATTTCTCTCCTTTTGTGGATTTTGTTATATCCCTTGTGCACGTAGAATGTGCTCCACTTCGTAGCATTTCAAACGCTCTTCCTCTTAACTGAGTTCATGAACAAACGTTGTTATGCAGGCATTGATGGTTCAGTGGAAGAATTCTCGCTTGCCATGCGGGAGACCCGGGTCCGATTCCCGGCCAATGCATCTGTTGCTTTTTTTAGATTTTAAATAATATTCATAAGGGACAAAAGCAATGTTTGTGACAACCGCAAGACACAGGCATTGCACTCAGAAGGCATATTGGACTCACCAAAGACTGAAGCAGAGTACTCCAAGTTACTCCCATCCAAAGACAATGACATTGGGCCATCGTAACAAGAGATTTTCTAATAATTGGGGGAGTAAAGAATCAAATTCAAAAGTCAGTCTCTGCGGCGCAATTGGTCAGCGCGCTCGGCTGTTAACTGAGAGGATAGTTGTTCAAGCCCACCCAGGGACGATGCTTTGCCACGAGCACAATTTGAGGGTTTTCTTGTACAGCCCGTGTCCTTCTCTAAATTGGCACAATAGTTTCGAGATAAAACGTGTGCCACGTTTGCAACCGTGCTTGTTTAAAATACTGATAATCAATGCTCTCCCCTCAAATTGGCTATACGTTGAGTATAGGGTTATAGGCATCAAGTTGAAATCCATGATGTTCCAGGCGCTGTAGCTGTCAGTCAAGATGCCTGTTTGTTAAACGGGAGATGTTTGGCTGAAATCCTGTCAGTGTCTTGGTGTTTTTTCTGTATCACTTTCTCAGTTTTTTCCTAAACCACGTGAATGTGGGCCTAACCTCTATTCGTTTTGAATGAAATCCCAATGGATCCACAGAGTTTGATGTTTACTACAATTTCTTAATAAGAAATGCCATTTTAAATGTGGACAAAACCAGCACTCAGAAATAAACACGACTTCAGTTGGGTTCCAAATCACTTTGTTACTAGTAGTTTGTCTGGATACTAACCAGGGTAAGCCTTGTTAGGTTTAAGACAGCAGAGTGGCGCAGCGGGAGAGTGCTGGGCCCATAACCCAGAGGTTGATGGATCGAAACCATCCTCTGCTAAGGTTTAGGTTTCAGGTGAATCTTTGACTGATTCTTGTATTGAAACAAAGGCCAACACCCATTCAGCCCACAGCTGTCTTCTCTAACTCTTTGGGAATTACATTTATGATTCCTGCTAAGGTGAGAGTTTAAACATCTTATAAGTCAATCTCAACAGTACAGTTACAATCCATCCAACGCCCGGAGAATACAGTGACTTGAATGAATGACAGATTTCACTGGTTTGTGCATGACATTCTCATGGAACCCAGCATTCATGATGTTGAAGCCTGAGGTCTGCCTATATGAGAACCCTCTAAATTTGGTGTTGTGTGTACTCAGCTGAACATGAGCTGATCAGGCATGTTGCAAACTACTTCATGATAAAAACACAGGACCTTGCTATTATTTATTTCCCGGTTTATGTATAAAGGTAAGAAGTAAAGTCAAAAAGAGGCTTGTTTCCACCCTGTTTCGGACAGGGGACCTTTCGCGTGTGAGGCGAATGTGATAACCACTACACCATGGAAACTGCTGCATGAACACACCTTTGTCAAGACTTACAATTTGATATTCGGCCGATGGAAAACATGTGGCTCGCAAGTCTCATTGCTGTTATTAGCTGCATTGCATTTCTTGCCTTTTGTGGATGTTGTTATATCCCTTGTGCACGTAGAATGTGTTCAACGTCGTAGCATTTCAAACGCTCTTCCTCTTAACCGAGTTCATGAACCAACATTGTTATGCAGGCATTGGTGGTTCAGTGGTAGAATTCTCGCTTCCCATGCGGGAGACCCGGGTCCGATTCCCGGCGAATGCATCTGTTGCTTTTTTTAGATTTTAAATAATATTCATAAGGGACAAAAGCAATGTTTGTGACAACCGCAAGACACAGGCATTGCACTCAGAAGGCATATTGGACTCACCAAAGACTGAAGCAGAGTACTCCAAGTTACTCCCATCCAAAGACAATGACATTGGGCCATCGTAACAAGAGATTTTCTAATAATTGGGGGAGTAATGAATCAAATTTAAAAGTCAGTCTCTGCGGCGCAATTGGTCAGCGCGCTCGACTGTTAACTGAGAGGATAGTTGTTCAAGCCCACCCAGGGACGATGCTTTTCCACGAGCACAATTTGAGGGTTTTCTTGTACAGCCCGTGTCCTTCTCTAAATTGGCACAATAGTTTCGAGATAAAACGTGTGCCACGTTTGCAACCGTGCTTGTTTAAAATAGTTATAATCAATGCTCTCCCCTCAAATTGGCTATCCGTTGAGTATAGGGTTATAGCCATCAAGTTGAAATCCATGATGTTCCAGGCGCTGTAGCTGTCAGTCAAGATGCCTGTTTGTTAAACGGGAGATGTTTGGCTGAAATCCTGTCAGTGTCTTGGTGTTTTTTCTGTATCACTTTCTCAGTTTGTTCTCAAACCACATGAATGTGGGCCTAACTTCTATTCGTTTTGAATGAAATCCCAATGGATCCACAGAGTTTGATGTTGACTACAATTTCTTAATAAGAAATGCCATTTTAAATGTGGACAAAACCAGCACTCAGAAATAAACACGACTTCAGTTGGGTTCCAAATCACTTTGTTACTAGTAGTTTGTCTGGATACTAACCAAAGTAAGCCCTTTTAGGCTTAAGACAGCAGAGTGGCCAAGCGGGAGCGTGCTGGGCCCCTAACCCAGAGGTAGATGGATCGAAACCATCATCTGCTAAGGTTTTGGTTTCAGGTGAATCTTTGACTGATTCATGTATTGAAACAAAGGGCAACACCCATTCAGCCCACAGCTGTCTTCTCTAACTCTTTGGGAATTACATTTATGATTCCTGCTAAGGTGAGAGTTTAAACATCTTATAAGTCTATCTCAACAGTACAGTTACAATCCATCCAACGCCCGGAGAATACAGTGACTTGAATGAATGACAGATTTCACTGGTTTGTGCATGACATTTCCACGGAACCCAGCCTTCATGATCTTGAAGCCTGAGGTCTGCCTATATGAGAACCCTCTAAATTTGGTGTTGTGTGTGCTCAGCTGAACATGAGCTGATCAGGTATGTTGCAAACTACTTCATGATAAAAACACAGGACCTTGCTATTATTTATTTCCCGGTTTATGTATAAAGGTAAGAAGTAAAGTCAAAAAAAGGCTTGTTTCCACTCTGTTTCGAACAGGGGACCTTTCGCGTGTTAGGCGAATGTGATTACCACTACACCATGGAAACTGCTGCAAGAACTCACCTTTGTCAAGACTTACAAGTTGATATTCGGCCGATGGAAAACATGTGGCTCGCAAGTCTCATTGCTGTTATTAACTGCATTGCATTTCTTGCCTTTTGTGGATGTTGTTATATCCCTTGTGCACGTAGAATGTGCTCCACTTCGTAGCATTTCAAACGCTCTTCCTCTTAACTGAGTTCATGAACAAACGTTGTTATGCAGGCATTGGTGGTTCAGTGGAAGAATTCTCGCTTGCCATGCGGGAGACCCGGGTCCGATTCCCGGCCAATGCATCTGTTGCTTTTTTTAGATTTTAAATAATATTCATAAGGGACAAAAGCAATGTTAGTGACAACCGCAAGACACAGGCATTGCACTCAGAAGGCATATTGGACTCACCAAAGACTGAAGCAGAGTACTCCAAGTTACTCCCATCCAAAGACAATGACATTGGGCCATCGTAACAAGAGATTTTCTAATAATTGGGGGAGTAATGAATCAAATTCAAAAGTAAGTCTCTGCGGCGCAATTGGTCAGCGCGCTCGGCTGTTAACTGAGAGGATAGTTGTTCAAGCCCACCCAGGGACGATGCTTTGCCACGAGCACAATTTGAGGGTTTTCTTGTACAGCCCGTGTCCTTCTCTAAATTGGCACAATATTTTCGAGATAAAACGTGTGCCACGTTTGCAACCGTGCGTGTTTAAAATAGTTATAATCAATGCTCTCCCCTCAAATTGGCTATCCGTTGAGTATAGGGTTATAGGCATTAAGTTGAAATCCATGATGTTCCAAGTGCTGTAGCTGTCAGTCAAGATGCCTGTTTGTTAAACTGGAGATGTTTGGCTGAAATCCTGTCAGTGTCTTGGTGTTTTTTCTGTATCACTTTCTCAGTTTGTTCTCAAACCACATGAATGTGGACCTAACTTCTATTCGTTTTGAATGAAATCCCAATGGATCCACAGAGTTTGACGTTTACTACAATTTCTTAATAAGAAATGCCATTTTAAATGTGGACAAAACCAGCACTCAGAAATAAACACGACTTCAGTTGGGTTCCAAATCACTTTGTTACTAGTAGTTTGTCTGGATACTAACCAGAGTAAGCCCGTTTGGGCTTAAGACAGCAGAGTGGCGCAGCGGGAGCGTGCTGGGCCCATAACCCAGAGGTCGATGGATCGAAACCATCCTCTGCTAAGGTTTAGGTTTCAGGTGAATCTTTGACTGATTCGTGTATTGAAATAAAGGCGAACACCCATTCAGCCCACAGCTGTCTTCTCTAATTCTTTGGGAATTACATTTATGATTCCTGCTAAGGTGAGAGTTTAAACATCTTATAAGTCAATCTCAACAGTACAGTTACAATCCATCCAACGCCCGGAGAATACAGTGACTTGAATGAATGACAGATTTCACTGGTTTGTGCATGACATTTCCATGGAACCCAGCATTCATGATGTTGAAGCCTGAGGTCTGCCTATATGAGAACCCTCTAAATTTGGTGTTGTGTGTGCTCAGCTGAACATGAGCTGATCAGGTATGTTGCAAACTACTTCATGATAAAAACACAGGACCTTGCTATTATTTATTTCCCGGTCTATGTATAAAGGTAAGAAGTGAAGTCAAAAAAAGGCTTGTTTCCACCCTGTTTCGAACAGGGGACCTTTCGCGTGTGAGGCGAATGTGATAACCACTACACCATGGAAACTGCTGCAAGAACACACCTTTGTCAAGACTTACAAGTTGATATTCGGCCGATGGAAAACATGTGGCTCGCAAGTCTCATTGCTGTTATTAACTGCATTGCATTTCTTGCCTTTTGTGGATGTTGTTATATCCCTTGTGCACGTAGAATGTGCTCCACTTCGTAGCATTTCAAACGCTCTTCCTCTTAACTGAGTTCATGAACAAACGTTGTTATGCAGGCATTGGTGGTTCAGTGGAAGAATTCTCGCTTGCCATGCGGGAGACCCGGGTCAGATTCCCGGCCAATGCATCTGTTGCTTTTTTTAGATTTAAAATAATATTCATAAGGGACAAAAGCAATGTTTGTGACAACCGCAAGACACAGGCATTGCACTCAGAAGGCATATTGGACTCACCAAAGACTGAAGCAGAGTACTCCAAGTTACTCCCATCCAAAGACAATGACATTGGGCCATCGTAACAAGAGATTTTCTAATAATTGGGGGAGTAATGAATCAAATTCAAAAGTCAGTCTCTGCGGCGCAATTGGTCAGCGCGCTCGGCTGTTAACTGAGAGGATAGTTGTTCAAGCCCACCCAGGGACGATGCTTTGCCACGAGCACAATTTGAGGGTTTTCTTGTACAGCCCGTGTCCTTCTCTAAATTGGCACAATAGTTTCGAGATAAAACGTGTGCCACGTTTGCAACCGTGCGTGTTTAAAATAGTGATAATCAATGCTCTCCCCTCAAATTGGCTATCCGTTGAGTATAGGGTTATAGGCATTAAGTTGAAATCCATGATGTTCCAAGTGCTGTAGCTGTCAGTCAAGATGCCTGTTTGTTAAACTGGAGATGTTTGGCTGAAATCCTGTCAGTGTCTTGGTGTTTTTTCTGTATCACTTTCTCAGTTTGTTCTCAAACCACATGAATGTGGGCCTAACTTCTATTCGTTTTGAATGAAATCCCAATGGATCCACAGAGTTTGACGTTGACTACAATTTCTTAATAAGAAATGCCATTTTAAATGTGGACAAAACCAGCACTCAGAAATAAACACGACTTCAGTTGGGTTCCAAATCACTTTGTTACTAGTAGTTTGTCTGGATACTAACCAGAGTATGCCCGTTTGGGCTTAAGACAGCAGAGTGGCGCAGCGGGAGCGTGCTGGGCCCATAACACAGAGGTCGATGGATCGAAACCATCCTCTGCTAAGGTTTAGGTTTCAGGTGAATCTTTGACTGATTCGTGTATTGAAATAAAGGCGAACACCCATTCAGCCCACAGCTGTCTTCTCTAATTCTTTGGGAATTACATTTATGATTCCTGCTAAGGTGAGAGTTTAAACATCTTATAAGTCAATCTCAACAGTACAGTTACAATCCATCCAACGCCCGGAGAATACAGTGACTTGAATGAATGACAGATTTCACTGGTTTGTGCATGACATTTCCATGGAACCCAGCATTCATGATGTTGAAGCCTGCGGTCTGCCTGTATGAGAACCCTCTAAATTTGGTGTTGTGTGTGCTCAGCTGAACATGAGCTGATCAGGTATGTTGCAAACTACTTCATGATAAAAACACAGGACCTTCCCTGTTTCGAACAGGGGACCTTTCGCGTGTGAGGCGAATGTAATAACCACTACACCATGGAAACTGCTGCAAGAACACACCTTTGTCAAGACTTACAAGTTGATATTCGGCCGATGGAAAACATGTGGCTCGCAAGTCTCATTGCTGTTATTAACTGCATTGCATTTCTCTCCTTTTGTGGATTTTGTTATATCCCTTGTGCACGTAGAATGTGCTCCACTTCGTAGCATTTCAAACGCTCTTCCTCTTAACCGAGTTCATGAACAAACGTTGTTATGCAGGCATTGATGGTTCAGTGGAAGAATTCTCGCTTGCCATGCGGGAGACCCGGGTCCGATTCCCGGCCAATGCATCTGTTGCTTTTTTTAGATTTTAAATAATATTCATAAGGGACAAAAGCAATGTTTGTGACAACCGCAAGACACAGGCATTGCACTCAGAAGGCATATTGGACTCACCAAAGACTGAAGCAGAGTACTCCAAGTTACTCCCATCCAAAGACAATGACATTGGGCCATCGTAACAAGAGATTTTCTAATAATTGGGGGAGTAAAGAATCAAATTCAAAAGTCAGTCTCTGCGGCGCAATTGGTCAGCGCGCTCGGCTGTTAACTGAGAGGATAGTTGTTCAAGCCCACCCAGGGACGATGCTTTGCCACGAGCACAATTTGAGGGTTTTCTTGTACAGCCCGTGTCCTTCTCTAAATTGGCACAATAGTTTCGAGATAAAACGTGTGCCACGTTTGCAACCGTGCTTGTTTAAAATACTGATAATCAATGCTCTCCCCTCAAATTGGCTATACGTTGAGTATAGGGTTATAGGCATCAAGTTGAAATCCATGATGTTCCAGGCGCTGTAGCTGTCAGTCAAGATGCCTGTTTGTTAAACGGGAGATGTTTGGCTGAAATCCTGTCAGTGTCTTGGTGTTTTTTCTGTATCACTTTCTCAGTTTTTTCCTAAACCACGTGAATGTGGGCCTAACCTCTATTCGTTTTGAATGAAATCCCAATGGATCCACAGAGTTTGATGTTTACTACAATTTCTTAATAAGAAATGCCATTTTAAATGTGGACAAAACCAGCACTCAGAAATAAACACGACTTCAGTTGGGTTCCAAATCACTTTGTTACTAGTAGTTTGTCTGGATACTAACCAGGGTAAGCCTTGTTAGGTTTAAGACAGCAGAGTGGCGCAGCGGGAGAGTGCTGGGCCCATAACCCAGAGGTTGATGGATCGAAACCATCCTCTGCTAAGGTTTAGGTTTCAGGTGAATCTTTGACTGATTCTTGTATTGAAACAAAGGCCAACACCCATTCAGCCCACAGCTGTCTTCTCTAACTCTTTGGGAATTACATTTATGATTCCTGCTAAGGTGAGAGTTTAAACATCTTATAAGTCAATCTCAACAGTACAGTTACAATCCATCCAACGCCCGGAGAATACAGTGACTTGAATGAATGACAGATTTCACTGGTTTGTGCATGACATTCTCATGGAACCCAGCATTCATGATGTTGAAGCCTGAGGTCTGCCTATATGAGAACCCTCTAAATTTGGTGTTGTGTGTACTCAGCTGAACATGAGCTGATCAGGTATGTTGCAAACTACTTCATGATAAAAACACAGGACCTTGCTATTATTTATTTCCCGGTTTATGTATAAAGGTAAGAAGTAAAGTCAAAAAGAGGCTTGTTTCCACCCTGTTTCGGACAGGGGACCTTTCGCGTGTGAGGCGAATGTGATAACCACTACACCATGGAAACTGCTGCATGAACACACCTTTGTCAAGACTTACAATTTGATATTCGGCCGATGGAAAACATGTGGCTCGCAAGTCTCATTGCTGTTATTAGCTGCATTGCATTTCTTGCCTTTTGTGGATGTTGTTATATCCCTTGTGCACGTAGAATGTGTTCAACGTCGTAGCATTTCAAACGCTCTTCCTCTTAACCGAGTTCATGAACCAACATTGTTATGCAGGCATTGGTGGTTCAGTGGTAGAATTCTCGCTTCCCATGCGGGAGACCCGGGTCCGATTCCCGGCGAATGCATCTGTTGCTTTTTTTAGATTTTAAATAATATTCATAAGGGACAAAAGCAATGTTTGTGACAACCGCAAGACACAGGCATTGCACTCAGAAGGCATATTGGACTCACCAAAGACTGAAGCAGAGTACTCCAAGTTACTCCCATCCAAAGACAATGACATTGGGCCATCGTAACAAGAGATTTTCTAATAATTGGGGGAGTAATGAATCAAATTTAAAAGTCAGTCTCTGCGGCGCAATTGGTCAGCGCGCTCGACTGTTAACTGAGAGGATAGTTGTTCAAGCCCACCCAGGGACGATGCTTTTCCACGAGCACAATTTGAGGGTTTTCTTGTACAGCCCGTGTCCTTCTCTAAATTGGCACAATAGTTTCGAGATAAAACGTGTGCCACGTTTGCAACCGTGCTTGTTTAAAATAGTGATAATCAATGCTCTCCCCTCAAATTGGCTATCCGTTGAGTATAGGGTTATAGCCATCAAGTTGAAATCCATGATGTTCCAGGCGCTGTAGCTGTCAGTCAAGATGCCTGTTTGTTAAACGGGAGATGTTTGGCTGAAATCCTGTCAGTGTCTTGGTGTTTTTTCTGTATCACTTTCTCAGTTTGTTCTCAAACCACATGAATGTGGGCCTAACTTCTATTCGTTTTGAATGAAATCCCAATGGATCCACAGAGTTTGATGTTGACTACAATTTCTTAATAAGAAATGCCATTTTAAATGTGGACAAAACCAGCACTCAGAAATAAACACGACTTCAGTTGGGTTCCAAATCACTTTGTTACTAGTAGTTTGTCTGGATACTAACCAAAGTAAGCCCTTTTAGGCTTAAGACAGCAGAGTGGCCAAGCGGGAGCGTGCTGGGCCCCTAACCCAGAGGTAGATGGATCGAAACCATCATCTGCTAAGGTTTTGGTTTCAGGTGAATCTTTGACTGATTCATGTATTGAAACAAAGGGCAACACCCATTCAGCCCACAGCTGTCTTCTCTAACTCTTTGGGAATTACATTTATGATTCCTGCTAAGGTGAGAGTTTAAACATCTTATAAGTCTATCTCAACAGTACAGTTACAATCCATCCAACGCCCGGAGAATACAGTGACTTGAATGAATGACAGATTTCACTGGTTTGTGCATGACATTTCCACGGAACCCAGCCTTCATGATCTTGAAGCCTGAGGTCTGCCTATATGAGAACCCTCTAAATTTGGTGTTGTGTGTGCTCAGCTGAACATGAGCTGATCAGGTATGTTGCAAACTACTTCATGATAAAAACACAGGACCTTGCTATTATTTATTTCCCGGTTTATGTATAAAGGTAAGAAGTAAAGTCAAAAAAAGGCTTGTTTCCACTCTGTTTCGAACAGGGGACCTTTCGCGTGTTAGGCGAATGTGATAACCACTACACCATGGAAACTGCTGCAAGAACTCACCTTTGTCAAGACTTACAAGTTGATATTCGGCCGATGGAAAACATGTGGCTCGCAAGTCTCATTGCTGTTATTAACTGCATTGCATTTCTTGCCTTTTGTGGATGTTGTTATATCCCTTGTGCACGTAGAATGTGCTCCACTTCGTAGCATTTCAAACGCTCTTCCTCTTAACTGAGTTCATGAACAAACGTTGTTATGCAGGCATTGGTGGTTCAGTGGAAGAATTCTCGCTTGCCATGCGGGAGACCCGGGTCCGATTCCCGGCCAATGCATCTGTTGCTTTTTTTAGATTTTAAATAATATTCATAAGGGACAAAAGCAATGTTAGTGACAACCGCAAGACACAGGCATTGCACTCAGAAGGCATATTGGACTCACCAAAGACTGAAGCAGAGTACTCCAAGTTACTCCCATCCAAAGACAATGACATTGGGCCATCGTAACAAGAGATTTTCTAATAATTGGGGGAGTAATGAATCAAATTCAAAAGTAAGTCTCTGCGGCGCAATTGGTCAGCGCGCTCGGCTGTTAACTGAGAGGATAGTTGTTCAAGCCCACCCAGGGACGATGCTTTGCCACGAGCACAATTTGAGGGTTTTCTTGTACAGCCCGTGTCCTTCTCTAAATTGGCACAATATTTTCGAGATAAAACGTGTGCCACGTTTGCAACCGTGCGTGTTTAAAATAGTTATAATCAATGCTCTCCCCTCAAATTGGCTATCCGTTGAGTATAGGGTTATAGGCATTAAGTTGAAATCCATGATGTTCCAAGTGCTGTAGCTGTCAGTCAAGATGCCTGTTTGTTAAACTGGAGATGTTTGGCTGAAATCCTGTCAGTGTCTTGGTGTTTTTTCTGTATCACTTTCTCAGTTTGTTCTCAAACCACATGAATGTGGACCTAACTTCTATTCGTTTTGAATGAAATCCCAATGGATCCACAGAGTTTGACGTTTACTACAATTTCTTAATAAGAAATGCCATTTTAAATGTGGACAAAACCAGCACTCAGAAATAAACACGACTTCAGTTGGGTTCCAAATCACTTTGTTACTAGTAGTTTGTCTGGATACTAACCAGAGTAAGCCCGTTTGGGCTTAAGACAGCAGAGTGGCGCAGCGGGAGCGTGCTGGGCCCATAACCCAGAGGTCGATGGATCGAAACCATCCTCTGCTAAGGTTTAGGTTTCAGGTGAATCTTTGACTGATTCGTGTATTGAAATAAAGGCGAACACCCATTCAGCCCACAGCTGTCTTCTCTAATTCTTTGGGAATTACATTTATGATTCCTGCTAAGGTGAGAGTTTAAACATCTTATAAGTCAATCTCAACAGTACAGTTACAATCCATCCAACGCCCGGAGAATACAGTGACTTGAATGAATGACAGATTTCACTGGTTTGTGCATGACATTTCCATGGAACCCAGCATTCATGATGTTGAAGCCTGAGGTCTGCCTATATGAGAACCCTCTAAATTTGGTGTTGTGTGTGCTCAGCTGAACATGAGCTGATCAGGTATGTTGCAAACTACTTCATGATAAAAACACAGGACCTTCCCTGTTTCGAACAGGGGACCTTTCGCGTGTGAGGCGAATGTAATAACCACTACACCATGGAAACTGCTGCAAGAACACACCTTTGTCAAGACTTACAAGTTGATATTCGGCCGATGGAAAACATGTGGCTCGCAAGTCTCATTGCTGTTATTAACTGCATTGCATTTCTCTCCTTTTGTGGATTTTGTTATATCCCTTGTACACGTAGAATGTGCTCCACTTTGTAGCATTTCAAACGCTCTTCCTCTTAACTGAGTTCATGAACAAACGTTGTTATGCAGGCATTGGTGGTTCAGTGGAAGAATTCTCGCTTGCCATGCGGGAGACCCGGGTCCGATTCCCGGCCAATGCATCTGTTGCTTTTTTTAGATTTTAAATAATATTCATAAGGGACAAAAGCAATGTTTGTGACAACCGCAAGACACAGGCATTGCACTCAGAAGGCATATTGGACTCACCAAAGACTGAAGCAGAGTACTCCAAGTTACTCCCATCCAAAGACAATGACATTGGGCCATCGTAACAAGAGATTTTCTAATAATTGGGGGAGTAATGAATCATATTCAAAAGTCAGTCTCTGCGGCGCAATTGGTCAGCGCGCTCGGCTGTTAACTGAGAGGATAGTTGTTCAAGCCCACCCAGGGACGATGCTTTGCCACGAGCACAATTTGAGGGTTTTCTTGTACAGCCCGTGTCCTTCTCTAAATTGGCACAATATTTTCGAGATAAAACGTGTGCCACGTTTGCAACCGTGCGTGTTTAAAATAGTGATAATCAATGCTCTCCCCTCAAATTGGCTATCCGTTGAGTATAGGGTTATAGGCATTAAGTTGAAATCCATGATGTTCCAAGTGCTGTAGCTGTCAGTCAAGATGCCTGTTTGTTAAACTGGAGATGTTTGGCTGAAATCCTGTCAGTGTCTTGGTGTTTTTTCTGTATCACTTTCTCAGTTTGTTCTCAAACCACATGAATATGGACCTAACTTCTATTCGTTTTGAATGAAATCCCAATGGATCCACAGAGTTTGACGTTTACTACAATTTCTTAATAAGAAATGCCATTTTAAACGTGGACAAAACCAGCACTCAGAAATAAACACGACTTCAGTTGGGTTCCAAATCACTTTGTTACTAGTAGTTTGTCTGGATACTAACCAGAGAAAGCCCTATTAGGTGTAAGACAGCAGAGTGGCGCAGCGGGAGCGTGCTGGGCCCATAACCCAGAGGTCGATGGATCGAAACCATCCTCTGCTAAGGTTTAGGTTTCAGGTGAATCTTTGACTGATTCGTGTATTGAAATAAAGGCGAACACCCATTCAGCCCACAGCTGTCTTCTCTAATTCTTTGGGAATTACATTTATGATTCCTGCTAAGGTGACAGTTTAAACATCTTATAAGTCAATCTCAACAGTACAGTTACAATCCATCCAACGCCCGGAGAATACAGTGACTTGAATGAATGACAGATTTCACTGGTTTGTGCATGACATTTCCATGGAACCCAGCATTCATGATGTTGAAGCCTGAGGTCTGCCTATATGAGAACCCTCTAAATTTGGTGTTGTGTGTGCTCAGCTGAACATGAGCTGATCAGGTATGTTGCAAACTACTTCATGATAAAAACACAGGACCTTCCCTGTTTCGAACAGGGGACCTTTCGCGTGTGAGGCGAATGTAATAACCACTACACCATGGAAACTGCTGCAAGAACACACCTTTGTCAAGACTTACAAGTTGATATTCGGCCGATGGAAAACATGTGGCTCGCAAGTCTCATTGCTGTTATTAACTGCATTGCATTTCTCTCCTTTTGTGGATTTTGTTATATCCCTTGTACACGTAGAATGTGCTCCACTTTGTAGCATTTCAAACGCTCTTCCTCTTAACTGAGTTCATGAACAAACGTTGTTATGCAGGCATTGGTGGTTCAGTGGAAGAATTCTCGCTTGCCATGCGGGAGACCCGGGTCCGATTCCCGGCCAATGCATCTGTTGCTTTTTTTAGATTTTAAATAATATTCATAAGGGACAAAAGCAATGTTTGTGACAACCGCAAGACACAGGCATTGCACTCAGAAGGCATATTGGACTCACCAAAGACTGAAGCAGAGTACTCCAAGTTACTCCCATCCAAAGACAATGACATTGGGCCATCGTAACAAGAGATTTTCTAATAATTGGGGGAGTAATGAATCAAATTCAAAAGTCAGTCTCTGCGGCGCAATTGGTCAGCGCGCTCGGCTGTTAACTGAGAGGATAGTTGTTCAAGCCCACCCAGGGACGATGCTTTGCCACGAACACAATTTGAGGGTTTTCTTGTACAGCCCGTGTCCTTCTCTAAATTGGCACAATAGTTTCGAGATAAAACGTGTGCCACGTTTGCAACCGTGCTTGTTTAAAATACTGATAATCAATGCTCTCCCCTCAAATTGGCTATACGTTGAGTATAGGGTTATAGGCATCAAGTTGAAATCCATGGTGTTCCAGGCGCTGTAGCTGTCAGTCAAAATGCCTGTTTGTTAAACGGGAGATGTTTGGCTGAAATCCTGTCAGTGTCTTGGTGTTTTTTCTGTATCACTTTCTCAGTTTTTTCCTAAACCACGTGAATGTGGGCCTAACCTCTATTCGTTTTGAATGAAATCCCAATGGATCCACAGAGTTTGATGTTTACTACAATTTCTTAATAAGAAATGCCATTTTAAACGTGGACAAAACCAGCACTCAGAAATAAACACGACTTCAGTTGGGTTCCAAATCACTTTGTTACTAGTAGTTTGTCTGGATACTAACCAGAGTAAGCCCTATTAGGTGTAAGACAGCAGAGTGGCGCAGCGGGAGCGTGCTGGGCCCATAACCCAGAGGTCGATGGATCGAAACCATCCTCTGCTAAGGTTTAGGTTTCAGGTGAATCTTTGACTGATTCGTGTATTGAAATAAAGGCGAACACCCATTCAGCCCACAGCTGTCTTCTCTAATTCTTTGGGAATTACATTTATGATTCCTGCTAAGGTGAGAGTTTAAACATCTTATAAGTCAATCTCAACAGTACAGTTACAATCCATCCAACGCCCGGAGAATACAG
Source organism: Nerophis ophidion (assembly GCF_033978795.1). NCBI lineage: Eukaryota > Metazoa > Chordata > Actinopteri > Syngnathiformes > Syngnathidae > Nerophis > Nerophis ophidion. Next base: position 69,200,941 of record NC_084611.1, read on the forward strand.
TGACTTGAATGAATGACAGATTTCACTGGTTTGTGCATGACATTTCCATGGAACCCAGCATTCATGATGTTGAAGCCTGAGGTCTGCCTATATGAGAACCCTCTAAATTTGGTGTTGTGTGTGCTCAGCTGAACATGAGCTGATCAGGTATGTTGCAAACTACTTCATGATAAAAACACAGGACCTTCCCTGTTTCGAACAGGGGACCTTTCGCGTGTGAGGCGAATGTAATAACCACTACACCATGGAAACTGCTGCAAGAACACACCTTTGTCAAGACTTACAAGTTGATATTCGGCCGATGGAAAACATGTGGCTCGCAAGTCTCATTGCTGTTATTAACTGCATTGCATTTCTCTCCTTTTGTGGATTTTGTTATATCCCTTGTACACGTAGAATGTGCTCCACTTTGTAGCATTTCAAACGCTCTTCCTCTTAACTGAGTTCATGAACAAACGTTGTTATGCAGGCATTGGTGGTTCAGTGGAAGAATTCTCGCTTGCCATGCGGGAGACCCGGGTCCGATTCCCGGCCAATGCATCTGTTGCTTTTTTTAGATTTTAAATAATATTCATAAGGGACAAAAGCAATGTTTGTGACAACCGCAAGACACAGGCATTGCACTCAGAAGGCATATTGGACTCACCAAAGACTGAAGCAGAGTACTCCAAGTTACTCCCATCCAAAGACAATGACATTGGGCCATCGTAACAAGAGATTTTCTAATAATTGGGGGAGTAATGAATCAAATTCAAAAGTCAGTCTCTGCGGCGCAATTGGTCAGCGCGCTCGGCTGTTAACTGAGAGGATAGTTGTTCAAGCCCACCCAGGGACGATGCTTTGCCACGAGCACAATTTGAGGGTTTTCTTGTACAGCCCGTGTCCTTCTCTAAATTGGCACAATAGTTTCGAGATAAAACGTGTGCCACGTTTGCAACCGTGCTTGTTTAAAATACTGATAATCAATGCTCTCCCCTCAAATTGGCTATACGTTGAGTATAGGGTTATAGGCATCAAGTTGAAATCCATGATGTTCCAGGCGCTGTAGCTGTCAGTCAAAATGCCTGTTTGTTAAACGGGAGATGTTTGGCTGAAATCCTGTCAGTGTCTTGGTGTTTTTTCTGTATCACTTTCTCAGTTTTTTCCTAAACCACGTGAATGTGGGCCTAACCTCTATTCGTTTTGAATGAAATCCCAATGGATCCACAGAGTTTGATGTTTACTACAATTTCTTAATAAGAAATGCCATTTTAAACGTGGACAAAACCAGCACTCAGAAATAAACACGACTTCAGTTGGGTTCCAAATCACTTTGTTACTAGTAGTTTGTCTGGATACTAACCAGAGTAAGCCCTATTAGGTGTAAGACAGCAGAGTGGCGCAGCGGGAGCGTGCTGGGCCCATAACCCAGAGGTCGATGGATCGAAACCATCCTCTGCTAAGGTTTAGGTTTCAGCTGAATCTTTGACTGATTCTTGTATTGAAACAAAGGCCAACACCCATTCATCCCACAGCTGTCTTCTCTAACTCTTTGGGAATTACATTTATGATTCCTGCTAAGGTGAGAGTTTAAACATCTTATAAGTCAATCTCAACAGTACAGTTACAATCCATCCAACGCCCGGAGAATACAGTGACTTGAATGAATGACAGATTTCACTGGTTTGTGCATGACATTCTCATGGAACCCAGCATTCATGATGTTGAAGCCTGAGGTCTGCCTATATGAGAACCCTCTAAATTTGGTGTTGTGTGTGCTCAGCTGAACATGAGCTGATCAGGTATGTTGCAAACTACTTCATGATAAAAACACAGGACCTTGCTATTATTTATTTCCCGGTTTATGTATAAAGGTAAGAAGTAAAGTAAAAAAAAAGGCTTGTTTCCACCCTGTTTCAAACAGGGGACCCTTCGCGTGTTAGGCGAATGTGATAACCACTACACCATGGAAACTGCTGCAAGAACACACCTTTGTCAAGACTCACAAGTTGATATTCGGCCGATGGAAAACATGTGGCTCGCAAGTCTCATTGCTGTTATTAACTGCATTGCATTTCTTGCCTTTTGTGGATGTTGTTATATCCCTTGTGCACGTAGAATGTGTTCCACTTCGTAGCATTTCAAACGCTCTTCCTCTTAACCGAGTTCATGAACCAACATTGTTATGCAGGCATTGGTGGTTCAGTGGTAGAATTCTCGCTTCCCATGCGGGAGACCCGGGTCCGATTCCCGGCTAATTCATCTGTTGCTTTTTTTAGATTTTAAATAATATTCATAAGGGACAAAAGCGATTTTTGTGACAACCGCAAGACACAGGCATTCCACTCAGAAGGCATATTGGACTTACCGAAGACTGAAGTGGAGTACTCCAAGTTACTCCCATCCAAAGACAATGACATTGGGCCATCGTAAAAAGATATTTTTTAATAATTGGGGGAGTAATGAATCAAGTTTAGAAGTCAGTCTCTGTTGCGCAATTGGTCAGCGCGCTTAGCTGTTAACTGAGAGGACGGGGGTTCAAGCCCACCCAGGGACGACACTTTGCCACGAGCACAGTTTGAGGGGTTTCTTGTACAACCCGTGTGCTTCTCTAAATTGGCACAATTGTTTTGAGATAAAACGTGTGCCGCGTTTGCAACCGTGCTTGTTTAAAATACTGATAATCAATGCTCTCCCCTCAAATTGGCGATACGTTGAGCATAGGGTTATAGGCATCAAGTTGAAATCCATGATGTTCCAGGCGCTGTAGCTGTCAGTCAAGATGCCTGTTTGTTAAACGGGAGATGTTTGGCTGAAATCCTGTCAGTGTCTTGGTGTTTTTTCTGTATCACTATCTCAGTTTTTTCCTAAACCACGTGAATGTGGGCCTAAATTCTATTCGTTTTGAATGAAATCCCAATGGATCCACAGAGTTTGATATTGACTACAATTTCTTAATAAGAAATGCCATTTTAAATGTGGACAAAACCAGCACTCAGAAATAAACACGACTTCAGTTGGGTTCCAAATCACTTTGTTACTAGTAGTTTGTCTGGATACTAACCAGGGTAAGCCTTGTTAGGTTTAAGACAGCAGAGTGGCGCAGCGGGAGCGTGCTGGGCCCATAAGCCAGAGGTTGATGGATCGAAACCATCCTCTGCTAAGGTTTAGGTTTCAGGTGAATCTTTGACTGATTCTTGTATTGAAACAAAGGCCAACACCCATTCAGCCCACAGCTGTCTTCTCTAACTCTTTGGGAATTACATTTATGATTCCTGCTAAGGTGAGAGTTTAAACATCTTATAAGTCAATCTCAACAGTACAGTTACAATCCATCCAACGCCCGGAGAATACAGTGACTTGAATGAATGACAGATTTCACTGGTTTGTGCATGACATTCTCATGGAACCCAGCATTCATGATGTTGAAGCCTGAGGTCTGCCTGTATGAGAACCCTCTAAATTTGGTGTTGTGTGTACTCAGCTGAACATGAGCTGATCAGGTATGTTGCAAACTACTTCATGATAAAAACACAGGACCTTGCTATTATTTATTTCCCGGTTTATGTATAAAGGTAAGAAGTAAAGTCAAAAAAAGGCTTGTTTCCACCCTGTTTCGAACAGGGGACCTTTGGCGTGTGAGGCGAATGTGATAACCACTACACCATGGAAACTGCTGCATGAACACACCTTTGTCAAGACTTACAAGTTGATATTCGGCCGATGGAAAACATGTGGCTCGCAAGTCTCATTGCTGTTATTAGCTGCATTGCATTTCTTGCCTTTTGTGGATGTTGTTATATCCCTTGTGCACGTAGAATGTGTTCAACATCGTAGCATTTCAAACGCTCTTCCTCTTAACCGAGTTCATGAACAAAAGTTGTTATGCAGGCATTGGTGGTTCAGTGGAAGAATTCTCGCTTGCCATGCGGGAGACCCGGGTCCGATTCCCGGCCAATGCATCTGTTACTTTTTTTAGATTTTAAATAATATTCATAAGGGACAAAAGCAATGTTTGTGACAACCGCAAGACACAGGCATTCCACTCAGAAGGCATATTGGACTCACCAAAGACTGAAGCAGAGTACTACAAGTTACTCCCATCCAAAGACAATGACATTGGGCCATCGTAACAAGAGATTTTCTAATAATTGGGGGAGTAATGAATCAAATTTAATAGTCACTTTCTGCGGCGCAATTGGTCAACGCGCTCGGCTGTTAACTGAGAGGATAGTTGTTCAAGCCCACCCAGGGACGATGCTTTGCCACGAGCACAATTTGAGGGTTTTCTTGTACAGCCCGTGTCCTTCTCTAAATTGGCACAATAGCTTCGAGATAAAACGTGTGCCACGTTTGCAACCGTGCTTGTTTAAAACAGTGATAATCAATGCTCTCCCCTCAAATTGGCTATCCGTTGAGTATAGGGTTATAGGCATCAAGTTGAAATCCATGATGTTCCAGGCGCTGTAGCTGTCAGTCAAGATGCCTGTTTGTTAAACGGGAGATGTTTGGCTGAAATCCTGTCAGTGTCTCGGTGTTTTTTCTGTATCACTTTCTCAGTTTGTTCTCAAACCACATGAATGTGGGCCTAACTTCTATTCGTTTTGAATGAAATCCCAATGGATCCACATAGTTTGATGTTGACTACAATTTCTTAATAAGAAATGCCATTTTAAATGTGGACAAAACCAGCACTCAGAAATAAACACGACTTCAGTTGGGTTCCAAATCACTTTGTTACTAGTAGTTTGTCTGGATACTAACCAGAGTAAGCCCGTTTGGGCTTAAGACAGCAGAGTGGCGCAGCGGGAGCGTGCTGGGCCCATAACCCAGAGGTCGATGGATCGAAACCATCCTCTGCCAAGGTTTAGGTTTCTGGTGAATATTTGAATGATTCATGTATTGAAACAAAGGCCAACACCCATTCAGCCCACAGCTGTCTTCTCTAACTATTTGGGAATTACATTTATGATTCCTGCTAAGGTGAGAGTTTAAACATCTTATAAGTCAATCTCAACAGTACAGTTACAATCCATCCAACGCCCGGAGAATACAGTGACTTGAATGAATGACATATTTCACTGGTTTGTGCATGACATTTCCACGGAACCCAGCCTTCATGATCTTGAAGCCTGAGGTCTGCCTATATGAGAACCCTCTAAATTTGGTGTTGTGTGTGCTCAGCTGAACATGAGCTGATCAGGTATGTTGCAAACTACTTCATGATAAAAACACAGGACCTTGCTATTATTTATTTCCCGGTTTATGTATAAAGGTATGAAGTAAAGTCAAAAAAAGGCATGTTTCCACCCTGTTTCGAACAGGGGACCTTTCGCGTGTTAGGCGAATGTGATAACCACTACACCATGGAAACTGCTGCAAGACCTCACCTTTGTCAAGACTTACAAGTTGATATTCGGCCGATGGAAAACATGTGGCTCGCAAGTCTCATTGCTGTTAGTAGCTGCATTGCATTTCTTGCCTTTTGTGGATGTTGTTATATCCCTTGTGCACGTAGAATGTGTTCCACGTCGTAGCATTTCAAACGCTCTTCCTCTTAACCGAGTTCATGAACAATAGTTATTATACAGGCATTGGTGGTTCAGTGGAAGAATTCTCGCTTGCCATGCGTGAGACCCGGGTCCGATTCCCGGCCAATGCATCTGTTGCTTTTTTTAGATTTTAAATAATATTCATAAGGGACAAAAGCAATGTTTGTGACAACCGCAAGACACAGGCATTGCACTCAGAAGGCATATTGGACTCACCAAAGACTGAAGCAGAGTACTCCAAGTTACTCCCATCCAAAGACAATGACATTGGGCCATCGTAACAAGAGATTTTCTAATAATTGGGGGAGTAATGAATCAAATTCAAAAGTCAGTCTCTGCGGCGCAATTGGTCAGCGCGCTCGGCTGTTAACTGAGAGGATAGTTGTTCAAGCGTTCCCAGGGACGATGCTTTGCCACGAGCACAATTTGAGGGTTTTCTTGTACAGCCCGTGTCCTTCTCTAAATTGGCACAATAGTTTCGAGATAAAACGTGTGCCACGTTTGCAACCGTGCTTGTTTAAAATACTGATAATCAATGCTCTCCCCTCAAATTGGCTATACGTTGAGCATAGGGTTATAGGCATCAAGTTGAAATCCATGATGTTCCAGGCGCTGTAGCTGTCAGTCAAAATGCCTGTTTGTTAAACGGGAGATGTTTGGCTGAAATCTTGTCAGTGTCTTGGTGTTTTTTCTGTATCACTTTCTCAGTTTTTTCCTAAACCACGTGAATGTGGGCCTAAATTCTATTCGTTTTGAATGAAATCCCAATGGATCCACAGAGTTTGATATTGACTACAATTTCTTAATAAGAAATGCCATTTTAAATGTGGACAAAACCAGCACTCAGAAATAAACACGACTTCAGTTGGGTTCCAAATCACTTTGTTACTAGTAGTTTGTCTGGATACTAACCAGGGTAAGCCTTGTTAGGTTTAAGACAGCAGAGTGGCGCAGCGGGAGCGTGCTGGGCCCATAACCCAGAGGTTGATGGATCGAAACCATCCTCTGCTAAGGTTTAGGTTTCAGGTGAATCTTTGACTGATTCTTGTATTGAAACAAAGGCCAACACCCATTCAGCCCACAGCTGTCTTCTCTAACTCTTTGGGAATTACATTTATGATTCCTGCTAAGGTGAGAGTTTAAACATCTTATAAGTCAATCTCAACAGTACAGTTACAATCCATCCAACGCCCGGAGAATACAGTGACTTGAATGAATGACAGATTTCACTGGTTTGTGCATGACATTCTCATGGAACCCAGCATTCATGATGTTGAAGCCTGAGGTCTGCCTATATGAGAACCCTCTAAATTTGGTGTTGTGTGTACTCAGCTGAACATGAGCTGATCAGGTATGTTGCAAACTACTTCATGATAAAAACACAGGACCTTGCTATTATTTATTTCCCGGTTTATGTATAAAGGTAAGAAGTAAAGTCAAAAAGAGGCTTGTTTCCACCCTGTTTCGAAAAGGGGACCTTTCGCGTGTGAGGCGAATGTGATAACCACTACACCATGGAAACTGCTGCATGAACACACCTTTGTCAAGACTTACAAGTTGATATTCGGCCGATGGAAAACATGTGGCTCGCAAGTCTCATTGCTGTTATTAGCTGCATTGCATTTCTTGCCTTTTGTGGATGTTGTTATATCCCTTGTGCACGTAGAATGTGTTCCACTTCGTAGCATTTCAAACGCTCTTCCTCTTAACCGAGTTCATGAACCAACATTGTTATGCAGGCATTGGTGGTTCAGTGGTAGAATTCTCGCTTCCCATGCGGGAGACCCGGGTCCGATTCCCGGCCAATGCATCTGTTGCTTTTTTTAGATTTTAAATAATATTAATAAGGGACAAAAGCAATGTTTGTGACAACCGCAAGACACAGGCATTGCACTCAGAAGGCATATTGGACTCACCAAAGACTGAAGCAGAGTACTCCAAGTTACTCCCATCCAAAGACAATGACATTGGGCCATCGTAACAAGAGATTTTCTAATAATTGGGGGAGTAATGAATCAAATTCAAAAGTCAGTCTCTGTGGCGCAAATGGTCAGCGCGCTCGGCTGTTAACTGAGAGGATAGTTGTTCAAGCCCACCCAGGGACGATGCTTTGCCACGAGCACAATTTGAGGGTTTTCTTGTACAGCCCGTGTCCTTCTCTAAATTGGCACAATAGTTTCGAGATAAAACGTGTGCCACGTTTGCAACCGTGCGTGTTTAAAATAGTGATAATCAATGCTCTCCCCTCAAATTGGCTATCCGTTGAGTATAGGGTTATAGGCATTAACTTGAAATCCATGATGTTCCAGGTGCTGTAGCTGTCAGTCAAGATGCCTGTTTGTTAAACTGGAGATGTTTGGCTGAAATCCTGTCAGTGTCTTGGTGTTTTTTCTGTATCACTTTCTCAGTTTGTTCTCAAACCACATGAATGTGGGCCTAACTTCTATTCGTTTTGGATGAAATCCCAATGGATCCACAGAGTTTGACGTTGACTACAATTTCTTAATAAGAAATGCCATTTTAAATGTGGACAAAACCAGCACTCAGAAATAAACACGACTTCAGTTGGGTTCCAAATCACTTTGTTACTAGTAGTTTGTCTGGATACTATCCAGAGTAAGCCCGTTTGGGCTTAAGACAGCAGAGTGGCGCAGCGGGAGCGTGCTGGGCTCATAACCCAGAGGTCGATGGATCGAAACCATCCTCTGCTAAGGTTTAGGTTTCAGGTGAATCTTTGACTGATTCGTGTATTGAAATAAAGGCGAACACCCATTCAGCCCACAGCTGTCTTCTCTAATTCTTTGGGAATTACATTTATGATTCCTGCTAAGGTGAGAGTTTAAACATCTTATAAGTCAATCTCAACAGTACAGTTACAATCCATCCAACGCCCGGAGAATACAGTGACTTGAATGAATGACAGATTTCACTGGTTTGTGCATGACATTTCCATGGAACCCAGCATTCATGATGTTGAAGCCTGAGGTCTGCCTATATGAGAACCCTCTAAATTTGGTGTTGTGTGTGCTCAGCTGAACATGAGCTGATCAGGTATGTTGCAAACTACTTCATGATAAAAACACAGGACCTTCCCTGTTTCGAACAGGGGACCTTTCGCGTGTGAGGCGAATGTAATAACCACTACACCATGGAAACTGCTGCAAGAACACACCTTTGTCAAGACTTACAAGTTGATATTCGGCCGATGGAAAACATGTGGCTCGCAAGTCTCATTGCTGTTATTAACTGCATTGCATTTCTCTCCTTTTGTGGATTTTGTTATATCCCTTGTGCACGTAGAATGTGCTCCACTTCGTAGCATTTCAAACGCTCTTCCTCTTAACTAAGTTCATGAACAAATATTGTTATGCAGGCATTGGTGGTTCAGTGGAAAAATTCTCGCTTGCCATGCGGGAGACCCGGGTCCGATTCCCGGCCAATGCATCTGTTGCTTTTTTTAGATTTTAAATAATATTCATAAGGGACAAAAGCAATGTTTGTGACAACCGCAAGACACAGGCATTGCACTCAGAAGGCATATTGGACTCACCAAAGACTGAAGCAGAGTACTCCAAGTTACTCCCATCCAAAGACAATGACATTGGGCCATCGTAACAAGAGATTTTCTAATAATTGGGGGAGTAATGAATCAAATTCAAAAGTCAGTCTCTGCGGCGCAATTGGTCAGCGCGCTCGGCTGTTAACTGAGAGGATAGTTGTTCAAGCCCACCCAGGGACGATGCTTTGCCACGAGCACAATTTGAGGGTTTTCTTGTACAGCCCGTGTCCTTCTCTAAATTGGCACAATAGTTTCGAGATAAAACGTGTGCCACGTTTGCAACCGTGCTTGTTTAAAATACTGATAATCAATGCTCTCCCCTCAAATTGGCTATGCGTTGAGCATAGGGTTATAGGCATCAAGTTGAAATCCATGATGTTCCAGGCGCTGTAGCTGTCAGTCAAAATGCCTGTTTGTTAAACGGGAGATGTTTGGCTGAAATCCTGTCAGTGTCTTGGTGTTTTTTCTGTATCACTTTCTCAGTTTTTTCCTAAACCACGTGAATGTGGGCCTAAATTCTATTCGTTTTGAATGAAATCCCAATGGATCCACAGAGTTTGATATTGATTACAATTTCTTTATAAGAAATGCCATTTTAAATGTGGACAAAACCAGCACTCAGAAATAAACACGACTTCAGTTGGGTTCCAAATCACTTTGTTACCAGTAGTTTGTCTGGATACTAACCAGGGTAAGCCTTGTTAGGTTTAAGACAGCAGAGTGGCGCAGCGGGAGCGTGCTGGGCCCATAACCCAGAGGTTGATGGATCGAAACCATCCTCTGCTAAGGTTTAGGTTTCAGGTGAATCTTTGACTGATTCTTGTATTGAAACATAGGCCAACACCCATTCAGCCCACAGCTGTCTTCTCTAACTCTTTGGGAATTACATTTATGATTCCTGCTAAGGTGAGAGTTTAAACATCTTATAAGTCAATCTCAACAGTACAGTTACAATCCATCCAACGCCCGGAGAATACAGTGACTTGAATGAATGACAGATTTCACTGGTTTGTGCATGACATTCTCATGGAACCCAGCATTCATGATGTTGAAGCCTGAGGTCTGCCTATATGAGAACCCTCTAAATTTGGTGTTGTGTGTACTCAGCTGAACATGAGCTGATCAGGTATGTTGCAAACTACTTCATGATAAAAACACAGGACCTTGCTATTATTTATTTCCCGGTTTATGTATAAAGGTAAGAAGTAAAGTCAAAAAGAGGCTTGTTTCCACCCTGTTTCGAACAGGGGACCTTTCGCGTGTGAGGCGAATGTGATAACCACTACACCATGGAAACTGCTGCTTGAACACACCTTTGTCAAGACTTACAAGTTGATATTCGGCCGATGGAAAACATGTGGCTCGCAAGTCTCATTGCTGTTATTAGCTGCATTGCATTTCTTGCCTTTTGTGGATGTTGTTATATCCCTTGTGCACGTAGAATGTGTTCAACGTCGTAGCATTTCAAACGCTCTTCCTCTTAACCGAGTTCATGAACCAACATTGTTATGCAGGCATTGGTGGTTCAGTGGTAGAATTCTCGCTTCCCATGCGGGACACCCGGGTCCGATTCCCGGCGAATGCATCTGTTGCTTTTTTTAGATTTTAAATAATATTCATAAGGGACAAAAGCAATGTTTGTGACAACCGCAAGACACAGGCATTGCACTCAGAAGGCATATTGGACTCACCAAAGACTGAAGCAGAGTACTCCAAGTTACTCCCATCCAAAGACAATGACATTGGGCCATCGTAACAAGAGATTTTCTAATAATTGGGGGAGTAATGAATCAAATTTAAAAGTCAGTCTCTGCGGCGCAATTGGTCAGCGCGCTTGACTGTTAACTGAGAGGATAGTTGTTCAAGCCCACCCAGGGACGATGCTTTGCCACGAGCACAATTTGAGGGTTTTCTTGTACAGCCCGTGTCCTTCTCTAAATTGGCACAATAGTTTCGAGATAAAACGTGTGCCACGTTTGCAACCGTGCTTGTTTAAAATAGTGATAATCAATGGTCTCCCCTCAAATTGGCTATCCGTTGAGTATAGGGTTATAGGCATCAAGTTGAAATCCATGATGTTCCAGGCGCTGTAGCTGTCAGTCAAGATGCCTGTTTGTTAAACGGGAGATGTTTGGCTGAAATCCTGTCAGTGTCTTGGTGTTTTTTCTGTATCACTTTCTCAGTTTGTTCTCAAACCACATGAATGTGGGCCTAACTTCTATTCGTTTTGAATGAAATCCCAATGGATCCACAGAGTTTGATGTTGACTACAATTTCTTAATAAGAAATGCCATTTTAAATGTGGACAAAACCAGCACTCAGAAATAAACACGACTTCAGTTGGGTTCCAAATCACTTTGTTACTAGTAGTTTGTCTGGATACTAACCAAAGTAAGCCCTTTTAGGCTTAAGACAGCAGAGTGGCGCAGCGGGAGCGTACTGGCCCCATAACCCAGAGGTCGATGGATCGAAACCATCCTCTGCTAAGGTTTTGGTTTCAGGTGAATCTTTGACTGATTCATGTATTGAAACAAAGGCCAACACCCATTCAGCCCACAGCTGTCTTCTCTAACTCTTTGGGAATTACATTTATGATTCCTGCTAAGGTGAGAGTTTAAACATCTTATAAGTCAATCTCAACAGTACAGTTACAATCCATCCAACGCCCGGAGAATACAGTGACTTGAATGAATGACAGATTTCACTGGTTTGTGCATGACATTTCCACGGAACCCAGCCTTCATGATCTTGAAGCCTGAGGTCTGCCTATATGAGAACCCTCTAAATTTGGTGTTGTGTGTGCTCAGCTGAACATGAGCTGATCAGGTATGTTGCAAACTACTTCATGATAAAAACACAGGACCTTGCTATTATTTATTTCCCGGTTTATGTATAAAGGTAAGAAGTAAAGTCAAAAAAAGGCTTGTTTCCACTCTGTTTCGAACAGGGGACCTTTCGCGTGTTAGGCGAATGTGATAACCACTACACCATGGAAACTGCTGCAAGAACTCACCTTTGTCAATACTTACAAGTTGATATTCGGCCGATGGAAAACATGTGGCTCGCAAGTCTCATTGCTGTTAGTAGCTGCATTGCATTTCTTGCCTTTTGTGGATGTTGTTATATCCCTTGTGCACGTAGAATGTGTTCCACGTCGTAGCATTTCAAACGCTCTTCCTCTTAACCGAGTTCATGAACAAAAGTTGTTATGCAGGCATTGGTGGTTCAGTGGAAGAATTCTCGCTTGCCATGCGGGAGACCCGGGTCCGATTCCCGGCCAATGCATCTGTTACTTTTTTTAGATTTTAAATAATATTCATAAGGGACAAAAGCAATGTTTGTGACAACCGCAAGACACAGGCATTCCACTCAGAAGGCATATTGGACTCACCAAAGACTGAAGCAGAGTACTACAAGTTACTCCCATCCAAAGACAATGACATTGGGCCATCGTAACAAGAGATTTTCTAATAATTGGGGGAGTAATGAATCAAATTTAATAGTCACTTTCTGCGGCGCAATTGGTCAGCGCGCTCGGCTGTTAACTGAGAGGATATTTGTTCAAGCCCACCCAGGGACGATGCTTTGCCACGAGCACAATTTGAGGGTTTTCTTGTACAGCCCGTGTCCTTCTCTAAATTGGCACAATAGCTTCGAGATAAAACGTGTGCCACGTTTGCAACCGTGCTTGTTTAAAATAGTGATAATCAATGCTCTCCCCTCAAATTGGCTATCCGTTGAGTATAGGGTTATAGGCATCAAGTTGAAATCCATGATGTTCCAGGCGCTGTAGCTGTCAGTCAAGATGCCTGTTTGTTAAACGGGAGATGTTTGGCTGACATCCTGTCAGTGTCTCGGTGTTTTTTCTGTATCACTTTCTCAGTTTGTTCTCAAACCACATGAATGTGGGCCTAACTTCTATTTGTTTTGAATGAAATCCCAATGGATCCACATAGTTTGATGTTGACTACAATTTCTTAATAAGAAATGCCATTTTAAATGTGGACAAAACCAGCACTCAGAAATAAACACGACTTCAGTTGGGTTCCAAATCACTTTGTTACTAGTAGTTTGTCTGGATACTAATCAGAGTAAGCCCTGTTAGGCTTAAGACAGCAGAGTGGCGCAGCGGGAGCGTGCTGGGCCCATAACCCAGAGGTCGATGGATCGAAACCATCCTCTGCTAAGGATTAGGTTTCAGGTGAATCTTTGACTGATTCTTGTATTGAAACAAAGGCCTACACCCATTCAGCCCACAGCTGTCTTCTCTAACTCTTTGGGAATTACATTTATGATTCCTGCTAAGGTGAGAGTTTAAACATCTTATAAGTCAATCTCAATAGTACAGTTACAATCCAGCCAACGCCCGGAGAATACAGTGACTTGAATGAATGACAGATTTCACTGGTTTGTGCATGACATTTCCATGGAACCCAGCATTCATGATGTTGAAGCCTGAGGTCTGCCTATATGAGAACCCTCTAAATTTGGTGTTGTGTGTGCTCAGCTGAACATGAGCTGATCAGGTATGTTGCAAACTACTTCATGATAAAAACACAGGACCTTGCTATTATTTATTTCCCGGTTTATGTATAAAGGTAAGAAGTAAAGTCAAAAAGAGGCTTGTTTCCACCCTGTTTCGAACAGGGGACCTTTCGCGTGTGAGGCGAATGTGATAACCACTACACCATGGAAACTGCTGCAAGAACACACCTTTGTCAAGACTTACAAGTTGATATTCGGCCGATGGAAAACATGTGGCTCGCAAGTCTCATTGCTGTTATTAGCTACATTGCATTTCTTGCCTTTTGTGGATGTTGTTATATCCCTTGTGCACGTAGAATGTGCTCCACTTCGTAGCATTTCAAACGCTCTTCCTCTTAACTGAGTTCATGAACAAACGTTGTTATGCAGGCATTGGTGGTTCAGTGGAAGAATTCTCGCTTGCCATGCGTGAGACCCGGGTCCGATTCCCGGCCAATGCATCTGTTGCTTTTTTTAGATTTTAAATAATATTCATAAGGGACAAAAGCAATGTTTGTGACAACCGCAAGACACAGGCATTGCACTCAGAAGGCATATTGGACTCACCGGAGACTGAAGTGGAGTGCTCCAAGTTACTCCCATCCAAAGACAATGACATTGGGCCATCGTAACAAGAGATTTTCTAATAATTGGGGGAGTAATGAATCAAATTCAAAAGTCAGTCTCTGCGGCGCAATTGGTCAGCGCGCTCGGCTGTTAACTGAGAGGATAGTTGTTCAAGCGTTCCCAGGGACGATGCTTTGCCACGAGCACAATTTGAGGGTTTTCTTGTACAGCCCGTGTCCTTCTCTAAATTGGCACAATAGTTTCGAGATAAAACGTGTGCCACGTTTGCAACCGTGCTTGTTTAAAATACTGATAATCAATGCTCTCCCCTCAAATTGGCTATACGTTGAGCATAGGGTTATAGGCATCAAGTTGAAATCCATGATGTTCCAGGCGCTGTAGCTGTCAGTCAAAATGCCTGTTTGTTAAACGGGAGATGTTTGGCTGAAATCCTGTCAGTGTCTTGGTGTTTTTTCTGTAACACTTTCTCAGTTTTTTCCTAAACCACGTGAATGTGGGCCTAAATTCTATTCGTTTTGAATGAAATCCCAATGGATCCACAGAGTTTGATATTGACTACAATTTCTTAATAAGAAATGCCATTTTAAATGTGGACAAAACCAGCACTCAGAAATAAACACGACTTCAGTTGGGTTCCAAATCACTTTGTTACTAGTAGTTTGTCTGGATACTAACCAGGGTAAGCCTTGTTAGGTTTAAGACAGCAGAGTGGCGCAGCGGGAGCGTGCTGGGCCCATAACCCAGAGGTTGATGGATCGAAACCATCCTCTGCTAAGGTTTAGGTTTCAGGTGAATCTTTGACTGATTCTTGTATTGAAACAAAGGCCAACACCCATTCAGCCCACAGCTGTCTTCTCTAACTCTTTGGGAATTACATTTATGATTCCTGCTAAGGTGAGAGTTTAAACATCTTATAAGTCAATCTCAACAGTACAGTTACAATCCATCCAACGCCCGGAGAATACAGTGACTTGAATGAATGACAGATTTCACTGGTTTGTGCATGACATTCTCATGGAACCCAGCATTCATGATGTTGAAGCCTGAGGTCTGCCTATATGAGAACCCTCTAAATTTGGTGTTGTGTGTACTCAGCTGAACATGAGCTGATCAGGTATGTTGCAAACTACTTCATGATAAAAACACAGGACCTTGCTATTATTTATTTCCCGGTCTATGTATAAAGGTAAGAAGTGAAGTCAAAAAAGGGCTTGTTTCCACCCTGTTTCGAACAGGGGACCTTTCGCGTGTGAGGCGAATGTGATAACCACTACACCATGGAAACTGCTGCATGAACACACCTTTGTCAAGACTTACAAGTTGATATTCGGCCGATGGAAAACATGTGGCTCGCAAGTCTCATTGCTGTTATTAACAGCATTGCATTTCTTGCCTTTTGTGGATGTTGTTATATCCCTTGTGCACGTAGAATGTGTTCCACTTCGTAGCATTTCAAACGCTCTTCCTCTTAACCGAGTTCATGAACCAACATTGTTATGCAGGCATTGGTGGTTCAGTGGTAGAATTCTCGCTTCCCATGCGGGAGACCCGGGTCCGATTTTCGGCTAATTCATCTGTTGCTTTTTTTAGATTTTAAATAATATTCATAAGGGACAAAAGCGATTTTTGTGACAACCGCAAGACACAGGCATTCCACTCAGAAGGCATATTGGACTTACCGAAGACTGAAGTGGAGTACTCCAAGTTACTCCCATCCAAAGACAATGACATTGGGCCATCGTAAAAAGAGATTTTCTAATAATTGGGGGAGTAATGAATCAAGTTTAGAAGTCAGTCTCTGTTGCGCAATTGTTCAGCGCGCTCAGCTGTTAACTGAGAGGATGGGGGTTCAAGCCCACCCAGGGACGACACTTTGCCACGAGCATAGTTTGAGGGGTTTCTTGTACAACCCGTGTGCTTCTCTAAATTGGCACAATTGTTTTGAGATAAAACGTGTGCCGCGTTTGCAACCGTGCTTGTTTAAAATACTGATAATCAATGCTCTCCCCTCAAATTGGCGATACGTTGAGCATAGGGTTATAGGCATCAAGTTGAAACCCATGATGTTCCAGGCGCTGTAGCTGTCAGTCAAGATGCCTGTTTGTTAAACGGGAGATGTTTGGCTGAAATCCTGTCAGTGTCTTGGTGTTTTTTCTGTATCACTTTCTCAGTTTGTTCTCAAACCACATGAATGTGGGCCTAACTTCTATTCGTTTTGAATGAAATCCCAATGGATCCACAGAGTTTGATGTTGACTACAATTTCTTAATAAGAAATGCCATTTTAAATGTGGACAAAACCAGCACTCAGAAATAAACACGACTTCAGTTGGGTTCCAAATCACTTTGTTACTAGTAGTTTGTCTGGATACTAACCAGAGTAAGCCCGTTTGGGCTTAAGACAGCAGAGTGGCGCAGCGGGAGCGTGCTGGGCCCATAACCCAGAGGTCGATGGATCGAAACCATCCTCTGCTAAGGTTTAGGTTTCAGGTGAATATTTGAATGATTCATGTATTGAAACAAAGGCCAACACCCATTCAGCCCACAGCTGTCTTCTCTAACTATTTGGGAATTACATTTATGATTCCTGCTAAGGTGAGAGTTTAAACATCTTATAAGTCAATCTCAACAGTACAGTTACAATCCATCCAACGCCCGGAGAATACAGTGACTTGAATGAATGACATATTTCACTGGTTTGTGCATGACATTTCCACGGAACCCAGCCTTCATGATCTTGAAGCCTGAGGTCTGCCTATATGAGAACCCTCTAAATTTGGTGTTGTGTGTGCTCAGCTGAACATGAGCTGATCAGGTATGTTGCAAACTACTTCATGATAAAAACACAGGACCTTGCTATTATTTATTTCCCGGTTTATGTATAAAGGTATGAAGTAAAGTCAAAAAAAGGCTTGTTTCCACCCTGTTTCGAACAGGGGACCTTTCGCGTGTTAGGCGAATGTGATAACCACTACACCATGGAAACTGCTGCAAGAACTCACCTTTGTCAAGACTTACAAGTTGATATTCGGCCGATGGAAAACATGTGGCTCGCAAGTCTCATTGCTGTTATTAACAGCATTGCATTTCTTGCCTTTTGTGGATGTTGTTATATCCCTTGTGCACGTAGAATGTGTTCCACTTCGTAGCATTTCAAACGCTCTTCCTCTTAACCGAGTTCATGAACCAACATTGTTATGCAGGCATTGGTGGTTCAGTGGTAGAATTCTCGCTTCCCATGCGGGAGACCCGGGTCCGATTTTCGGCTAATTCATCTGTTGCTTTTTTTAGATTTTAAATAATATTCATAAGGGACAAAAGCGATTTTTGTGACAACCGCAAGACACAGGCATTCCACTCAGAAGGCATATTGGACTTACCGAAGACTGAAGTGGAGTACTCCAAGTTACTCCCATCCAAAGACAATGACATTGGGCCATCGTAAAAAGAGATTTTCTAATAATTGGGGGAGTAATGAATCAAGTTTAGAAGTCAGTCTCTGTTGCGCAATTGTTCAGCGCGCTCAGCTGTTAACTGAGAGGATGGGGGTTCAAGCCCACCCAGGGACGACACTTTGCCACGAGCATAGTTTGAGGGGTTTCTTGTACAACCCGTGTGCTTCTCTAAATTGGCACAATTGTTTTGAGATAAAACGTGTGCCGCGTTTGCAACCGTGCTTGTTTAAAATACTGATAATCAATGCTCTCCCCTCAAATTGGCGATACGTTGAGCATAGGGTTATAGGCATCAAGTTGAAACCCATGATGTTCCAGGCGCTGTAGCTGTCAGTCAAGATGCCTGTTTGTTAAACGGGAGATGTTTGGCTGAAATCCTGCCAGTGTCTTGGTGTTTTTTCTGTATCACTTTCTCAGTTTGTTCTCAAACCACATGAATGTGGGCCTAACTTCTATTCGTTTTGAATGAAATCCCAATGGATCCACAGAGTTTGATGTTGACTACAATTTCTTAATAAGAAATGCCATTTTAAATGTGGACAAAACCAGCACTCAGAAATAAACACGACTTCAGTTGGGTTCCAAATCACTTTGTTACTAGTAGTTTGTCTGGATACTAACCAGAGTAAGCCCGTTTGGGCTTAAGACAGCAGAGTGGCGCAGCGGGAGCGTGCTGGGCCCATAACCCAGAGGTCGATGGATCGAAACCATCCTCTGCTAAGGTTTAGGTTTCAGGTGAATATTTGAATGATTCATGTATTGAAACAAAGGCCAACACCCATTCAGCCCACAGCTGTCTTCTCTAACTATTTGGGAATTACATTTATGATTCCTGCTAAGGTGAGAGTTTAAACATCTTATAAGTCAATCTCAACAGTACAGTTACAATCCATCCAACGCCCGGAGAATACAGTGACTTGAATGAATGACATATTTCACTGGTTTGTGCATGACATTTCCACGGAACCCAGCCTTCATGATCTTGAAGCCTGAGGTCTGCCTATATGAGAACCCTCTAAATTTGGTGTTGTGTGTGCTCAGCTGAACATGAGCTGATCAGGTATGTTGCAAACTACTTCATGATAAAAACACAGGACCTTGCTATTATTTATTTCCCGGTTTATGTATAAAGGTATGAAGTAAAGTCAAAAAAAGGCTTGTTTCCACCCTGTTTCGAACAGGGGACCTTTCGCGTGTTAGGCGAATGTGATAACCACTACACCATGGAAACTGCTGCAAGAACTCACCTTTGTCAAGACTTACAAGTTGATATTCGGCCGATGGAAAACATGTGGCTCGCAAGTCTCATTGCTGTTATTAACAGCATTGCATTTCTTGCCTTTTGTGGATGTTGTTATATCCCTTGTGCACGTAGAATGTGTTCCACTTCGTAGCATTTCAAACGCTCTTCCTCTTAACCGAGTTCATGAACCAACATTGTTATGCAGGCATTGGTGGTTCAGTGGTAGAATTCTCGCTTCCCATGCGGGAGACCCGGGTCCGATTTTCGGCTAATTCATCTGTTGCTTTTTTTAGATTTTAAATAATATTCATAAGGGACAAAAGCGATTTTTGTGACAACCGCAAGACACAGGCATTCCACTCAGAAGGCATATTGGACTTACCGAGGACTGAAGTGGAGTACTCCAAGTTACTCCCATCCAAAGACAATGACATTGGGCCATCGTAAAAAGAGATTTTCTAATAATTGGGGGAGTAATGAATCAAGTTTAGAAGTCAGTCTCTGTTGCGCAATTGTTCAGCGCGCTCAGCTGTTAACTGAGAGGATGGGGGTTCAAGCCCACCCAGGGACGACACTTTGCCACGAGCATAGTTTGAGGGGTTTCTTGTACAACCCGTGTGCTTCTCTAAATTGGCACAATTGTTTTGAGATAAAACGTGTGCCGCGTTTGCAACCGTGCTTGTTTAAAATACTGATAATCAATGCTCTCCCCTCAAATTGGCGATACGTTGAGCATAGGGTTATAGGCATCAAGTTGAAACCCATGATGTTCCAGGCGCTGTAGCTGTCAGTCAAGATGCCTGTTTGTTAAACGGGAGATGTTTGGCTGAAATCCTGTCAGTGTCTTGGTGTTTTTTCTGTATCACTTTCTCAGTTTGTTCTCAAACCACATGAATGTGGGCCTAACTTCTATTCGTTTTGAATGAAATCCCAATGGATCCACAGAGTTTGATGTTGACTACAATTTCTTAATAAGAAATGCCATTTTAAATGTGTACAAAACCAGCACTCAGAAATAAACACGACTTCAGTTGGGTTCCAAATCACTTTGTTACTAGTAGTTTGTCTGGATACTAACCAGAGTAAGCCCGTTTGGGCTTAAGACAGCAGAGTGGCGCAGCGGGAGCGTGCTGGGCCCATAACCCAGAGGTCGATGGATCGAAACCATCCTCTGCTAAGGTTTAGGTTTCAGGTGAATATTTGAATGATTCATGTATTGAAACAAAGGCCAACACCCATTCAGCCCACAGCTGTCTTCTCTAACTATTTGGGAATTACATTTATGATTCCTGCTAAGGTGAGAGTTTAAACATCTTATAAGTCAATCTCAACAGTACAGTTACAATCCATCCAACGCCCGGAGAATACAGTGACTTGAATGAATGACATATTTCACTGGTTTGTGCATGACATTTCCACGGAACCCAGCCTTCATGATCTTGAAGCCTGAGGTCTGCCTATATGAGAACCCTCTAAATTTGGTGTTGTGTGTGCTCAGCTGAACATGAGCTGATCAGGTATGTTGCAAACTACTTCATGATAAAAACACAGGACCTTGCTATTATTTATTTCCCGGTTTATGTATAAAGGTATGAAGTAAAGTCAAAAAAACGCTTGTTTCCACCCTGTTTCGAACAGGGGACCTTTCGCGTGTTAGGCGAATGTGATAACCACTACACCATGGAAACTGCTGCAAGAACTCACCTTTGTCAAGACTTACAAGTTGATATTCGGCCGATGGAAAACATGTGGCTCGCAAGTCTCATTGCTGTTAGTAGCTGCATTGCATTTCTTGCCTTTTGTGGATGTTGTTATATCCCTTGTGCACGTAGAATGTGTTCCACGTCGTAGCATTTCAAACGCTCTTCCTCTTAACCGAGTTCATGAACAACAGTTGTTATACAGGCATTGGTGGTTCAGTGGAAGAATTCTCGCTTGCCATGCGGGAGACCCGGGTCCGATTCCCGGCCAATACATCTGTTACTTTTTTTAGATTTTAAATAATATTCATAAGGGACAAAAGCAATGTTTGTGACAACCGCAAGACACAGGCATTCCACTCAGAAGGCATATTGGACTCACCAAAGACTGAAGCAGAGTACTCCAAGTTACTCCCATCCAAAGACAATGACATTGGGCCATTGTAACAAGAGATTTTCTAATAATTGGGGGAGTAATGAATCAAATTTAAAAGTCAGTCTCTGCGGCGCAATTGGTCAGCGCGCTCGACTGTTAACTGAGAGGATAGTTGTTCAAGCCCACCCAGGGACGATGCTTTTCCACGAGCACAATTTGAGGGTTTTCTTGTACAGCCCGTGTCCTTCTCTAAATTGGCACAATAGTTTCGAGATAAAACGTGTGCCACGTTTGCAACCGTGCTTGTTTAAAATAGTGATAATCAATGCTCTCCCCTCAAATTGGCTATCCGTTGAGTATAGGGTTATAGGCATCAAGTTGAAATCCATGAT
Organism: Nerophis ophidion; assembly: GCF_033978795.1. Lineage (NCBI taxonomy): Eukaryota > Metazoa > Chordata > Actinopteri > Syngnathiformes > Syngnathidae > Nerophis > Nerophis ophidion. The sequence continues at coordinate 69,222,308 of NC_084611.1, forward strand.
GTTCCAGGCGCTGTAGCTGTCAGTCAAGATGCCTGTTTGTTAAACGGGAGATGTTTGGCTGAAATCCTGTCAGTGTCTTGGTGTTTTTTCTGTATCACTTTCTCAGTTTGTTCTCAAACCACATGAATGTGGGCCTAACCTCTATTCGTTTTGAATGAAATCCCAATGGATCCACAGAGTTTGATGTTGACTACAATTTCTTAATAAGAAATGCCATTTTAAATGTGGACAAAACCAGCACTCAGAAATAAACACGACTTCAGTTGGGTTCCAACTCACTTTGTTACTAGTAGTTTGTCTGGATACTAACCAAAGTAAGGCCTTTTAGGCTTAAGACAGCAGAGTGGCGCAGCGGGAGCGTGCTGGGCCCATAACCCAGAGGTCGATGGATCGAAACCATCCTCTGCTAAGGTTTTGGTTTCAGGTGAATCTTTGACTGATTCATGTATTGAAACAAAGGCCAACACCCATTCAGCCCACAGCTGTCTTCTCTAACTCTTTGGGAATTACATTTATGATTCCTGCTAAGGTGAGAGTTTAAACATCTTATAAGTCAATCTCAACAGTACAGTTACAATCCATCCAACGCCCGGAGAATACAGTGACTTGAATGAATGACAGATTTTACTGGTTTGTGCATGACATTTCCACGGAACCCAGCCTTCATGATCTTGAAGCCTGAGGTCTGCCTATATGAGAACCCTCTAAATTTGGTGTTGTGTGTGCTCAGCTGAACATGAGCTGATCAGGTATGTTGCAAACTACTTCATGATAAAAACACAGGACATCGCTATTATTTATTTCCCGGTTTATGTATAAAGGTAAGAAGTAAAGTCAAAAAAAGGCTTTTTTCCACTCTGTTTCGAACAGGGGACCTTTCGCGTGTTAGGCGAATGTGATAACCACTACACCATGGAAACTGCTGCAAGAACTCACCTTTGTCAATACTTACAAGTTGATATTCGGCCGATGGAAAACATGTGGCTCGCAAGTCTCATTGCTGTTAGTAGCTGCATTGCATTTCTTGCCTTTTGTGGATGTTGTTATATCCCTTGTGCACGTAGAATGTGTTCCACGTCGTAGCATTTCAAACGCTCTTCCTCTTAACCGAGTTCATGAACAAAAGTTGTTATGCAGGCATTGGTGGTTCAGTGGAAGAATTCTCGCTTGCCATGCGGGAGACCCGGGTCCGATTCCCGGCCAATGCATCTGTTACTTTTTTTAGATTTTAAATAATATTCATAAGGGACAAAAGCAATGTTTGTGACAACCGCAAGACACAGGCATTCCACTCAGAAGGCATATTGGACTCACCAAAGACTGAAGCAGAGTACTACAAGTTACTCCCATCCAAAGACAATGACATTGGGCCATCGTAACAAGAGATTTTCTAATAATTGGGGGAGTAATGAATCAAATTTAATGGTCACTTTGTGCGGCGCAATTGGTCAGCGCGCTCGGCTGTTAACTGAGAGGATAGTTGTTCAAGCCCACCCAGGGACGATGCTTTGCCACGAGCACAATTTGAGGGTTTTCTTGTACAGCCCGTGTCCTTCTCTAAATTGGCACAATAGCTTCGAGATAAAACGTGTGCCACGTTTGCAACCGTGCTTGTTTAAAATAGTGATAATCAATGCTCTCCCCTCAAATTGGCTATCCGTTGAGTATAGGGTTATAGGCATCAAGTTGAAATCCATGATGTTCCAGGCGCTGTAGCTGTCAGTCAAGATGCCTGTTTGTTAAACGGGAGATGTTTGGCTGAAATCCTGTCAGTGTCTCGGTGTTTTTTCTGTATCACTTTCTCAGTTTGTTCTCAAACCACATGAATGTGGGCCTAACTTCTATTCGTTTTGAATGAAATCCCAATGGATCCACATAGTTTGATGTTGACTACAATTTCTTAATAAGAAATGCCATTTTAAATGTGGACAAAACCAGCACTCAGAAATAAACACGACTTCAGTTGGGTTCCAAATCACTTTGTTACTAGTAGTTTGTCTGGATACTAATCAGAGTAAGCCCTGTTAGGCTTAAGACAGCAGAGTGGCGCAGCGGGAGCGTGCTGGGCCCATAACCCAGAGGTCGATGGATCGAAACCATCCTCTGCTAAGGATTAGGTTTCAGGTGAATCTTTGACTGATTCTTGTATTGAAACAAAGGCCTACACCCATTCAGCCCACAGCTGTCTTCTCTAACTCTTTGGGAATTACATTTATGATTCCTGCTAAGGTGAGAGTTTAAACATCTTATAAGTCAATCTCAATAGTACAGTAACAATCCAGCCAACGCCCGGAGAATACAGTGACTTGAATGAATGACAGATTTCACTGGTTTATGCATGACATTTCCATGGAACCCAGCATTCATGATGTTGAAGCCTGAGGTCTGCCTATATGAGAACCCTCTAAATTTGGTGTTGTGTGTGCTCAGCTGAACATGAGCTGATCAGGTATGTTGCAAACTACTTCATGATAAAAACACAGGACCTTGCTATTATTTATTTCCCGGTTTATGTATAAAGGTAAGAAGTAAAGTCAAAAAGAGGCTTGTTTCCACCCTGTTTCGAACAGGGGACCTTTCGCGTGTGAGGCGAATGTGATAACCACTACACCATGGAAACTGCTGCAAGAACACACCTTTGTCAAGACTTACAAGTTGATATTCGGCCGATGGAAAACAAGTGGCTCGCAAGTCTCATTGCTGTTATTAGCTACATTGCATTTCTTGCCTTTTGTGGATGTTGTTATATCCCTTGTGCACGTAGAATGTGCTCCACTTCGTAGCATTTCAAACGCTCTTCCTCTTAACTGAGTTCATGAACAAACGTTGTTATGCAGGCATTGGTGGTTCAGTGGAAGAATTCTCGCTTGCCATGCGTGAGACCCGGGTCCGATTCCCGGCCAATGCATCTGTTGCTTTTTTTAGATTTTAAATAATATTCATAAGGGACAAAAGCAATGTTTGTGACAACCGCAAGACACAGGCATTGCACTCAGAAGGCATATTGGACTCACCAAAGACTGAAGCAGAGTACTCCAAGTTACTCCCATCCAAAGACAATGACATTGGGCCATCGTAACAAGAGATTTTCTAATAATTGGGGGAGTAATGAATCAAATTCAAAAGTCAGTCTCTGCGGCGCAATTGGTCAGCGCGCTCGGCTGTTAACTGAGAGGATAGTTGTTCAAGCGTTCCCAGGGACGATGCTTTGCCACGAGCACAATTTGAGGGTTTTCTTGTACAGCCCGTGTCCTTCTCTAAATTGGCACAATAGTTTCGAGATAAAACGTGTGCCACGTTTGCAACCGTGCTTGTTTAAAATACTGATAATCAATGCTCTCCCCTCAAATTGGCTATACGTTGAGCATAGGGTTATAGGCATCAAGTTGAAATCCATGATGTTCCAGGCGCTGTAGCTGTCAGTCAAAATGCCTGTTTGTTAAACGGGAGATGTTTGGCTGAAATCCTGTCAGTGTCTTGGTGTTTTTTCTGTATCACTTTCTCAGTTTTTTCCTAAACCACGTGAATGTGGGCCTAAATTCTATTCGTTTTGAATGAAATCCCAATGGATCCACAGAGTTTGATATTGACTACAATTTCTTAATAAGAAATGCAATTTTAAATGTGGACAAAACCAGCACTCAGAAATAAACACGACTTCAGTTGGGTTCCAAATCACTATGTTACTAGTAGTTTGTCTGGATACTAACCAGGGTAAGCCTTGTTAGGTTTAAGACAGCAGAGTGGCGCAGCGGGAGCGTGCTGGGCCCATAACCCAGAGGTTGATGGATCGAAACCATCCTCTGCTAAGGTTTAGGTTTCAGGTGAATCTTTGACTGAATCTTGTATTGAAACAAAGGCCAACACCCATTCAGCCCACAGCTGTCTTCTCTAACTCTTTGGGAATTACATTTATGATTCCTGCTAAGGTGAGAGTTTAAACATCTTATAAGTCAATCTCAACAGTACAGTTACAATCCATCCAACGCCCGGAGAATACAGTGACTTGAATGAATGACAGATTTCACTGGTTTGTGCATGACATTCTCATGGAACCCAGCATTCATGATGTTGAAGCCTGAGGTCTGCCTATATGAGAACCCTCTAAATTTGGTGTTGTGTGTACTCAGCTGAACATGAGCTGATCAGGTATGTTGCAAACTACTTCATGATAAAAACACAGGACCTTGCTATTATTTATTTCCCGGTTTATGTATAAAGGTAAGAAGTAAAGTCAAAAAGAGGCTTGTTTCCACCCTGTTTCGAACAGGGGACCTTTCGCGTGTGAGGCGAATGTGATAACCACTACACCATGGAAACTGCTGCATGAACACACCTTTGTCAAGACTTACAAGTTGATATTCGGCCGATGGAAAACATGTGGCTCGCAAGTCTCATTGCTGTTATTAGCTGCATTGCATTTCTTGCCTTTTGTGGATGTTGTTATATCCCTTGTGCACGTAGAATGTGTTCAACGTCGTAGCATTTCAAACGCTCTTCCTCTTAACCGAGATCATGAACCAACATTGTTATGCAGGCATTGGTGGTTCAGTGGTAGAATTCTCGCTTCCCATGCGGGAGACCCGGGTCCGATTCCCGGCGAATGCATCTGTTGCTTTTTTTAGATTTTAAATAATATTCATAAGGGACAAAAGCAATGTTTGTGACAACCGCAAGACACAGGCATTGCACTCAGAAGGCATATTGGACTCACCAAAGACAGAAGCAGAGTACTCCAAGTTACTCCCATCCAAAGACAATGACATTGGGCCATCGTAACAAGAGATTTTCTAATAATTGGGGGAGTAATGAATCAAATTTAAAAGTCAGTCTCTGCGGCGCAATTGGTCAGCGCGCTCGACTGTTAACTGAGAGGATAGTTGTTCAAGCCCGCCCAGGGACGATGCTTTTCCACGAGCACAATTTGAGGGTTTTCTTGTACAGCCCGTGTCCTTCTCTAAATTGGCACAATAGTTTCGAGATAAAACGTGTGCCACGTTTGCAACCGTGCTTGTTTAAAATAGTGATAATCAATGCTCTCCCCTCAAATTGGCTATCCGTTGAGTATAGGGTTATAGGCATCAAGTTGAAATCCATGATGTTCCAGGCGCTGTAGCTGTCAGTCAAGATGCCTGTTTGTTAAACGGGAGATGTTTGGCTGAAATCCTGTCAGTGTCTTGGTGTTTTTTCTGTATCACTTTCTCAGTTTGTTCTCAAACCACATGAATGTGGGCCTAACTTCTATTCGTTTTGAATGAAATCCCAATGGATCCACAGAGTTTGATGTTGACTACAATTTCTTAATAAGAAATGCCATTTTAAATGTGGACAAAACCAGCACTCAGAAATAAACACGACTTCAGTTGGGTTCCAAATCACTTTGTTACTAGTAGTTTGTCTGGATACTAACCAAAGTAAGCCCTTTTAGGCTTAAGACAGCAGAGTGGCGCAGCGGGAGCGTGCTGGGCCCATAACCCAGAGGTCGATGGATCGAAACCATCCTCTGCTAAGGTTTTGGTTTCAGGTGAATCTTTGACTGATTCATGTATTGAAACAAAGGCCAACACCCATTCAGCCCACAGCTGTCTTCTCTAACTCTTTGGGAATTACATTTATGATTCCTGCTAAGGTGAGAGTTTAAACATCTTATAAGTCAATCTCAACAGTACAGTTACAATCCATCCAACGCCCGGAGAATACAGTGACTTGAATGAATGACATATTTCACTGGTTTGTGCATGACATTTCCACGGAACCCAGCCTTCATGATCTTGAAGCCTGAGGTCTGCCTATATGAGAACCCTCTAAATTTGGTGTTGTGTGTGCTCAGCTGAACATGAGCTGATCAGGTATGTTGCAAACTACTTCATGATAAAAACACAGGACCTTGCTATTATTTATTTCCCGGTTTATGTATAAAGGTAAGAAGTAAAGTCAAAAAAAGGCTTGTTTCCACTCTGTTTCGAACAGGGGACCTTTCGCGTGTTAGGCGAATGTGATAACCACTACACCATGGAAACTGCTGCAAGAACTCACCTTTGTCAAGACTTACAAGTTGATATTCGGCCGATGGAAAACATGTGGCTCGCAAGTCTCATTGCTGTTAGTAGCTGCATTGCATTTCTTGCCTTTTGTGGATGTTGTTATATCCCTTGTGCACGTAGAATGTGTTCCACGTCGTAGCATTTCAAACGCTCTTCCTCTTAACTGAGTTCATGAACAAACGTTGTTATGCAGGCATTGGTGGTTCAGTGGAAGAATTCTCGCTTGCCATGCGTGAGACCCGGGTCCGATTCCCGGCCAATGCATCTGTTGCTTTTTTTAGATTTTAAATAATATTCAGAAGGGACAAAAGCAATGTTTGTGACAACCGCAAGACACAGGCATTGCACTCAGAAGGCATATTGGACTCACCAAAGACTGAAGCAGAGTACTCCAAGTTACTCCCATCCAAAGACAATGACATTGGGCCATCGTAACAAGAGATTTTCTAATAATTGGGGGAGTAATGAATCAAATTCAAAAGTCAGTCTCTGCGGCGCAATTGGTCAGCGCGCTCGGCTGTTAACTGAGAGGATAGTTGTTCAAGCGTTCCCAGGGACGATGCTTTGCCACGAGCACAATTTGAGGGTTTTCTTGTACAGCCCGTGTCCTTCTCTAAATTGGCACAATAGTTTCGAGATAAAACGTGTGCCACGTTTGCAACCGTGCTTGTTTAAAATACTGATAGTCAATGCTCTCCCCTCAAATTGGCTATACGTTGAGCATAGGGCTATAGGCATCAAGTTGAAATCCATGATGTTCCAGGCGCTGTAGCTGTCAGTCAAAATGCCTGTTTGTTAAACGGGAGATGTTTGGCTGAAATCTTGTCAGTGTCTTGGTGTTTTTTCTGTATCACTTTCTCAGTTTTTTCCTAAACCACGTGAATGTGGGCCTAAATTCTATTCGTTTTGAATGAAATCCCAATGGATCCACAGAGTTTGATATTGACTACAATTTCTTAATAAGAAATGCCATTTTAAATGTGGACAAAACCAGCACTCAGAAATAAACACGACTTCAGTTGGGTTCCAAATCACTTTGTTACTAGTAGTTTGTCTGGATACTAACCAGGGTAAGCCTTGTTAGGTTTAAGACAGCAGAGTGGCGCAGCGGGAGCGTGCTGGGCCCATAACCCAGAGGTTGATGGATCGAAACCATCCTCTGCTAAGGTTTAGGTTTCAGGTGAATCTTTGACTGATTCTTGTATTGAAACAAAGGCCAACACCCATTCAGCCCACAGCTGTCTTCTCTAACTCTTTGGGAATTACATTTATGATTCCTGCTAAGGTGAGAGTTTAAACATCTTATAAGTCAATCTCAACAGTACAGTTACAATCCATCCAACGCCCGGAGAATACAGTGACTTGAATGAATGACAGATTTCACTGGTTTGTGCATGACATTCTCATGGAACCCAGCATTCATGATGTTGAAGCCTGAGGTCTGCCTATATGAGAACCCTCTAAATTTGGTGTTGTGTGTACTCAGCTGAACATGAGCTGATCAGGTATGTTGCAAACTACTTCATGATAAAAACACAGGACCTTGCTATTATTTATTTCCCGGTTTATGTATAAAGGTAAGAAGTAAAGTCAAAAAGAGGCTTGTTTCCACCCTGTTTCGAACAGGGGACCTTTCGCGTGTGAGGCGAATGTGATAACCACTACACCATGGAAACTGCTGCATGAACACACCTTTGTCAAGACTTACAAGTTGATAATCGGCCGATGGAAAACATGTGGCTCGCAAGTCTCATTGCTGTTATTAGCTGCATTGCATTTCTTGCCTTTTGTGGATGTTGTTATATCCCTTGTGCACGTAGAATGTGTTCCACTTCGTAGCATTTCAAACGCTCTTCCTCTTAACCGAGTTCATGAACCAACATTGTTATGCAGGCATTGGTGGTTCAGTGGTAGAATTCTCGCTTCCCATGCGGGAGACCCGGGTCCGATTCCCGGCGAATGCATCTGTTGCTTTTTTTAGATTTTAAATAATATTCATAAGGGACAAAAGCAATGTTTGTGACAACCGCAAGACACAGGCATTGCACTCAGAAGGCATATTGGACTCACCAAAGACTGAAGCAGAGTACTCCAAGTTACTCCCATCCAAAGACAATGACATTGGGCCATCGTAACAAGAGATTTTCTAATAATTGGGGGAGTAATGAATCAAATTTAAAAGTCAGTCCCTGCGGCGCAATTGGTCAGCGCGCTCGACTGTTAACTGAGAGGATAGTTGTTCAAGCCCACCCAGGGACGATGCTTTTCCACGAGCACAATTTGAGGGTTTTCTTGTACAGCCCGTGTCCTTCTCTAAATTGGCACAATAGTTTCGAGATAAAACGTGTGCCACGTTTGCAACCGTGCTTGTTTAAAATAGTGATAATCAATGCTCTCCCCTCAAATTGGCTATCCGTTGAGTATAGGGTTATAGGCATCAAGTTGAAATCCATGATGTTCCAGGCGCTGTAGCTGTCAGTCAAGATGCCTGTTTGTTAAACGGGAGATGTTTGGCTGAAATCCTGTCAGTGTCTTGGTGTTTTTTCTGTATCACTTTCTCAGTTTGTTCTCAAACCACATGAATGTGGGCCTAACTTCTATTCGTTTTGAATGAAATCCCAATGGATCCACAGAGTTTGATGTTGACTACAATTTCTTAATAAGAAATGCCATTTTAAATGTGGACAAAACCAGCACTCAGAAATAAACACGACTTCAGTTGGGTTCCAAATCACTTTGTTACTAGTAGTTTGTCTGGATACTAACCAAAGTAAGCCCTTTTAGGCTTAAGACAGCAGAGTGGCGCAGCGGGAGCGTGCTGGGCCCATAACCCAGAGGTCGATGGATCGAAACCATCCTCTGCTAAGGTTTTGGTTTCAGGTGAATCTTTGACTGATTCATGTATTGAAACAAAGGCCAACACCCATTCAGCCCACAGCTGTCTTCTCTAACTCTTTGGGAATTACATTTATGATTCCTGCTAAGGTGAGAGTTTAAACATCTTATAAGTCAATCTCAACAGTACAGTTACAATCCATCCAACGCCCGGAGAATACAGTGACTTGAATGAATGACAGATTTCACTGGTTTGTGCATGACATTTCCACGGAACCCAGCCTTCATGATCTTGAAGCCTGAGGTCTGCCTATATGAGAACCCTCTAAATTTGGTGTTGTGTGTGCTCAGCTGAACATGAGCTGATCAGGTATGTTGCAAACTACTTCATGATAAAAACACAGGACCTTGCTATTATTTATTTCCCGGTTTATGTATAAAGGTAAGAAGTAAAGTCAAAAAAAGGCTTGTTTCCACTCTGTTTCGAACAGGGGACCTTTCGCGTGTTAGGCGAATGTGATAACCACTACACAATGGAAACTGCTGCAAGAACTCACCTTTGTCAATACTTACAAGTTGATATTCGGCCGATGGAAAACATGTGGCTCGCAAGTCTCATTGCTGTTAGTAGCTGCATTGCATTTCTTGCCTTTTGTGGATGTTGTTATATCCCTTGTGCACGTAGAATGTGTTCCACGTCGTAGCATTTCAAACGCTCTTCCTCTTAACCGAGTTCATGAACAAAAGTTGTTATGCAGGCATTGGTGGTTCAGTGGAAGAATTCTCGCTTGCCATGCGGGAGACCCGGGTCCGATTCCCGGCCAATGCATCTGTTGCTTTTTTTAGATTTTAAATAATATTCATAAGGGACAAAAGCAATGTTTGTGACAACCGCAAGACACAGGCATTGCACTCAGAAGGCATATTGGACTCACCAAAGACTGAAGCAGAGTACTCCAAGTTACTCCCATCCAAAGACAATGACATTGGGCCATCGTAACAAGAGATTTTCTAATAATTGGGGGAGTAATGAATCAAATTCAAAAGTCAGTCTCTGCGGCGCAATTGGTCAGCGCGCTCGGCTGTTAACTGAGAGGATAGTTTTTCAAGCCCACCCAGGGACGATGCTTTGCCACGAGCACAATTTGAGGGTTTTCTTGTACAGCCCGTGTCCTTCTCTAAATTGGCACAATAGTTTCGAGATAAAACGTGTGCCACGTTTGCAACCGTGCTTGTTTAAAATACTGATAATCAATGCTCTCCCCTCAAATTGGCTATACGTTGAGCATAGGGTTATAGGCACCAAGTTGAAATCCATGATGTTCCAGGCGCTGTAGCTGTCAGTCAAAATGCCTGTTTGTTAAACGGGAGATGTTTGGCTGAAATCCTGTCAGTGTCTTGGTGTTTTTTCTGTATCACTTTCTCAGTTTTTTCCTAAACCACGTGAATGTGGGCCTAAATTCTATTCGTTTTGAATGAAATCCCAATGGATCCACAGAGTTTGATATTGACTACAATTTCTTAATAAGAAATGCCATTTTAAATGTGGACAAAACCAGCACTCAGAAATAAACACGACTTCAGTTGGGTTCCAAATCACTTTGTTACTAGTAGTTTGTCTGGATACTAACCAGGGTAAGCCTTGTTAGGTTTAAAACAGCAGAGTGGCGCAGCGGGAGCGTGCTGGGCCCATAACCCAGAGGTTGATGGATCGAAACCATCCTCTGCTAAGGTTTAGGTTTCAGGTGAATCTTTGACTGATTCTTGTATTGAAACAAAGGCCAACACCCATTCAGCCCACAGCTGTCTTCTCTAACTCTTTGGGAATTACATTTATGATTCCTGCTAAGGTGAGAGTTTAAACATCTTATAAGTCAATCTCAACAGTACAGTTACAATCCATCCAACGCCCGGAGAATACAGTGACTTGAATGAATGACAGATTTCACTGGTTTGTGCATGACATTCTCATGGAACCCAGCATTCATGATGTTGAAGCCTGAGGTCTGCCTATATGAGAACCCTCTAAATTTGGTGTTGTGTGTACTCAGCTGAACATGAGCTGATCAGGTATGTTGCAAACTACTTCATGATAAAAACACAGGACCTTGCTATTATTTATTTCCCGGTTTATGTATAAAGGTAAGAAGTAAAGTCAAAAAGAGGCTTGTTTCCACCCTGTTTCGAACAGGGGACCTTTCGCGTGTGAGGCGAATGTGATAACCACTACACCATGGAAACTGCTGCATGAACACACCTTTGTCAAGACTTACAAGTTGATATTCGGCCGATGGAAAACATGTGGCTCGCAAGTCTCATTGCTGTTATTAGCTGCATTGCATTTCTTGCCTTTTGTGGATGTTGTTATATCCCTTGTGCACGTAGAATGTGTTCAACGTCGTAGCATTTCAAACGCTCTTCCTCTTAACCGAGATCATGAACCAACATTGTTATGCAGGCATTGGTGGTTCAGTGGTAGAATTCTCGCTTCCCATGCGGGACACCCGGGTCCGATTCCCGGCAAATGCATCTGTTGCTTTTTTTAGATTTTAAATAATATTCATAAGGGACAAAAGCAATGTTTGTGACAACCGCAAGACACAGGCATTGCACTCAGAAGGCATATTGGACTCACCAAAGACTGAAGCAGAGTACTCCAAGTTACTCCCATCCAAAGACAATGACATTGGGCCATCGTAACAAGAGATTTTCTAATAATTGGGGGAGTAATGAATCAAATTTAAAAGTCAGTCTCTGCGGCGCAATTGGTCAGCGCGCTCGACTGTTAACTGAGAGGATAGTTGTTCAAGCCCACCCAGGGACGATGCTTTTCCACGAGCACAATTTGAGGGTTTTCTTGTACAGCCCGTGTCCTTCTCTAAATTGGCACAATAGTTTCGAGATAAAACGTGTGCCACGTTTGCAACCGTGCTTGTTTAAAATAGTGATAATCAATGCTCTCCCCTCAAATTGGCTATCCGTAGAGTATAGGGTTATAGGCATCAAGTTGAAATCCATGATGTTCCAGGCGCTGTAGCTGTCAGTCAAGATGCCTGTTTGTTAAACGGGAGATGTTTGGCTGAAATCCTGTCAGTGTCTTGGTGTTTTTTCTGTATCACTTTCTCAGTTTGTTCTCAAACCACATGAATGTGGGCCTAACTTCTATTCGTTTTGAATGAAATCCCAATGGATCCACAGAGTTTGATGTTGACTACAATTTCTTAATAAGAAATGCCATTTTAAATGTGGACAAAACCAGCACTCAGAAATAAACACGACTTCAGTTGGGTTCCAAATCACTTTGTTACTAGTAGTTTGTCTGGATACTAACCAAAGTAAGCCCTTTTAGGCTTAAGACAGCAGAGTGGCGCAGCGGGAGCGTGCTGAGCCCATAACCCAGAGGTCGATGGATCGAAACCATCCTCTGCTAAGGTTTTGGTTTCAGGTGAATCTTTGACTGATTCATGTATTGAAACAAAGGCCAACACCCATTCAGCCCACAGCTGTCTTCTCTAACTCTTTGGGAATTACATTTATGATTCCTGCTAAGGTGAGAGTTTAAACATCTTATAAGTCAATCTCAACAGTACAGTTACAATCCATCCAACGCCCGGAGAATACAGTGACTTGAATGAATGACAGATTTCACTGGTTTGTGCATGACATTTCCACGGAACCCAGCCTTCATGATCTTGAAGCCTGAGGTCTGCCTATATGAGAACCCTCTAAATTTGGTGTTGTGTGTGCTCAGCTGAACATGAGCTGATCAGGTATGTTGCAAACTACTTCATGATAAAAACACAGGACCTTGCTATTATTTATTTCCCGGTTTATGTATAAAGGTAAGAAGTAAAGTCAAAAAAAGGCTTGTTTCCACTCTGTTTCGAACAGGGGACCTTTCGCGTGTTAGGCGAATGTGATAACCACTACACCATGGAAACTGCTGCAAGTATTCACCTTTGTCAATACTTACAAGTTGATATTCGGCCGATGGAAAACATGTGGCTCGCAAGTCTCATTGCTGTTAGTAGCTGCATTGCATTTCTTGCCTTTTGTGGATGTTGTTATATCCCTTGTGCACGTAGAATGTGTTCCACGTCGTAGCATTTCAAACGCTCTTCCTCTTAACCGAGTTCATGAACAAAAGTTGTTATGCAGGCATTGGTGGTTCAGTGGAAGAATTCTCGCTTGCCATGCGGGAGACCCGGGTCCGATTCCCGGCCAATGCATCTGTTACTTTTTTTAGATTTTAAATAATATTCATAAGGGACAAAAGCAATGTTTGTGACAACCGCAAGACACAGGCATTGCACTCAGAAGGCATATTGGACTCACCAAAGACTGAAGCAGAGTACTCCAAGTTACTCCCATCCAAAGACAATGACATTGGGCCATCGTAACAAGAGATTTTCTAATAATTGGGGGAGTAATGAATCAAATTTAAAAGTCAGTCCCTGCGGCGCAATTGGTCAGCGCGCTCGACTGTTAACTGAGAGGATAGTTGTTCAAGCCCACCCAGGGACGATGCTTTTCCACGAGCACAATTTGAGGGTTTTCTTGTACAGCCCGTGTCCTTCTCTAAATTGGCACAATAGTTTCGAGATAAAACGTGTGCCACGTTTGCAACCGTGCTTGTTTAAAATAGTGATAATCAATGCTCTCCCCTCAAATTGGCTATCCGTTGAGTATAGGGTTATAGGCATCAAGTTGAAATCCATGATGTTCCAGGCGCTGTAGCTGTCAGTCAAGATGCCTGTTTGTTAAACGGGAGATGTTTGGCTGAAATCCTGTCAGTGTCTTGGTGTTTTTTCTGTATCACTTTCTCAGTTTGTTCTCAAACCACATGAATGTGGGCCTAACTTCTATTCGTTTTGAATGAAATCCCAATGGATCCACAGAGTTTGATGTTGACTACAATTTCTTAATAAGAAATGCCATTTTAAATGTGGACAAAACCAGCACTCAGAAATAAACACGACTTCAGTTGGGTTCCAAATCACTTTGTTACTAGTAGTTTGTCTGGATACTAACCAAAGTAAGCCCTTTTAGGCTTAAGACAGCAGAGTGGCGCAGCGGGAGCGTGCTGGGCCCATAACCCAGAGGTCGATGGATCGAAACCATCCTCTGCTAAGGTTTTGGTTTCAGGTGAATCTTTGACTGATTCATGTATTGAAACAAAGGCCAACACCCATTCAGCCCACAGCTGTCTTCTCTAACTCTTTGGGAATTACATTTATGATTCCTGCTAAGGTGAGAGTTTAAACATCTTATAAGTCAATCTCAACAGTACAGTTACAATCCATCCAACGCCCGGAGAATACAGTGACTTGAATGAATGACAGATTTCACTGGTTTGTGCATGACATTTCCACGGAACCCAGCCTTCATGATCTTGAAGCCTGAGGTCTGCCTATATGAGAACCCTCTAAATTTGGTGTTGTGTGTGCTCAGCTGAACATGAGCTGATCAGGTATGTTGCAAACTACTTCATGATAAAAACACAGGACCTTGCTATTATTTATTTCCCGGTTTATGTATAAAGGTAAGAAGTAAAGTCAAAAAAAGGCTTGTTTCCACTCTGTTTCGAACAGGGGACCTTTCGCGTGTTAGGCGAATGTGATAACCACTACACAATGGAAACTGCTGCAAGAACTCACCTTTGTCAATACTTACAAGTTGATATTCGGCCGATGGAAAACATGTGGCTCGCAAGTCTCATTGCTGTTAGTAGCTGCATTGCATTTCTTGCCTTTTGTGGATGTTGTTATATCCCTTGTGCACGTAGAATGTGTTCCACGTCGTAGCATTTCAAACGCTCTTCCTCTTAACCGAGTTCATGAACAAAAGTTGTTATGCAGGCATTGGTGGTTCAGTGGAAGAATTCTCGCTTGCCATGCGGGAGACCCGGGTCCGATTCCCGGCCAATGCATCTGTTGCTTTTTTTAGATTTTAAATAATATTCATAAGGGACAAAAGCAATGTTTGTGACAACCGCAAGACACAGGCATTGCACTCAGAAGGCATATTGGACTCACCAAAGACTGAAGCAGAGTACTCCAAGTTACTCCCATCCAAAGACAATGACATTGGGCCATCGTAACAAGAGATTTTCTAATAATTGGGGGAGTAATGAATCAAATTCAAAAGTCAGTCTCTGCGGCGCAATTGGTCAGCGCGCTCGGCTGTTAACTAAGAGGATAGTTGTTCAAGCCCACCCAGCGACGATGCTTTGCCACGAGCACAATTTGAGGGTTTTCTTGTACAGCCCGTGTCCTTCTCTAAATTGGCACAATAGTTTCGAGATAAAATGTGTGCCACGTTTGCAACCGTGCTTGTTTAAAATACTGATAATCAATGCTCTCCCCTCAAATTGGCTATACGTTGAGCATAGGGTTATAGGCATCAAGTTGAAATCCATGATGTTCCAGGCGCTGTAGCTGTCAGTCAAGATGCCTGTTTGTTAAACGGGAGATGTTTGGCTGAAATCCTGTCAGTGTCTTGGTGTTTTTTCTGTATCACTTTCTCAGTTTTTTCCTAAACCACGTGAATGTGGGCCTAAATTCTATTCGTTTTGAATGAAATCCCAATGGATCCACAGAGTTTGATATTGACTACAATTTCTTAATAAGAAATGCCATTTTAAATGTGGACAAAACCAGCACTCAGAAATAAACACGACTTCAGTTGGGTTCCAAATCACTTTGTTACTAGTAGTTTGTCTGGATACTAACCAGGGTAAGCCTTGTTAGGTTTAAGACAGCAGAGTGGCGCAGCGGGAGCGTGCTGGGCCCATAACCCAGAGGTTGATGGATCGAAACCATCCTCTGCTAAGGTTTAGGTTTCAGGTGAATCTTTGACTGATTCTTGTATTGAAACAAAGGCCAACACCCATTCAGCCCACAGCTGTCTTCTCTAACTCTTTGGGAATTACATTTATGATTCCTGCTAAGGTGAGAGTTTAAACATCTTATAAGTCAATCTCAACAGTACAGTTACAATCCATCCAACGCCCGGAGAATACAGTGACTTGAATGAATGACAGATTTCACTGGTTTGTGCATGACATTCTCATGGAACCCAGCATTCATGATGTTGAAGCCTGAGGTCTGCCTATATGAGAACCCTCTAAATTTGGTGTTGTGTGTACTCAGCTGAACATGAGCTGATCAGGTATGTTGCAAACTACTTCATGATAAAAACACAGGACCTTGCTATTATTTATTTCCCGGTTTATGTATAAAGGTAAGAAGTAAAGTCAAAAAGAGGCTTGTTTCCACCCTGTTTCGAACAGGGGACCTTTCGCGTGTGAGGCGAATGTGATAACCACTACACCATGGAAACTGCTGCATGAACACACCTTTGTCAAGACTTACAAGTTGATATTCGGCCGATGGAAAACATGTGGCTCGCAAGTCTCATTGCTGTTATTAGCTGCATTGCATTTCTTGCCTTTTGTGGATGTTGTTATATCCCTTGTGCACGTAGAATGTGTTCAACGTCGTAGCATTTCAAACGCTCTTCCTCTTAACCGAGTTCATGAACCAACATTGTTATGCAGGCATTGGTGGTTCAGTGGTAGAATTCTCGCTTCCCATGCGGGACACCCGGGTCCGATTCCCGGCGAATGCATCTGTTGCTTTTTTTAGATTTTAAATAATATTCATAAGGGACAAAAGCAATGTTTGTGACAACCGCAAGACACAGGCATTGCACTCAGAAGGCATATTGGACTCACCAAAGACTGAAGCAGAGTACTCCAAGTTACTCCCATCCAAAGACAATGACATTGGGCCATCGTAACAAGAGATTTTCTAATAATTGGGGGAGTAATGAATCAAATTTAAAAGTCAGTCTCTGCGGCGCAATTGGTCAGCGCGCTCGATTGTTAACTGAGAGGATAGTTGTTCAAGCCCACCCAGGGACGATGCTTTTCCACGAGCACAATTTGAGGGTTTTCTTGTACAGCCCGTGTCCTTCTCTAAATTGGCACAATAGTTTCGAGATAAAACGTGTGCCACGTTTGCAACCGTGCTTGTTTAAAATAGTGATAATCAATGCTCTCCCCTCAAATTGGCTATCCGTTGAGTATAGGGTTATAGGCATCAAGTTGAAATCCATGATGTTCCAGGCGCTGTAGCTGTCAGTCAAGATGCCTGTTTGTTAAACGGGAGATGTTTGGCTGAAATCCTGTCAGTGTCTTGGTGTTTTTTCTGTATCACTTTCTCAGTTTGTTCTCAAACCACATGAATGTGGGCCTAACTTCTATTCGTTTTGAATGAAATCCCAATGGATCCACAGAGTTTGATGTTGACTACAATTTCTTAATAAGAAATGCCATTTTAAATGTGGACAAAACCAGCACTCAGAAATAAACACGACTTCAGTTGGGTTCCAAATCACTTTGTTACTAGTAGTTTGTCTGGATACTAACCAGGGTAAGCCCTTTTAGGCTTAAGACAGCAGAGTGGCGCAGCGGGAGCGTGCTGGGCCCATAACCCAGAGGTCGATGGATCGAAACCATCCTCTGCTAAGGATTAGGTTTCAGGTGAATCTTTGACTGATTCTTGTATTGAAACAAAGGCCAACACCCATTCAGCCCACAGCTGTCTTCTCTAACTCTTTGGGAATTACATTTATGATTCCTGCTAAGGTGAGAGTTTAAACATCTTATAAGTCAATCTCAACAGTACAGTTACAATCCATCCAACGCCCGGAGAATACAGTGACTTGAATGAATGACAGATTTCACTGGTTTGTGCATGACATTCTCATGGAACCCAGCATTCATGATGTTGAAGCCTGAGGTCTGCCTATATGAGAACCCTCTAAATTTGGTGTTGTGTGTACTCAGCTGAACATGAGCTGATCAGGTATGTTGCAAACTACTCCATGATAAAAACACAGGACCTTGCTATTATTTATTTCCCGGTTTATGTATAAAGGTAAGAAGTAAAGTCAAAAAGAGGCTTGTTTCCACCCTGTTTCGAACAGGGGACCTTTCGCGTGTGAGGCGAATGTGATAACCACTACACCATGGAAACTGCTGCAAGAACACACCTTTGTCAAGACTTACAAGTTGATATTCGGCCGATGGAAAACATGTGGCTCGCAAGTCTCATTGCTGTTATTAACTGCATTGCATTTCTTGCCCTTTGTGGATGTTGTTATATCCCTTGTGCACGTAGAATGTGCTCCACTTTGTAGCATTTCAAACGCTCTTCCTCTAAACTGAGTTCATGAGCAAACGTTGTTATGCAGGCATTGGTGGTTCAGTGGAAGAATTCTCGCTTGCCATGCGGGAGACCCGGGTCCGATTCCCGGCCAATGCATCTGTTGCTTTTTTTAGATTTTAAATAATATTCATAAGGGACAAAAGCAATGTTTGTGACAACCGCAAGACACAGGCATTGCACTCAGAAGGCATATTGGACTCACCAAAGACTGAAGCAGAGTACTCCAAGTTACTCCCATCCAAAGACAATGACATTGGGCCATCGTAACAAGAGATTTTCTAATAATTGGGGGAGTAATGAATCAAATTTAAAAGTCAGTCTCTGCGGCGCAATTGGTCAGCGCGCTCGGCTGTTAACTGAGAGGATAGTTGTTCAAGCCCGCCCAGGGACGATGCTTTGCCACGAGCACAATTTGAGGGTTTTCTTGTACAGCCCGTGTCCTTCTCTAAATTGGCACAATAGTTTCGAGATAAAACGTGTGCCACGTTTGCAACCGTGCTTGTTTAAAATACTGATAATCAATGCTCTCCCCTCAAATTGGCTATACGTTGAGCATAGGGTTATAGGCATCAAGTTGAAATCCATGATGTTCCAGGCGCTGTAGCTGTCAGTCAAAATGCCTGTTTGTTAAACGGGAGATGTTTGGCTGAAATCCTGTCAGTGTCTTGGTGTTTTTTCTGTATCACTTTCTCAGTTTTTTCCTAAACCACGTGAATGTGGGCCTAAATTCTATTCGTTTTGAATGAAATCCCAATGGATCCACAGAGTTTGATATTGACTACAATTTCTTAATAAGAAATGCCATTTTAAATGTGGACAAAACCAGCACTCAGAAATAAACACGACTTCAGTTGGGTTCCAAATCACTTTGTTACTAGTAGTTTGTCTGGATACTAACCAGGGTAAGCCTTGTTAGGTTTAAGACAGCAGAGTGGCGCAGCGGGAGCGTGCTGGGCCCATAACCCAGAGGTTGATGGATCGAAACCATCCTCTGCTAAGGTTTAGGTTTCAGGTGAATTTTTGACTGATTCTTGTATTGAAACAAAGGCCAACACCCATTCAGCCCACAGCTGTCTTCTCTAACTCTTTGGGAATTACATTTATGATTCCTGCTAAGGTGAGAGTTTAAACATCTTATAAGTCAATCTCAACAGTACAGTTACAATCCATCCAACGCCCGGAGAATACAGTGACTTGAATGAATGACAGATTTCACTGGTTTGTGCATGACATTCTCATGGAACCCAGCATTCATGATGTTGAAGCCTGAGGTCTGCCTATATGAGAACCCTCTAAATTTGGTGTTGTGTGTACTCAGCTGAACATGAGCTGATCAGGTATGTTGCAAACTACTTCATGATAAAAACACAGGACCTTGCTATTATTTATTTCCCGGTTTATGTATAAAGGTAAGAAGTAAAGTCAAAAAGAGGCTTGTTTCCACCCTGTTTCGAACAGGGGACCTTTCGCGTGTGAGGCGAATGTGATAACCACTACACCATGGAAACTGCTGCATGAACACACCTTTGTCAAGACTTACAAGTTGATATTCGGCCGATGGAAAACATGTGGCTCGCAAGTCTCATTGCTGTTATTAGCTGCATTGCATTTCTTGCCTTTTGTGGATGTTGTTATATCCCTTGTGCACGTAGAATGTGTTCAACGTCGTAGCATTTCAAACGCTCTTCCTCTTAACCGAGTTCATGAACCAACATTGTTATGCAGGCATTGGTGGTTCAGTGGTAGAATTCTCGCTTCCCATGCGGGACACCCGGGTCCGATTCCCGGCGAATGCATCTGTTGCTTTTTTTAGATTTTAAATAATATTCATAAGGGACAAAAGCAATGTTTGTGACAACCGCAAGACACAGGCATTGCACTCAGAAGGCATATTGGACTCACCAAAGACTGAAGCAGAGTACTCCAAGTTACTCCCATCCAAAGACAATGACATTGGGCCATCGTAACAAGAGATTTTCTAATAATTGGGGGAGTAATGAATCAAATTTAAAAGTCACTTTCTGCGGCGCAATTGGTCAGCGCGCTCGGCTGTTAACTGAGAGGATAGTTGTTCAAGCCCACCCAGGGACGATGCTTTGCCACGAGCACAATTTGAGGGTTTTCTTGTACAGCCCGTGTCCTTCTCTAAATTGGCACAATAGCTTCGAGATAAAACGTGTGCCACGTTTGCAACCGTGCTTGTTTAAAATAGTGATAATCAATGCTCTCCCCTCAAATTGGCTATCCGTTGAGTATAGGGTTATAGGCATCAAGTTGAAATCCATGATGTTCCAGGCGCTGTAGCTGTCAGTCAAGATGCCTGTTTGTTAAACGGGAGATGTTTGGCTGAAATCCTGTCAGTGTCTCGGTGTTTTTTCTGTATCACTTTCTCAGTTTGTTCTCAAACCACATGAATGTGGGCCTAACTTCTATTCGTTTTGAATGAAATCCCAATGGATCCACATAGTTTGATGTTGACTACAATTTCTTAATAAGAAATGCCATTTTAAATGTGGACAAAACCAGCACTCAGAAATAAACACGACTTCAGTTGGGTTCCAAATCACTTTGTTACTAGTAGTTTGTCTGGATACTAATCAGAGTAAGCCCTGTTAGGCTTAAGACAGCAGAGTGGCGCAGCGGGAGCGTGCTGGGCCCATAACCCAGAGGTCGATGGATCGAAACCATCCTCTGCTAAGGATTAGGTTTCAGGTGAATCTTTGACTGATTCTTGTATTGAAACAAAGGCCTACACCCATTCAGCCCACAGCTGTCTTCTCTAACTCTTTGGGAATTACATTTATGATTCCTGCTAAGGTGAGAGTTTAAACATCTTATAAGTCAATCTCAATAGTACAGTTACAATCCAGCCAACGCCCGGAGAATACAGTGACTTGAATGAATGACAGATTTCACTGGTTTGTGCATGACATTTCCATGGAACCCAGCATTCATGATGTTGAAGCCTGAGGTCTGCCTATATGAGAACCCTCTAAATTTGGTGTTGTGTGTGCTCAGCTGAACATGAGCTGATCAGGTATGTTGCAAACTACTTCATGATAAAAACACAGGACCTTGCTATTATTTATTTCCCGGTTTATGTATAAAGGTAAGAAGTAAAGTCAAAAAGAGGCTTGTTTCCACCCTGTTTCGAACAGGGGACCTTTCGCGTGTGAGGCGAATGTGATAACCACTACACCATGGAAACTGCTGCAAGAACACACCTTTGTCAAGACTTACAAGTTGATATTCGGCCGATGGAAAACAAGTGGCTCGCAAGTCTCATTGCTGTTATTAGCTACATTGCATTTCTTGCCTTTTGTGGATGTTGTTATATCCCTTGTGCACGTAGAATGTGCTCCACTTCGTAGCATTTCAAACACTCTTCCTCTTAACTGAGTTCATGAACAAACGTTGTTATGCAGGCATTGGTGGTTCAGTGGAAGAATTCTCGCTTGCCATGCGTGAGACCCGGGTCCGATTCCCGGCCAATGCATCTGTTGCTTTTTTTAGATTTTAAATAATATTCATAAGGGACAAAAGCAATGTTTGTGACAACCGCAAGACACAGGCATTGCACTCAGAAGGCATATTGGACTCACCAAAGACTGAAGCAGAGTACTCCAAGTTACTCCCATCCAAAGACAATGACATTGGGCCATCGTAACAAGAGATTTTCTAATAATTGGGGGAGTAATGAATCAAATTCAAAAGTCAGTCTCTGCGGCGCAATTGGTCAGCGCGCTCGGCTGTTAACTGAGAGGATAGTTGTTCAAGCGTTCCCAGGGACGATGCTTTGCCACGAGCACAATTTGAGGGTTTTCTTGTACAGCCCGTGTCCTTCTCTAAATTGGCACAATAGTTTCGAGATAAAACGTGTGCCACGTTTGCAACCGTGCTTGTTTAAAATACTGATAATCAATGCTCTCCCCTCAAATTGGCTATACGTTGAGCATAGGGTTATAGGCATCAAGTTGAAATCCATGATGTTCCAGGCGCTGTAGCTGTCAGTCAAAATGCCTGTTTGTTAAACGGGAGATGTTTGGCTGAAATCCTGTCAGTGTCTTGGTGTTTTTTCTGTATCACTTTCTCAGTTTTTTCCTAAACCACGTGAATGTGGGCCTAAATTCTATTCGTTTTGAATGAAATCCCAATGGATCCACAGAGTTTGATATTGACTACAATTTCTTAATAAGAAATGCAATTTTAAATGTGGACAAAACCAGCACTCAGAAATAAACACGACTTCAGTTGGGTTCCAAATCACTTTGTTACTAGTAGTTTGTCTGGATACTAACCAGGGTAAGCCTTGTTAGGTTTAAGACAGCAGAGTGGCGCAGCGGGAGCGTGCTGGGCCCATAACCCAGAGGTTGATGGATCGAAACCATCCTCTGCTAAGGTTTAGGTTTCAGGTGAATCTTTGACTGAATCTTGTATTGAAACAAAGGCCAACACCCATTCAGCCCACAGCTGTCTTCTCTAACTCTTTGGGAATTACATTTATGATTCCTGCTAAGGTGAGAGTTTAAACATCTTATAAGTCAATCTCAACAGTACAGTTACAATCCATCCAACGCCCGGAGAATACAGTGACTTGAATGAATGACAGATTTCACTGGTTTGTGCATGACATTCTCATGGAACCCAGCATTCATGATGTTGAAGCCTGAGGTCTGCCTATATGAGAACCCTCTAAATTTGGTGTTGTGTGTACTCAGCTGAACATGAGCTGATCAGGTATGTTGCAAACTACTTCATGATAAAAACACAGGACCTTGCTATTATTTATTTCCCGGTTTATGTATAAAGGTAAGAAGTAAAGTCAAAAAGAGGCTTGTTTCCACCCTGTTTCGAACAGGGGACCTTTCGCGTGTGAGGCGAATGTGATAACCACTACACCATGGAAACTGCTGCATGAACACACCTTTGTCAAGACATACAAGTTGATATTCGGCCGATGGAAAACATGTGGCTCGCAAGTCTCATTGCTGTTATTAGCTGCATTGCATTTCTTGCCTTTTGTGGATGTTGTTATATCCCTTGTGCACGTAGAATGTGTTCAACGTCGTAGCATTTCAAACGCTCTTCCTCTTAACCGAGTTCATGAACCAACATTGTTATGCAGGCATTGGTGGTTCAGTGGTAGAATTCTCGCTTCCCATGCGGGACACCCGGGTCTGATTCCCGGCGAATGCATCTGTTGCTTTTTTTAGATTTTAAATAATATTCATAAGGGACAAAAGCAATGTTTGTGACAACCGCAAGACACAGGCATTGCACTCAGAAGGCATATTGGACTCACCAAAGACTGAAGCAGAGTACTCCAAGTTACTCCCATCCAAAGACAATGACATTGGGCCATCGTAACAAGAGATTTTCTAATAATTGGGGGAGTAATGAATCAAATTTAAAAGTCAGTCTCTGCGGCGCAATTGGTCAGCGCGCTCGACTGTTAACTGAGAGGATAGTTGTTCAAGCCCACCCAGGGACGATGCTTTTCCACGAGCACAATTTGAGGGTTTTCTTGTACAGCCCGTGTCCTTCTCTAAATTGGCACAATAGTTTCGAGATAAAACGTGTGCCACGTTTGCAACCGTGCTTGTTTAAAATAGTGATAATCAATGCTCTCCCCTCAAATTGGCTATCCGTTGAGTATAGGGTTATAGGCATCAAGTTGAAATCCATGATGTTCCAGGCGCTGTAGCTGTCAGTCAAGATGCCTGTTTGTTAAACGGGAGATGTTTGGCTGAAATCCTGTCAGTGTCTTGGTGTTTTTTCTGTATCACTTTCTCAGTTTGTTCTCAAACCACATGAATGTGGGCCTAACTTCTATTCGTTTTGAATGAAATCCCAATGGATCCACATAGTTTGATGTTGACTACAATTTCTTAATAAGAAATGCCATTTTAAATGTGGACAAAACCAGCACTCAGAAATAAACACGACTTCAGTTGGGTTCCAAATCACTTTGTTACTAGTAGTTTGTCTGGATACTAACCAAAGTAAGCCCTTTAAGGCTTAAGACAGCAGAGTGGCGCAGCGGGAGCGTGCTGGGCCCATAACCCAGAGGTCGATGGATCGAAACCATCCTCTGCTAAGGTTTTGGTTTCAGGTGAATCTTTGACTGATTCATGTATTGAAACAAAGGCCAACACCCATTCAGCCCACAGCTGTCTTCTCTAACTCTTTGGGAATTACATTTATGATTCCTGCTAAGGTGAGAGTTTAAACATCTTATAAGTCAATCTCAACAGTACAGTTACAATCCATCCAACGCCCGGAGAATACAGTGACTTGAATGAATGACAGATTTCACTGGTTTGTGCATGACATTCTCATGGAACCCAGCATTCATGATGTTGAAGCCTGAGGTCTGCCTATATGAGAACCCTCTAAATTTGGTGTTGTGTGTACTCAGCTGAACATGAGCTGATCAGGTATGTTGCAAACTACTTCATGATAAAAACACAGGACCTTGCTATTATTTATTTCCCGGTTTATGTATAAAGGTAAGAAGTAAAGTCAAAAAGAGGCTTGTTTCCACCCTGTTTCAAACAGGGGACCTTTCGCGTGTGAGGCGAATGTGATAACCACTACACCATGGAAACTGCTGCATGCACACACCTTTGTCAAGACTTACAAGTTGATATTCGGCCGATGGAAAACATGTGGCTCGCAAGTCTCATTGCTGTTATTAGCTGCATTGCATTTCTTGCCTTTTGTGGATGTTGTTATATCCCTTGTGCACGTAGAATGTGTTCAACGTCGTAGCATTTCAAACGCTCTTCCTCTTAACCGAGTTCATGAACCAACATTGTTATGCAGGCATTGGTGGTTCAGTGGTAGAATTCTCGCTTCCCATGCGGGACACCCGGGTCTGATTCCCGGCGAATGCATCTGTTGCTTTTTTTAGATTTTAAATAATATTCATAAGGGACAAAAGCAATGTTTGTGACAACCGCAAGACACAGGCATTGCACTCAGAAGGCATATTGGACTCACCAAAGACTGAAGCAGAGTACTCCAAGTTACTCCCATCCAAAGACAATGACATTGGGCCATCGTAACAAGAGATTTTCTAATAATTGGGGGAGTAATGAATCAAATTTAAAAGTCAGTCTCTGCGGCGCAATTGGTCAGCGCGCTCGACTGTTAACTGAGAGGATAGTTGTTCAAGCCCACCCAGGGACGATGCTTTTCCACGAGCACAATTTGAGGGTTTTCTTGTACAGCCCGTGTCCTTCTCTAAATTGGCACAATAGTTTCGAGATAAAACGTGTGCCACGTTTGCAACCGTGCTTGTTTAAAATAGTGATAATCAATGCTCTCCCCTCAAATTGGCTATCCGTTGAGTATAGGGTTATAGGCATCAAGTTGAAATCCATGATGTTCCAGGCGCTGTAGCTGTCAGTCAAGATGCCTGTTTGTTAAACGGGAGATGTTTGGCTGAAATCCTGTCAGTGTCTTGGTGTTTTTTCTGTATCACTTTCTCAGTTTGTTCTCAAACCACATGAATGTGGGCCTAACTTCTATTCGTTTTGAATGAAATCCCAATGGATCCACAGAGTTTGATGTCGACTACAATTTCTTAATAAGAAATGCCATTTTAAATGTGGACAAAACCAGCACTCAGAAATAAACACGACTTCAGTTGGGTTCCAAATCACTTTGTTACTAGTAGTTTGTCTGGATACTAACCAAAGTAAGCCCTTTTAGGCTTAAGACAGCAGAGTGGCGCAGCGGGAGCGTGCTGGGCCCATAACCCAGAGGTCGATGGATCGAAACCATCCTCTGCTAAGGTTTTGGTTTCAGGTGAATCTTTGACTGATTCATGTATTGAAACAAAGGCCAACACCCATTCAGCCCACAGCTGTCTTCTCTAACTCTTTGGGAATTACATTTATGATTCCTGCTAAGGTGAGAGTTTAAACATCTTATAAGTCAATCTCAACAGTACAGTTACAATCCATCCAACGCCCGGAGAATACAGTGACTTGAATGAATGACAGATTTCACTGGTTTGTGCATGACATTTCCACGGAACCCAGCCTTCATGATCTTGAAGCCTGAGGTCTGCCTATATGAGAACCCTCTAAATTTGGTGTTGTGTGTGCTCAGCTGAACATGAGCTGATCAGGTATGTTGCAAACTACTTCATGATAAAAACACAGGACCTTGCTATTATTTATTTCCCGGTTTATGTATAAAGGTAAGAAGTAAAGTCAAAAAGAGGCTTGTTTCCACCCTGTTTCGAACAGGGGACCTTTCGCGTGTGAGGCGAATGTGATAACCACTACACCATGGAAACTGCTGCAAGAACACACCTTTGTCAAGACTTACAAGTTGATATTCGGCCGATGGAAAACAAGTGGCTCGCAAGTCTCATTGCTGTTATTAGCTACATTGCATTTCTTGCCTTTTGTGGATGTTGTTATATCCCTTGTGCACGTAGAATGTGCTCCACTTCGTAGCATTTCAAACGCTCTTCCTCTTAACTGAGTTCATGAACAAACGTTGTTATGCAGGCATTGGTGGTTCAGTGGAAGAATTCTCGCTTGCCATGCGTGAGACCCGGGTCCGATTCCCGGCCAATGCATCTGTTGCTTTTTTTAGATTTTAAATAATATTCATAAGGGACAAAAGCAATGTTTGTGACAACCGCAAGACACAGGCATTGCACTCAGAAGGCATATTGGACTCACCAAAGACTGAAGCAGAGTACTCCAAGTTACTCCCATCCAAAGACAATGACATTGGGCCATCGTAACAAGAGATTTTCTAATAATTGGGGGAGTAATGAATCAAATTCAAAAGTCAGTCTCTGCGGCGCAATTGGTCAGCGCGCTCGGCTGTTAACTGAGAGGATAGTTGTTCAAGCGTTCCCAGGGACGATGCTTTGCCACGAGCACAATTTGAGGGTTTTCTTGTACAGCCCGTGTCCTTCTCTAAATTGGCACAATAGTTTCGAGATAAAACGTGTGCCACGTTTGCAACCGTGCTTGTTTAAAATACTGATAATCAATGCTCTCCCCTCAAATTGGCTATACGTTGAGCATAGGGTTATAGGCATCAAGTTGAAATCCATGATGTTCCAGGCGCTGTAGCTGTCAGTCAAAATGCCTGTTTGTTAAACGGGAGATGTTTGGCTGAAATCCTGTCAGTGTCTTGGTGTTTTTTCTGTATCACTTTCTCAGTTTTTTCCTAAACCACGTGAATGTGGGCCTAAATTCTATTCGTTTTGAATGAAATCCCAATGGATCCACAGAGTTTGATATTGACTACAATTTCTTAATAAGAAATGCAATTTTAAATGTGGACAAAACCAGCACTCAGAAATAAACACGACTTCAGTTGGGTTCCAAATCACTTTGTTACTAGTAGTTTGTCTGGATACTAACCAGGGTAAGCCTTGTTAGGTTTAAGACAGCAGAGTGGCGCAGCGGGAGCGTGCTGGGCCCATAACCCAGAGGTTGATGGATCGAAACCATCCTCTGCTAAGGTTTAGGTTTCAGGTGAATCTTTGACTGAATCTTGTATTGAAACAAAGGCCAACACCCATTCAGCCCACAGCTGTCTTCTCTAACTCTTTGGGAATTACATTTATGATTCCTGCTAAGGTGAGAGTTTAAACATCTTATAAGTCAATCTCAACAGTACAGTTACAATCCATCCAACGCCCGGAGAATACAGTGACTTGAATGAATGACAGATTTCACTGGTTTGTGCATGACATTCTCATGGAACCCAGCATTCATGATGTTGAAGCCTGAGGTCTGCCTATATGAGAACCCTCTAAATTTGGTGTTGTGTGTACTCAGCTGAACATGAGCTGATCAGGTATGTTGCAAACTACTTCATGATAAAAACACAGGACCTTGCTATTATTTATTTCCCGGTTTATGTATAAAGGTAAGAAGTAAAGTCAAAAAGAGGCTTGTTTCCACCCTGTTTCGAACAGGGGACCTTTCGCGTGTGAGGCGAATGTGATAACCACTACACCATGGAAACTGCTGCATGAACACACCTTTGTCAAGACTTACAAGTTGATATTCGGCCGATGGAAAACATGTGGCTCGCAAGTCTCATTGCTGTTATTAGCTGCATTGCATTTCTTGCCTTTTGTGGATGTTGTTATATCCCTTGTGCACGTAGAATGTGTTCCACTTCGTAGCATTTCAAACGCTCTTCCTCTTAACCGAGTTCATGAACCAACATTGTTATGCAGGCATTGGTGGTTCAGTGGTAGAATTCTCGCTTCCCATGCGGGAGACCCGGGTCCGATTCCCGGCGAATGCATCTGTTGCTTTTTTTAGATTTTAAATAATATTCATAAGGGACAAAAGCAATGTTTGTGACAACCGCAGGACACAGGCATTGCACTCAGAAGGCATATTGGACTCACCAAAGACAGAAGCAGAGTACTCCAAGTTACTCCCATCCAAAGACAATGACATTGGGCCATCGTAACAAGAGATTTTCTAATAATTGGGGGAGTAATGAATCAAATTTAAAAGTCAGTCTCTGCGGCGCAATTGGTCAGCGCGCTCGACTGTTAACTGAGAGGATAGTTGTTCAAGCCCGCCCAGGGACGATGCTTTTCCGCGAGCACAATTTGAGGGTTTTCTTGTACAGCCCGTGTCCTTCTCTAAATTGGCACAATAGTTTCGAGATAAAACGTGTGCCACGTTTGCAACCGTGCTTGTTTAAAATAGTGATAATCAATGCTCTCCCCTCAAATTGGCTATCCGTTGAGTATAGGGTTATAGGCATCAAGTTGAAATCCATGATGTTCCAGGCGCTGTAGCTGTCAGTCAAGATGCCTGTTTGTTAAACGGGAGATGTTTGGCTGAAATCCTGTCAGTGTCTTGGTGTTTTTTCTGTATCACTTTCTCAGTTTGTTCTCAAACCACATGAATGTGGGCCTAACTTCTATTCGTTTTGAATGAAATCCCAATGGATCCACATAGTTTGATGTTGACTACAATTTCTTAATAAGAAATGCCATTTTAAATGTGGACAAAACCAGCACTCAGAAATAAACACGACTTCAGTTGGGTTCCAAATCACTTTGTTACTAGTAGTTTGTCTGGATACTAACCAAAGTAAGCCCTTTAAGGCTTAAGACAGCAGAGTGGCGCAGCGGGAGCGTGCTGGGCCCATAACCCAGAGGTCGATGGATCGAAACCATCCTCTGCTAAGGTTTTGGTTTCAGGTGAATCTTTGACTGATTCATGTATTGAAACAAAGGCCAACACCCATTCAGCCCACAGCTGTCTTCTCTAACTCTTTGGGAATTACATTTATGATTCCTGCTAAGGTGAGAGTTTAAACATCTTATAAGTCAATCTCAACAGTACAGTTACAATCCATCCAACGCCCGGAGAATACAGTGACTTGAATGAATGACAGATTTCACTGGTTTGTGCATGACATTCTCATGGAACCCAGCATTCATGATGTTGAAGCCTGAGGTCTGCCTATATGAGAACCCTCTAAATTTGGTGTTGTGTGTACTCAGCTGAACATGAGCTGATCAGGTATGTTGCAAACTACTTCATGATAAAAACACAGGACCTTGCTATTATTTATTTCCCGGTTTATGTATAAAGGTAAGAAGTAAAGTCAAAAAGAGGCTTGTTTCCACCCTGTTTCAAACAGGGGACCTTTCGCGTGTGAGGCGAATGTGATAACCACTACACCATGGAAACTGCTGCATGAACACACCTTTGTCAAGACTTACAAGTTGATATTCGGCCGATGGAAAACATGTGGCTCGCAAGTCTCATTGCTGTTATTAGCTGCATTGCATTTCTTGCCTTTTGTGGATGTTGTTATATCCCTTGTGCACGTAGAATGTGTTCAACGTCGTAGCATTTCAAACGCTCTTCCTCTTAACCGAGTTCATGAACCAACATTGTTATGCAGGCATTGGTGGTTCAGTGGTAGAATTCTCGCTTCCCATGCGGGACACCCGGGTCCGATTCCCGGCGAATGCATCTGTTGCTTTTTTTAGATTTTAAATAATATTCATAAGGGACAAAAGCAATGTTTGTGACAACCGCAAGACACAGGCATTGCACTCAGAAGGCATATTGGACTCACCAAAGACTGAAGCAGAGTACTCCAAGTTACTCCCATCCAAAGACAATGACATTGGGCCATCGTAACAAGAGATTTTCTAATAATTGGGGGAGTAATGAATCAAATTTAAAAGTCAGTCTCTGCGGCGCAATTGGTCAGCGCGCTCGACTGTTAACTGAGAGGATAGTTGTTCAAGCCCACCCAGGGACGATGCTTTTCCACGAGCACAATTTGAGGGTTTTCTTGTACAGCCCGTGTCCTTCTCTAAATTGGCACAATAGTTTCGAGATAAAACGTGTGCCACGTTTGCAACCGTGCTTGTTTAAAATAGTGATAATCAATGCTCTCCCCTCAAATTGGCTATCCGTTGAGTATAGGGTTATAGGCATCAAGTTGAAATCCATGATGTTCCAGGCGCTGTAGCTGTCAGTCAAGATGCCTGTTTGTTAAACGGGAGATGTTTGGCTGAAATCCTGTCAGTGTCTTGGTGTTTTTTCTGTATCACTTTCTCAGTTTGTTCTCAAACCACATGAATGTGGGCCTAACTTCTATTCGTTTTGAATGAAATCCCAATGGATCCACAGAGTTTGATGTTGACTACAATTTCTTAATAAGAAATGCCATTTTAAATGTGGACAAAACCAGCACTCAGAAATAAACACGACTTCAGTTGGGTTCCAAATCACTTTGTTACTAGTAGTTTGTCTGGATACTAACCAAAGTAAGCCCTTTTAGGCTTAAGACAGCAGAGTGGCGCAGCGGGAGCGTGCTGGGCCCATAACCCAGAGGTCGATGGATCGAAACCATCCTCTGCTAAGGATTAGGTTTCAGGTGAATCTTTGACTGATTCTTGTATTGAAACAAAGGCCTACACCCATTCAGCCCACAGCTGTCTTCTCTAACTCTTTGGGAATTACATTTATGATTCCTGCTAAGGTGAGAGTTTAAACATCTTATAAGTCAATCTCAATAGTACAGTTACAATCCAGCCAACGCCCGGAGAATACAGTGACTTGAATGAATGACAGATTTCACTGGTTTGTGCATGACATTTCCATGGAACCCAGCATTCATGATGTTGAAGCCTGAGGTCTGCCTATATGAGAACCCTCTAAATTTGGTGTTGTGTGTGCTCAGCTGAACATGAGCTGATCAGGTATGTTGCAAACTACTTCATGATAAAAACACAGGACCTTGCTATTATTTATTTCCCGGTTTATGTATAAAGGTAAGAAGTAAAGTCAAAAAGAGGCTTGTTTCCACCCTGTTTCGAACAGGGGACCTTTCGCGTGTGAGGCGAATGTGATAACCACTACACCATGGAAACTGCTGCAAGAACACACCTTTGTCAAGACTTACAAGTTGATATTCGGCCGATGGAAAACAAGTGGCTCGCAAGTCTCATTGCTGTTATTAGCTACATTGCATTTCTTGCCTTTTGTGGATGTTGTTATATCCCTTGTGCACGTAGAATGTGCTCCACTTCGTAGCATTTCAAACGCTCTTCCTCTTAACTGAGTTCATGAACAAACGTTGTTATGCAGGCATTGGTGGTTCAGTGGAAGAATTCTCGCTTGCCATGCGTGAGACCCGGGTCCGATTCCCGGCCAATGCATCTGTTGCTTTTTTTAGATTTTAAATAATATTCATAAGGGACAAAAGCAATGTTTGTGACAACCGCAAGACACAGGCATTGCACTCAGAAGGCATATTGGACTCACCAAAGACTGAAGCAGAGTACTCCAAGTTACTCCCATCCAAAGACAATGACATTGGGCCATCGTAACAAGAGATTTTCTAATAATTGGGGGAGTAATGAATCAAATTCAAAAGTCAGTCTCTGCGGCGCAATTGGTCAGCGCGCTCGGCTGTTAACTGAGAGGATAGTTGTTCAAGCCCACCCAGGGACGATGCTTTGCCACGAGCACAATTTGAGGGTTTTCTTGTACAGCCCGTGTCCTTCTCTAAATTGGCACAATAGTTTCGAGATAAAACGTGTGCCACGTTTGCAACCGTGCTTGTTTAAAATACTGATAATCAATGCTCTCCCCTCAAATTGGCTATACGTTGAGCATAGGGTTATAGGCATCAAGTTGAAATCCATGATGTTCCAGGCGCTGTAGCTGTCAGTCAAAATGCCTGTTTGTTAAACGGGAGATGTTTGGCTGAAATCCTGTCAGTGTCTTGGTGTTTTTTCTGTATCACTTTCTCAGTTTTTTCCTAAACCACGTGAATGTGGTCCTAACTTCTATTCGTTTTGAATGAAATCCCAATGGATCCACAGAGTTTGATATTGACTACAATTTCTTAATAAGAAATGCAATTTTAAATGTGGACAAAACCAGCACTCAGAAATAAACACGACTTCAGTTGGGTTCCAAATCACTTTGTTACTAGTAGTTTGTCTGGATACTAACCAGGGTAAGCCTTGTTAGGTTTAAGACAGCAGAGTGGCGCAGCGGGAGCGTGCTGGGCCCATAACCCAGAGGTTGATGGATCGAAACCATCCTCTGCTAAGGTTTAGGTTTCAGGTGAATCTTTGACTGAATCTTGTATTGAAACAAAGGCCAACACCCATTCAGCCCACAGCTGTCTTCTCTAACTCTTTGGGAATTACATTTATGATTCCTGCTAAGGTGAGAGTTTAAACATCTTATAAGTCAATCTCAACAGTACAGTTACAATCCATCCAACGCCCGGAGAATACAGTGACTTGAATGAATGACAGATTTCACTGGTTTGTGCATGACATTCTCATGGAACCCAGCATTCATGATGTTGAAGCCTGAGGTCTGCCTATATGAGAACCCTCTAAATTTGGTGTTGTGTGTACTCAGCTGAACATGAGCTGATCAGGTATGTTGCAAACTACTTCATGATAAAAACACAGGACCTTGCTATTATTTATTTCCCGGTTTATGTATAAAGGTAAGAAGTAAAGTCAAAAAGAGGCTTGTTTCCACCCTGTTTCGAACAGGGGACCTTTCGCGTGTGAGGCGAATGTGATAACCACTACACCATGGAAACTGCTGCATGAACACACCTTTGTCAAGACTTACAAGTTGATATTCGGCCGATGGAAAACATGTGGCTCGCAAGTCTCATTGCTGTTATTAGCTGCATTGCATTTCTTGCCTTTTGTGGATGTTGTTATATCCCTTGTGCACGTAGAATGTGTTCCACTTCGTAGCATTTCAAACGCTCTTCCTCTTAACCGAGTTCATGAACCAACATTGTTATGCAGGCATTGGTGGTTCAGTGGTAGAATTCTCGCTTCCCATGCGGGAGACCCGGGTCCGATTCCCGGCGAATGCATCTGTTGCTTTTTTTAGATTTTAAATAATATTCATAAGGGACAAAAGCAATGTTTGTGACAACCGCAAGACACAGGCATTGCACTCAGAAGGCATATTGGACTCACCAAAGACAGAAGCAGAGTACTCCAAGTTACTCCCATCCAAAGACAATGACATTGGGCCATCGTAACAAGAGATTTTCTAATAATTGGGGGAGTAATGAATCAAATTTAAAAGTCAGTCTCTGCGGCGCAATTGGTCAGCGCGCTCGACTGTTAACTGAGAGGATAGTTGTTCAAGCCCGCCCAGGGACGATGCTTTTCCACGAGCACAATTTGAGGGTTTTCTTGTACAGCCCGTGTCCTTCTCTAAATTGGCACAATAGTTTCGAGATAAAACGTGTGCCACGTTTGCAACCGTGCTTGTTTAAAATAGTGATAATCAATGCTCTCCCCTCAAATTGGCTATCCGTTGAGTATAGGGTTATAGGCATCAAGTTGAAATCCATGATGTTCCAGGCGCTGTAGCTGTCAGTCAAGATGCCTGTTTGTTAAACGGGAGATGTTTGGCTGAAATCCTGTCAGTGTCTTGGTGTTTTTTCTGTATCACTTTCTCAGTTTGTTCTCAAACCACATGAATGTGGGCCTAACTTCTATTCGTTTTGAATGAAATCCCAATGGATCCACAGAGTTTGATGTTGACTACAATTTCTTAATAAGAAATGCCATTTTAAATGTGGACAAAACCAGCACTCAGAAATAAACACGACTTCAGTTGGGTTCCAAATCACTTTGTTACTAGTAGTTTGTCTGGATACTAACCAAAGTAAGCCCTTTTAGGCTTAAGACAGCAGAGTGGCGCAGCGGGAGCGTGCTGGGCCCATAACCCAGAGGTCGATGGATCGAAACCATCCTCTGCTAAGGTTTTGGTTTCAGGTGAATCTTTGACTTATTCATGTATTGAAACAAAGGCCAACACCCATTCAGCCCACAGCTGTCTTCTCTAACTCTTTGGGAATTACATTTATGATTCCTGCTAAGGTGAGAGTTTAAACATCTTATAAGTCAATCTCAACAGTACAGTTACAATCCATCCAACGCCCGGAGAATACAGTGACTTGAATGAATGACAGATTTCACTGGTTTGTGCATGACATTTCCACGGAACCCAGCCTTCATGATCTTGAAGCCTGAGGTCTGCCTATATGAGAACCCTCTAAATTTGGTGTTGTGTGTGCTCAGCTGAACATGAGCTGATCAGGTATGTTGCAAACTACTTCATGATAAAAACACAGGACCTTGCTATTATTTATTTCCCGGTTTATGTATAAAGGTAAGAAGTAAAGTCAAAAAAAGGCTTGTTTCCACTCTGTTTCGAACAGGGGACCTTTCGCGTGTTAGGCGAATGTGATAACCACTACACCATGGAAACTGCTGCAAGAACTCACCTTTGTCAAGACTTACAAGTTGATATTCGGCCGATGGAAAACATGTGGCTCGCAAGTCTCATTGCTGTTAGTAGCTGCATTGCATTTCTTGCCTTTTGTGGATGTTGTTATATCCCTTGTGCACGTAGAATGTGTTCCACGTCGTAGCATTTCAAACGCTCTTCCTCTTAACTGAGTTCATGAACAAAAGTTGTTATGCAGGCATTGGTGGCTCAGTGGAAGAATTCTCGCTTGCCATGCGGGAGACCCGGGTCCGATTCCCAGCCAATGCATCTGTTACTTTTTTTAGATTTTAAATAATATTCATAAGGGACAAAAGCAATGTTTGTGACAACCGCAAGACACAGGCATTCCACTCAGAAGGCATATTGGACTCACCAAAGACTGAAGCAGAGTACTACAAGTTACTCCCATCCAAAGACAATGACATTGGGCCATCGTAACAAGAGATTTTCTAATAATTGGGGGAGTAATGAATCAAATTTAATAGTCACTTTCTGCGGCGCAATTGGTCAGCGCGCTCGGCTGTTAACTGAGAGGATAGTTGTTCAAGCCCACCCAGGGACGATGCTTTGCCACGAGCACAATTTGAGGGTTTTCTTGTACAGCCCGTGTCCTTCTCTAAATTGGCACAATAGCTTCGAGATAAAACGTGTGCCACGTTTGCAACCGTGCTTGTTTAAAATAGTGATAATCAATGCTCTCCCCTCAAATTGGCTATCCGTTGAGTATAGGGTTATAGGCATCAAGTTGAAATCCATGATGTTCCAGGCGCTGTAGCTGTCAGTCAAGACGCCTGTTTGTTAAACGGGAGATGTTTGGCTGAAATCCTGTCAGTGTCTCGGTGTTTTTTCTGTATCACTTTCTCAGTTTGTTCTCAAACCACATGAATGTGGGCCTAACTTCTATTCGTTTTGAATGAAATCCCAATGGATCCACATAGTTTGATGTTGACTACAATTTCTTAATAAGAAATGCCATTTTAAATGTGGACAAAACCAGCACTCAGAAATAAACACGACTTCAGTTGGGTTCCAAATCACTTTGTTACTAGTAGTTTGTCTGGATACTAATCAGAGTAAGCCCTGTTAGGCTTAAGACAGCAGAGTGGCGCAGCGGGAGCGTGCTGGGCCCGTAATCCAGAGGTCGATGGATCGAAACCATCCTCTGCTAAGGATTAGGTTTCAGGTGAATCTTTGACTGATTCTTGTATTGAAACAAAGGCCTACACCCATTCAGCCCACAGCTGTCTTCTCTAACTCTTTGGGAATTACATTTATGATTCCTGCTAAGGTGAGAGTTTAAACATCTTATAAGTCAATCTCAATAGTACAGTTACAATCCATCCAACGCCCGGAGAATACAGTGACTTGAACGAATGACAGATTTCACTGGTTTGTGCATGACATTTTCATGGAACCCAGCATTCATGATGTTGAAGCCTGAGGTCTGCCTATATGAGAACCCTCTAAATTTGGTGTTGTGTGTGCTCAGCTGAACATGAGCTGATCAGGTATGTTGCAAACTACTTCATGATAAAAACACAGGACCTTGCTATTATTTATTTCCCGGTTTATGTATAAAGGTAAGAAGTAAAGTCAAAAAAAGGCTGGTTCCCACACTGTTTCGAACAAGGGACCTTTCACGTGTGAGTCGAATGTGATAACCACTACACCATGGAAACTGCTGCAAAAACGCACCTTTGTCAAGACTTACAATTTGATATTCGGCCGATGGAAAACATGTGGCTCGCAAGTCTCATTGTTGTTATTGGCTGCATTGCATTACTTGCCTTTTGTGGATGTTGTTATATCCCTTGTGCACGTAGAATGTGTTCCACTTCGTAGCATTTCAAACGCTCTTCCTCTTAACCGAGTTCATGAACAAACATTGTTGTGCAGGCATTGGTGGTTCAGTGGTAGAATTCTCGCTTGCCTTGCGGGAGACCCGGGTCCGATTCCTGGCCAATGCATCTGTTGCTTTCTTTAGATTTTAAATAATATTCATAAGGGACAAAAGCAATGTTTGTGACAACCGCAAGACACAGGAATTCCACTCAGAAGGTATATTGGACTCACCGAAGACTGAAGCAGAGTACTCCAAGTTACTCCCATCCAAAGACAATGACATTGGGCCATCGTAACAAGAGATTTTCTAATAATTGTGGGAGTAATGAATCAAATTTAGAAGTCAGTGTCTGTGGCGCAATTGGTCAGCGCGCTCGGCTGTTAACTGAGAGGCTGGTGGTTCAAGCCTACCCAGGGATGACACTTTGCCACGAGCACAGTTTGAGGGTTTTCTTGTACAGCCCATGTCATTCTCTAAATTGGTACAATAGTTTCGAGATAAAACGTGTGCCACGTTTGCAACCGTACTTGTTTAAAATACTGATAATACATTTTCTCCACTCAAATTGGCTATCCGATGAGTATAGGGTTATAGGCATCAAGTTGAAATCCATGATGTTCCAGACGCTGTAGCTGTCAGTCAAGATGCCTGTTTGTTAAACGGGAGATGTTTGGCTGAAATCCTGTCAGTGTCTTGGTGTTTTTTCTGTATCACTTTCTCAGTTTGTTCTCAAACCACGTGAATGTGGGCCTAACTTCTATTCGTTTTGAATGAAATCCCAATGGATCCACAGAGTTTGATGTTGACTACAATTTCTTAATAAGAAATGCCATTTTAAATGTGGACAAAACCAGCACTCAGAAATAAACACGACTTCAGTTGGGTTCCAAATCACTGCATTACTAGTAGTTTGTCTGGATACTAACCAGAGTAAGCCCAATTAGGTTAAAGACTGCTAAGGTTTAGGTTTCAGGTGAATCTGTGACTGAATCTTGTATTGAAACAAAGGCCAACACCCATTCAGCCCACAGCTGTGTTCTCTAACTCTTTGGGAATTACATTTATGATTCCTGCTAAGGTGAGAGTTTAAACATCTTATAAGTCAATTTTAACAGTACAGTTACAATCCATCCAACGCCCGGAGAATACAGTGACTTGAACGAATGACATATTTCACTGGTTTGTGCATGACATTTTCATGGAACCCAGCATTCATGATGTTGAAGCCTGAGGTCTGCCTCTATGAGAACCCTCTAAATTCGGGGTTGTGTGTGCTCAGCTGAACATGAGCTGATCAGGTAAGTTGCAAACTACTTCAGGATAAAAAAACAGGACCTTGCTATTATTTATTTCCCGGTTTATGTATAAAGATAAGAAGTAAAGTCAAAAAAAGGCTTGTTTCCACCCTATTTCGAACAGGGGACCTCTCGCGTGTGAGGCGAATGTGATAACCACTACACCATGGAAACTGCTAAAAGAACTCACCTTTTTCAAAACTTACAAGTTGATATTCGGCCGATGGAAAACATGTGGCTCGCAAGTCTCATTGCTGTTATTAGCTGCATTGCATTTCTTGCCTTTTGTGGATGTTGTTATATCCCTTGTGCACGTAGAATGTGTTCCACTTCGTAGCATTTCAAACGCTCTTCCTCTTAACAGAGTTCATGAACAAACATTGTTATGCAAGCATTGGTGGTTCAGTGGTAGAATTCTCGCTTGCCACGCGTGAGACCCGGGTCTGATTCCCGGCCAATGCATCTGTTGCTTTTTTTAGATTTTAAATAATATTCATAAGGGACAAAAGCAATGTTTGTGACAACCGCAAGACACAGGCATTCCACTCAGAAGGTATATTGGACTCACCGAAGGCTGAAGCAGAGTACTCCAAGTTACTCCCATCCAAAGACAATGACATTGGGCCATCGTAACAAGAGATATTCTAATAATTGGGGGAGTAATGAATCAAAAGTAGAAGTCAGTCTCTGTGGCGCATTTGGTCAGCGCGCTTGGCTGTTAACTGAGAGGATGGTGGTTCAAGCCCACCCAGGGACGACACTTTGCCACGAGCACAGTTTGAGGGTTTTCTTGTACAGCCCGTGTCTTTCTCTAAATTGGTACAATAGTTTGAGATAAAACGTTTGCAACCTTGCTTGTTTAAAATACTGATAATCAAGTTTCTCCACTCAAATTGGCTATCCTTTGAGGATAGGGTTATAGGCATCAAGTTGAAATCCATGATGTTCCAGGCGCTGTAGCTGTCAGTCAAGATGCCTGTTTGTTAAACGGGAGATGTTTGGCTGAAATCCTATCAGTGTCTTGGTGTTTTTTCTGTATCACTTTCTCAGTTTGTTCTCAAACCACTTGAATGTGGGCCTGACTTCTATTCGTTTTGAATGAAATCCCAATGGATCCACAGAAGAGAATTTAAGGGGATACCTTCTGTCCAAAAAATGATTTATGGGGGGTCATAAATCAATGATTTATGAGGGGTCAAGGTTAAAGGTCAAGGGTCAAAGGTCAAGGTCAAGTGAGTGTGGCTTACCCCGGAAGAGGGTGGAGTTAAGACCTTAGGTGGGAGTGGTTTAACCAGGAAGAGGTGGAGTTAAGACCTGAGGTGGGAGTTGTTTAACCAGGAAGAGGGTGGAGCTTTAACCAGGAACAGGGTGGAGTTAAAGCCTGAAGAGGGAGTGATTTAACCAGGAAGAGGGTGTAGTTTTAACCATGAAGAGGGTGGAGTTAAGACCGGAAGAGGGAGCGATTTAACCAGGAAGAGGGTGTAGTTTTAACCAGGAAGAGGGTGGGTTTAAGACCTGAAGAGGGTGGGTTTAAGACCTGAAGAGGAATTGGTTAAGAGGGAACAAAGGAGGGTTCAGGGTGAGGTCAGTTTTTAAGGAAGCTTGAGAATGTCATCTGATCAGCATCCGACCAGCCATTTGACAGTTTAAATGTTTACAATCGTCGCACACCGAAGATTGAGAATGTCATCTGATCAGCATCTGACCAGCCATTTGACAGTTTAAATGTTTACGATCGTTTGAAACAACAACCAGACTTCCCGAAAACATATTTAAAAGATTGGGAGGAACTAATTAGGTTAAGGTTAACCATATGTTTGACCCTGCTTCGATGTATTGATGGCTGGGAATGTTACGTGGGAAGATGTGGACACGCACACACGCGCGCTCACACACACACACACACTCACACACCATTACCTCTGCTTTACCACGTTATTAGACAATGGTTTAACTCCATTTAAGCATTTAAACGTTAAAAGCATTGCACGTGTACGACGTTGTAATACTTTTTTTTTTCCAGCCGATGACGACGAAGTGAAAGACGAAGAACTTTGCTTAAACGATCTTACAAAGTTGGAAGATGATTATTGAGGTGTGTTTAAACCTTCGAATTATTTAATATTATGTGTATTCATTATTTTGTTTCATAGAGGAATTGCCGTAAGATCCTAACGCGATCGTTTGAACACAATCGCAGTCTGGTGAGTCAAATTATTTTCATTTTACAAGAAAAAAAACATGCTGTATACAATACATATATACATATATTTACTTACAGATTTTCCGTTTACATCGTTGGATCCCCTTAATCGAGCAAGCACCGTCAATGGCCGTCGGAGACAGCCAGCAATTCCAGGCAGAGGAGAAGGCTTGATTGCGCCAAAGAACCCAGACATCGAAACCTTGGTCCGGGACAATACCATCGAAAACAACGGCGAATGTCCGACATGCCCCCGCCGTAAGTTTTTCTTGCTTTCTGTAAACTTTTTAAGATTCTCCGCCGTTTTAAAGAACTCCTCTCACTCCTCTGT
This sequence comes from Nerophis ophidion, assembly GCF_033978795.1. Lineage (NCBI taxonomy): Eukaryota > Metazoa > Chordata > Actinopteri > Syngnathiformes > Syngnathidae > Nerophis > Nerophis ophidion. Next base: position 69,262,921 of record NC_084611.1, read on the forward strand.
CTTCCGCTCAAATGAATTTCGCGCCTAAGGGGAATGGGCGGGGACTGATTCCGGAGGTGGGCGGTTGTCTCCGGCAAGCAACCTTCTGGTGTGCATTAGCGCCACCTACTGAAATGGAGTGTGGACCAAGATGAATCCCTACTCTATATTCTTTTATTTAACCCAATGTTTTTTAAATACGTGTATCATGCTTTATATCCTATGTGTTGTGAATTCCATCCTACTATATCTTCCAAGGAACCCAAAGAAATGTTACCACACCTCCCGTTTTATTTATTCTGTAGATTGCCTGAACTATTTCATAAACTAAATCTTGTCTTGTTTCTGATGCTATGTTTTTTTTTATGCTCATCAATGCACTGTTGGAGTGCGAGCACACAACTACTTTCCTTGCTTTGTTTTCCTCTATCCAGTTAACTGCCATATAAATTGCTACCAATTCCCCCGTAAAAACAGATAGTTTATCACTGATTATTTTATTTAATACTATGTTTCCTTGTGGGATAACTGCTGCAGCTCCTACCTTACTTTTTATAGTTTTTGATGCATCCGTATATATCATATCTCAACCCATTTTTCTATCTGGTAACTATTTAAATTTCTATTCTTTAGTAATTGCATGTTTACCTTTGGGTTATCATACATCCACGGTGGTATTGCAGGAATTGGTACTGTAGGACTAACTTTAATATTGTCAATTTTAACTTTATTACATATGTCTCCTATAATCCACCCAAAACTATTATTTCTTTTTTTCTTTTTTTCTTGGCAGTTTGGTAGCACTTGACAAGTGGGATATCCTTGCTTCGATCCTTTTAAAGTTGCCCGATAAACTGCTGAGAGTTGATCTCTCCTCTTGTCCAAAGTTTTTCGTTCATTTTTACTTGTAATACTGCCATTAGGGTTGATGTAGTAGCTCCACAACATAACCTTAAAGCCTGTGACTGGATCCAGTCTATTTTCCCAAGTCCTGTTTTTGAAGCAGATTGGTAAATAATACATCCGTAATCAATAACAGATGGAATTAAAGTGATGTATATACATATATTGTTTTCAACGTCAACCTATCAGCCCCCCAATCATTACCCCTCAAAGCCCTCATTATATTTAACACCTTTTTACTTTTTCCCCTATTTTTAATTTTCCTGAAGGAACACTCCTGAAGGAATAAATAAAGTACTATCTAATCTAATCTAATCAAATCTATTTTGCTGATGTGGGTTGACTAGTTCATATTTTTATCAAACCATATTCCTAAATATTTAAATACTTGTACCTCTTCTATATTTTCACCGTAGAGTTTTTATTTGGAGCTTGTTTTGTACTTTTCTCTTTGTAAAATGTATGACTTTTGTCTTTCCGACAGAGAAACTTAAACCCCAAGCCGTTCCCCAGTCTTAAACATTATTTACCACTTTGTTAGTTTTTTTGATTATTTCTTTTAACTCTAAATAATATACTAGTCTTTCATTAATCATTTTTTCCATTACTTTCCCCAAATTTGAGGTCAAGGCTATCGTCCTATAATTTCCTGCCTCTTCCGGGTCTTACCCTGACTTGGATATTGGAATTATTACCGCTAATTTTCCCCTCTGCCGGTCATTCTCCTTCTTCATATATCCTGTCATATCATTTCAAGACCACTTCTTTGACGATGCTACCTAAGTTTTTGATCATTTGATAACTCACCAGGTGTTTTCCCTGTGACGTATTTTTAACCTTTTTCAAAATTCGAACCATTTCATTCAAAGAAAATGTCATATCCATAGTGTTGGTAATGCTATTATCGTTGTCTTCCATCATTTCCCCAATATTTAAACTCATCGTTTCTTCTCTCTTTTGTTTTTCTACATTTCTCAAATTATCATTACCGTGCACTTTAACAAATGTTTTTGCTAAAGGTTCTGCTGTTTCTTTACCCGTGACTACATCTTCTATAATAAATGTGGCACATCATCCTCTTTACCCATCATTCCTATCTTTACGAATCGTTATATATCCTTTTATTATAAAGTTTAATTTTGGCTTCAGCCATGTTTCTTGAATACAAATTATATGTGGTTTAGTTTTCATATTTTTAATATATCCCTTTAATTCATGTTCGGTTGCTATCAAACTTCTGGCATTCCACTGGACAATTAACAGGGTATTGGAATGTGGTAACATGACTCCGTCACGTCTACTCTCTGTAGTACAGCTTGCACCCGGTCCCAAGATAGTTCTTTCAACAACTTTGCTGCTGCTTTGACAATTATTTTGATCTTCTCAGTCTTATTTGTAGCCTGTTCTGTACAGTTTATTACGTAAGCCGGGAATACAACTAGTTTGTCCGTGGAAATTCCTGTATTTGTTGCCTCTTGTTTTTATTTTTTATTTCTTGAACTATTCACCCTTCTGTTCTCTTCTACACTTTCTTGATTTCTAACTTTAAATGCCTCTGCGTATGTAATATTTCTTTCAACTTTGATTTGTTGTACTTCTGTTGCCTGTTTCATGATGTATGGCTTTTGATTATTTCTTTTTTCAATCTACAATTCCAATAAATAACACATATTTCCAGATTACTGATAACTTTTTCAAAATAAAATGTAATTCCTGAATAAGATAATTGTATCGAATCCAATGGATTGTCTGGTCCTAAAATCTCTTTGTAATGTTTGTTTGATTCCCCCAAAATACGACGGAGTCTAATATGAAAAACATATGTGCCTCGTCAGCTGTAGTAAAAAAAAAAAAACCCATGCCTCCTCGGTCTAACCTCTCCCAGCCCCTTTTCTGCCGTGTCAAAGATGGATCAGAGACCACCTTTGCCCCTAACCCCCACTTCTTCTCCACTACCAAGAGAACAGTAATTAATCCGAGCTGAGTTTTTAGAAATATTCCAACATGACTTTTTACTTTCATTTTGTATCAAAGCTGAGTTGTGCTCTCTGGTTTATTTTGCAAATGAACCGACAGAACATGATCATGTACAAGACTCGCCTACCCACAATGCACTGCAGCCCAACGCTCCTGGTCGGATGTTTGTATCGGGTTTCATGGAGAGATGCGGTAAAGAGTGGTAGCCAAGACACACGGTCACACACGGTCACACTCGGCAATTATTTTGACCTGGGGAGCAGATTTAGAGGAAAAAATGTGTCTGGGGTGGCCGGGATATCTGATTTTCAGGTACAAAAAACTTCACAATGACACAAAATAAACACAAGAGTTAAACCTCACACTAAAAACAAGACATTTACTTGTACGTTCAAAAGACAGAATAGAACAAGACAAGACATGCAATGCCGTCTACAAAATGTTATGGAAATGTTAGTCATTACACATGTGGCTATGGTTTTGATGTATTTGTTACAGACATGTTTACGTCAAGTAACATCACATGGTTCCATTTGCACCTTTCAACAAATCTGAAAAGGAATATTAAGAAGTAAAACTTAAATTTAATCTTACCTCTTCTCCGAGCACACGGTGACTGTACATACGGGTCGAAAAATGTTGACCTAATTCAGCATTTCTCAAAGTGTGGGGAATAGAGACATGACAGGTGGGGCGCGAGGAACGGGGGGAAATTTCACTTTAATTTTTATTTTTTTACTATGCTTTCATTTTCTATACACACTGTAAATCACTTTGTGATTCTGTCTGTGAAATCCGCCGTATAAATAAATGTAAATTACTTATTTTTCCTGTAGGCTTTAAATTTCTCGGTAGGAGCGAAAGTTTGACAGACATAGCAACAGTAACTTGCAGGCGGGGCTAAGAGGAACAAACTTTCGCGCGGATGGGTAGCAGGCTAATGTGCGGACCACAATTACACAAAATGGATAAATTTGCAACTCGCACCTCAAAGGTCTGCACAGAAACAAAAATATGACGGGTCTAATCAACCAAAAAGTCAACCTAAAAGAAAATATGGTGAAGGGTATCTTGCTCTTGGATTCACGGCAGCGGTGGTGGGGGTAGAGGAGAGACGCCTGTGTGTTCTGTGTCTAAAACCGCTAGCAGCAGACAGCATGAGACCCAACAAATTAAAGAGACACCTCGAGACCACACATGATGTTCAATAAATTTGAAAATGTTGAGCTTGGCATTAGCGTTTTGTTGGGGCGATGGGGGTAGGTGGGCCTTGAAAACTAACCCCTTAGTCTAAAGTGGGGATGACAGAAAAAAAAAGTTTGAGAAGCCCTGACCTAATTGTACGGATCTCACTTTAAATGGCAAACTGATCATTTAAATGTTTTCACTTTGAATATGAAATGAGGAGTAAAATGTACAATGTACAATATTATCAATTATTTCACAATGACATGTTTTAAGGATATTGTACAGTATAATTAAATCTAAAA